>NC_052534.1:11571896-11910235 GCF_016699485.2 Gallus gallus
CTTTGCGATGTGTACCACTGAAAAACAGGACAAGTCCTATGAGCACAAATTGAAACACATGAAATTTCATCATAAAAGGAAACAATTGTACTGTGAGGACTGAAAACTGGCAGAGGTTGCCTGCAGACGCTATGGAGTCTCTATCCTTTGAGTAAGTTAAAGCTCAATGGAACACAAGGCTGGGCAACCTGCTCAAACTGAGGGTGGCCTAGATAATCTGGAGACATTGTTCACCACCCCCACAGTTTTGTTATTGAGTCTGTGATTCTGTGAAGTGCTCAGTGACTCAAGGCAGCAACAGCTGGCCAGAGGGTGCCTGGAAGTGAGAGAAGGAAACTGTCCCTCTTTAATTTCCAAATACTTAATAAACTGAGTAACACACTACAAAAAAATACAGGGTGGAATGCTGATAACATATTCTTAAACAAGATAGCACATGAAGAGGCTTCAGGTTTTTACTAGACTGAGAAGCAGTATTCAGCTCTGTAAACTTTGTAGAGAACGTGCCTTTCATAAGAGCATGCTGCACATTGGAGAACTGAAGCTGGTGGTCTGTAGGCTTCAAGGAGCTTCTTCATGAGAAGTAAACTGAGAGTAAAGAGTGACATGAATCAAAATGGGCTTTTTTGCTATCCTTCCTATCTTGCCCATGAGGGAGCAGAAGGAAAAGGACACCCAGCAGCTTAAAGATAAGAACAATAAGCTCAAAGAGAGTAAAATATTTCTGTTCAGAAGACACGAAGAGACATCATGGCTAGGAGCAATGGTCAACTCTTCTGTCTTTGAAATATGCTTTAATGCATTCACTGATTTTGTTGTTGTTGTTGTTCTCTATCAGTTTTAAAGAGCTCTAAAACAAGTGCCTACATTCCAAATTTACAGATGGGTAAACTGACGCACAGCATCAGTCTGAACTATGGGATTATGCAGCAGTCCAGTAGAAGGATTCTAGTGGAAAACCATAGAATGCTGCTTCTTCAGGCCTCTCAACAGTGGGTGTTTGTATGAACAAAAGAGGGAATCTTTTGAGGTGGTACTATTTCCTCTTTCCTGCCCCCCTCCAAAATATGAGATTAGAACCACCTAAAACTTACTTCAGTTTTATGCAGTCTACCTCTTCTGTGACTGGCATTGCACTTGTTCTGAGATCTAAGTCTGTACTAGATTTACTTCCATGGTATGTTGATCTCCATCTGAGCAACATGATCTTCTTGAAGTACTTCATGGTGTTATTTTTCACAGTTACAAAACACATTGTGTTTATCATGCTGTTACTCATAGCAATGCATTCAACTATGTAAAAAGCGGTAAGATAATGCTTCTCTTTCACAAAAATTGTGGGGAAAAAGTCACGGACAATGGTGAAGCCATAGAAGGGTGCCCAGCAGAGAACATAGGCAGTCAAGATGCACATCAGTACCATTACAGTTTTTCTTCTGCATCGAAGCCTCTTCCTGATTTGTTCTGTCTGAAATCCTGGTACGGTTTTAAACCAAAGCTCTCGAGAGATTCTGGCATAACATAAGGTCATCGTAATCACAGGTGCAACAAATTCAATGCCAAAGATGAACAGGAAGTAGGATTTGTAGTACATCTGTTGGTCAACGGGCCAAATTTGACCACAGAAAATTTTCTCCTGGTTTTTTACTATGAATAATACAGTTTCAGTAGCGAAGTAAGCGGATGGAATAGCTACAAGTATGGAGACGATCCAGACCAAGGCAATCAGGATGGTTGCTGTTTGATAATTCATGCGTGGTTTCAGTGGGTGAACAATGGCCAGGTACCTAGAACAGACAAATACACTCAAAATGAAGTTTGTAAACAGCATTAACCAGAGCACAGTTCAGAATACTTGTGGCCAGAATAAGGTAGAAGGAAACTGCTGTGACTGTTAGAGACTGACATATTCATCTATAAGGTGTTAATAAATTTGGCCAAAGAGTAGCAGCCTAGAATGGAAATCCTAAACCAGGACAGAAGCTCTGGAGCAAATAGCTGAGGAGCTTGTTAAGATAGCAGGTCCTTGGCAATCTGAAAACCTGGCTACATATTAAGAACTCAGTCTTAAACTCCCACCTGCTAACACAGTCAAACTGAAAAAGACGTAGTGTTGTATCATAAACCTTTCCATTTTTAACAGGGATCATGCATTTGGGAGTTACAGATAGACCGGAAGAAGAGACAGAGAGGGAATATTCCTACTACTGACAAACATGTTAGCAGGAGCTAATGCAATACAGAGATGACAGTGTATCCAGGACACACCATGATACAGCATCTGGAATACTTTGGTGGGCAGCACACGTACAGGTAAGTGTTGAAAATATGCATTAATATACACCTCATCAGGTGCAGGTAAAAGCACAAATACATAGAAGAAGGAGAACAATTCGCCTATGCAGAGAACTATTTGAATATATATATGTATTTTTAACGTACATGACAGTGTTTCCATTATTTGCTTTGTTAATCCATGGAGTGAAAAGTTGAAGCTGACGCTAGCAATGGTTACAGGTGGTTTTCCAGCCACCAGCAAAGGACTGTGTGTTCATTTTCTGCTCATGCACATTTTTGTTTAGGCTGCTGGAGGTGACTGTTGCTAATAATTAATCAATCTGAAATATACTTTGTTAATTACCGTGTGCCATCCTGTACAAGTTGAGTTAGGTATTAGCACTTCTTATTGATGTAGAGCTGCACAATGCACTGCAGTGTTTCACAAACAAGTATGGAGAAGTGGAAGTATGATGCTTGCAAGACCAGTAAAGTGCCCTTGATTCACTTAAAAAGGGGCTTAGGTCCAAATTGCATTCACTCTGGGTTGCAGGGTTCTGTTTTTTTTTTTTTTTTTCTTTTTTCCTAATATTTGATTGGAGTTCGGAAGGTTATTTTTAAGAAGCTGCGGATATAAGATGAGCTTACATTAGAATGCTCTCTAACCCAGACAGATTAGAATATTGCTAAGAGGAAATTTTTTTCAGAGAAATTCCAGAGCATCCAGTGCAGTTGTATCTGACACAAAGGACTGTTTGAAACAGTGGCATTTCTCATTCATTCAGAGGCTCTTCTGTCTCTATATATCATATAGACAGATAGCATCCACAGGATTTATTCATTCTAAAATAAAATGGAGAGGCAGTAGGGCTTTTCACAAGCCAGACCTTGGAAGCAGATAAATTGCTCGTTGCCTTTAACACAGCAGGCTAGATGTCAAGGGTCAGCAGAATTATTCAGCTTCATTGTGGAGCTGATAAATGAATATTTTTAGATCAGGTCCTGTGGAAAGAACATCGTGGGATAATGTGTATGTAGTCACAGGTATGCATATCAGCTCAGCAGAACATTTGGCTGAATGGGGAAATCTCCACGGCAGAATTTTATGATGGATTTCCTGGTTGCCATTGCTTACCATGCTTTGCTGTCACTGCAGAATGGCGCTGGAACACACAAACTGGATTTAGATGAAATTGCACTGGAAGATGTGATCCAAAAGAGCACTTAAAACATGCTAGTGATGATGAGTGTTCAGTCCAGGGAACCCAGCTAAAGCCAACCTCCCCCCTCTTGAACATTAACAGCATGGACATTGGGCACTTAGCACAACATCCTCCTCTTCAGATCTTCTCCATTAACACTGCATTATTTTTTTTAAGATTTTGAATTTCTTATATGTTTTCTGCAAATAGACATCCAGGAATACGAAAAAGAGTCCCTGTGGCAAATCCTACAGGGCAGGATTACCCTCTCTACACAGGTGAACCTTTTAAAACGACCTAAATATGCGAAGAGAAATCTAATAGGGGCTAAAGTCAACTACTCACATGACACAACCAACATGGCTGTGAAATGAATTAGCTTTCTCTGTTTACTAATTCAAAAGCTCACACATAACAGACAATTAAACCAAAACACAGTGTTCTCACAATGAACTTCAGTGATTAATTATTTCCAGGGTTGTTTTTAAAGATGTGTGGGGAGATATGCTAGAAATGTTCTTATTTCCTTTCAGACATAAGGGCTTAGTGACCTGTATTACTTCATCAATCTGGGATGCAGTAGAAGGGTTTTTTAAAAAATAAAATATAATAATTCAGAAGTAGAGGAATTAATAGAAAATGGTGATGTGCACATGACAGTGCTAAGAAATTAAAGTTTGATTCCCTAAGATTATGCAAAAGGTGCTACAGGCTGAGCAAGGATTTGCTTCATAGGAGCTGACTGTCCTCTTTCCCAGACCAGGCAAAACATTTCTGAACTTCCTCAGTGTCCTTCTGCAGATTTTGTGTTGACTTCAAGAAAAATTAAATCAGCTGTGCACAAGGCATCTCTGTACAACTATCAGCATGGTTAAACTGATCCTGAGTTATCTTTTGGATAAGGTGCCAAAACCTAGGCAATCTTAGGCTAGAGTATAAAATAACACGAGACAAACTGACCAAAGGCTGGCAGTGGAAATGATATTGCAATGAATGGTAAGAAGTTCTTGAAAGAAATCATACAGTGTGTAGATGGATATACAGAAATATATAATGATCATACACAAAAGGTGACTTGTGATGGTCTTTGTGTAAACGGTTTGCTGTATAGGTCTCTGGCTTTCTGTGAGTTGGTCATGTCAGGCTTATATCAGCATGAAGCTGATCTTCAGCACTTGGGTCTGTCACAATCCACATAACACGGGACTAAGAGAACAGGAATTGTTAGAAAGTATAGTTAAATGACTTGTTAAAACTCCTGGAGTGAAAGGCAAGCAGAGAAATATCTCAGGACTACAGCATAAGGCAGGTATGCTTTATTTTTATTTATGACTACAGCATAAAGCAGCAGCGGTGTGTTCAGCACACACCATTATGAAGGCTGTAAAAAAAACCTCTGGAAGGCTGCGTTGATGGAGTATTTTATCATTTCCTGGACACTGCAATCACCACTGTTTCATGGGTTCTGTAAATGGCATTTGGGTATCTCCTAGCCTGCTGCTATGCCATCCTCAGAGAGGCATGTAAAGAGAGAGGAGACTATTTCAGTGAAGGAGGGTGCTAATCACTCACTGAGCATCCGCTTCTGGGTTGGAGCATCAAGCTAAGACCTCAGTACTATCAAATGTTTAACATAGTGACAGTCGGGTTTGCTCAGTAGTGCATGACAGAGAATAGTAACCCCATTTTGCAAGCTAGATAGAGGTCTTACCTGTTATTCTCTTTCACACCAAAACAAAAACTGGGAAAAATACTTTAGAAGTGAGAAAAACATATCCTGTAAGGCAGTAACCCTATTAGGAAACTCACCTGTTAAATTCTGTAGTCACCAGTCAACTATTTCCCTCTCTGCAGAATACTTACTTCACGTTTTGTAGTAAAGGTGGGGCAGAAGGAAAAGCTCTGTAGCCCAGTAATGGAAGTTTCTTAGAGATACATAGTTTGGAACAGGGTGTAACACCTTCCTTTTGGTCTATTGACTGTTTCCAATTTCTCTGTCTCCTCTTTCCTAAATCTGTTTAAACAGTTAAATTAGATTTATTTTTATGGGGGGTGGAGGGAAAGGCTTTAATAAATAAACATTCTTTTCACCTGACAAGTTTAATCAAGAATTTTCCACATAGTATTCTTTGAGATGATCTTAGGACCTTATGCGATTAAACTGTTATGAAACAAGACACCCAGGTCTGTATAGCACCTACCTTAACATGACCACATCCTACAGAACAGCTGAGCTTGGTAAAAGCCTAGAAACTTGGCCTTCTCCTTGTGCAGTTGTAACTCCTCACCTACCTGTCAACAGCGATAGCCAGGAGAGCGTTAGTAGAAACATAGAGAGAGACAGTCCGTAGGTAGTTGACTGAGGCACAGAGGACATGGCCGTGCTCCCAAGACAGCTGCCGTACCACATAGTAGTCCATCTCAAAGGGGCAGCACACGATGGCAACAATGAAGTCTGAGATTGCCAGGTTGGCAATCAGCAGATTGGTGAGGTTTCGCAGCTTCTTGTAGCGGGCAAGGGCAGCGATGAAGATGAAGTTGCCGATGCCACAGACCAGCATGATGCCAACAAGAGCCACCCCGATCACAATCTTGGCTGCAAAGAAGGTGCGAGTTTTGGTCATGTCATCCTCGCTGTCCAGCGGCAGGTCATAATCACTGTAACTGAAATTGAAAGGGAAGGAGAAATTTCGCATGGAGGTTAAATCTCCATCATGGAGATTGTAGATTGCAGCAAAGTTGAGATTGATGGTAGCATTTGGGTTATGTTCATCTTGCTCCAGGACCATGTCTGTCTTCTTTTGACACAAGTGGCTTGGCTGACCCTTGGATTTGTGTTAAAATTACCCAGGGTGCCAGGGCACAACAGTGGCAGGCAAGAGACCTCATCCAAAGTTTCCTTCTGAGCCGTGAATCACCTTGTCTTTGTCCCCATGAGACTACAGAGCAACAGCATCATTTGTCATCTTCTGTGGGAACAAAAAGAGGAAAACATTTCCTGAGAGGAAATTACAGCAAAAACAATGTTCATAGGGGGAAGCAATATCCACCTGATTGCCCCGCAGCTCTATCGCTGTCAGTGCACAGTGGGAAGAAATACTTTGTGAAAGGATGCTTCGGTTATCGTAAAATACCTAGAGTTGCATAAGACACTGGTTGTTACATCTGGCAGTTTTATTTACCAAAGATGAATTTTTGCTTTTAGCACAGAGTAAAGTGACAGTATAGGAGTGTACAGTCTGCTTCAAATATCTACCAGCCTTCACGTCTATGGTGTTGACATCTCTGTGCGAGGTAAAAGAGCTACAAGGAGATGGCACCTTGGTTTGCTGAGAAGCATCTGATGTCTCTTCGGGGCAAGGCTTTTGCTTTATGCTGGATGTCTCAGTTAGGGCAATACGATAAACAAGAAAGAAGAGAACTGATGTCCTGGCTTATAAATACATTTCTTAATTAGTAAGAGTTGCCAAGACCCAAGAAAAGAGCGAAGCCAGCACTTTAGTTTTTGGCAGCCATGTAGTGAGTGCTGGGGGAGGGACAACCAGATTTCCAGCCTGCATCATCTATCATTGCTTCTCTCAAACCAGTGGAGTACTGCCAGTCTGCATGGACAAGACTTTGTCCGATGAACCTTCATGTAAGGCTTTGCTGCAAAGGCAAACCAGCTGTTCAAAAGGAGAGTGCTTCCACAAACAGGGTCTTGAGGTAACAGGAAAAATCCTCCTTATGCAAGACAAAAGCACCTTGAATAGATAGAGAGAAGAGGATATTTCCCTCTTTGTACTGCCTGCTATACAAAACATTAACAACAGATTTATTTTCCACACTGAGGAAAATATCTAGTCTGCTCCTTAATTTTGCCTTTCCCTCTGGACCAAAATGCTGAGAAGACTGTATTCCTGCATCCTCCCACACTATGTCTGGGAGTCCTCACACCAGACTCCCAGATATCAGGACAGTCCTGATCCATCCCAGAAGAGAACTGAGGAGGATTGCTGCTTTTTCTGTATTACAGCAGTAGGACTTCAGCTCAAGAAAAGCTACTGAGCAATGCCCACAATGGCTACAAAGGACAGTGTACAGCGGAGCTGTTGTTCTCCTTCCCTCCCTAGAACCACCCTCAGCCCCTAGCGTACCGATGCTCCATAAATTTGAGAGAAACTCTTCTGTACAACTTCTGTCTCCACATTGCTTTTCACATTGAGAGTTGCAGAACAACTGAATAGCAGAACGCCAAAGCCTGAAACTAAACAGCATTTCAAACAATTAACTGCTTTGTAAGACATCCCCAAAGCTGACTGGAAGCGTGAACCTTCGCATAACACTGGTGCTAAACAATTGCCTGGACGCAAAATCTATACATTGGTCATAGCAAGGAGCAACATCTGTTTTACACAAATTTCTCTGCAAAATATCAGGAAAGATCATTAAAATAAATAAAAACAACCACACACAAACTGACATAACACCATCAGGTAACTAACTACCTGCAGTTGCTCTTGTCTTCTTCAAGGTCTCTGGGACTCTGGGCGTAGCTTCCTGGATTCTCCCCTGCAAATACGTTGCTGTCACTGAAGCACAGAAGGGATTACTACAAAAGCAGCCAAAGGACTTTGCTGAACGATCATTTCTCTGCCCTGTAGCTCAAAGGGAAGATAGCTCTGCTGTCTCCGTACATGCATCTAAAGCCTTTTCTCAGTGGGAGGCACCTTAAAGCTGTCCATGCATTTCTAATTTTAAAGAGGCAGTACAATACAGAGACAATACAGCACAGGTCCCCAGCCTTATTTTTCCGCTCTTCAAGTCGCCTGAATGCAGCGAACAGCAGAGTGTCTTTGTTAATGAATCTGAGCATGGAGAGTGTAAAACCCTGGTGCATGCTTGCTTTTTGAGTTTTATCTGTGCTGGGCAGCAGCTACCTATACCTGGTGTGAAACAGAAGCAGAATGCAAAGCTCCTATTGGAGAGGAGCGGGAGGAAGAAGAGTGAACCACTTTCCCAGGGACCTTTCTCTGTGGATATCTCTGCAGCCATTGTCCTGAAGACTGCTACTGTGGCAGCTTGTGCAGAAAGGAGGGTCAAGCATTGAACAGCCATAAATCAGAGGACTTCTGACAGCTTCCCTTGCCCTCTAAGGGAATTAGTCAGAGTAGGAAAGTGGCAGTGAATCCTTAAGGACGTGGTGTCCTTTGCTGATGCTGCCTCCTTGTTGCCTTGAAGTGCTCACACCCCAGCAAGCTGTCTTTTTCTTCCCAGTTCTCCAAAAGAAAAGGAAACATGCTGCACATCTCCTGTCCTCTTCTGCACATCTCCTGTCCTCTTCTGCACTTCTGGTCATCTTCACCATAGCTGACATTTTTCAAGGTGTAGTTGGGACACGTTGCATAGTTCTTGGTATGTGAGACTGTAGGAGGCTATAGGAAGTCTGGAAGAGTGTTAGTTTGCAGAGAGCTTATAATTTGATCTACAGTACACACTTACAAGACTTAGCTATTGTGAGCTAGTGAGGTCCTAGCTCTGAAAGAGGGAATTAAAGAGAACAATCTGTTCACAAAAAAAAAAAATCTTTGAGGAAGAGACAAGGTAGGTCTTGTACATCAGAATCAGGTCTAAAACATCCCTAAAATGGGCCACATACACTGGAAATAGAACTTTAGAAAAGCTAGTGCAAGCTAGCTTTTAATGTAGCTCTTGCAGGCTTTACATTAAGAAAGCTCATGTTCTCTTTAAGACTTTGTTCAGCTGTCTGACATGAAGTTATCTAGTGAGTTAACCAAGTAACATGATATCTAAATATTTATATTCCTTTAGGCCAGAACCTCAGCTGCTGTAGAACAGTCTATTCTCATTGACTCAAGGCAAGCTGTTGTTGGAGCCCTTTTAACTGCAGCTCCTCCAGATCTGCACTTCATGCTTTACGCGTAGCCTCTGTACAGCTGTTCATCCACCACGGTCCAAATAATTGTACTATATGTGTCAAGCTGTTTCTTAGAAAATACTGGTAATACCGTGAAATGATGCATTTGGCATGTGCTGTGCAAGGCAGTGCTTTGTGGTTGTTGAATTGAAACTGTTGAATAGATAGTGAAACCAAAGGTCCTGAGTGCTGCCTTAAAGCTAAACTGAAGGTTAAAAACAGGGTATAGGGCCCCAGTAACTGGCCTGGCAACATGCCTTGCCACAGCAAAGGCCAAGGTGGTAGTGGAGGGACTCTAAAGCCACTGGGTGCAAGCAGGAGGATTTCCCAGTTGCAGATGTAGTACAAGAAGTCAAAAGCCACCTTCCAAAAACCAGAGTCTGGGCTGGGCAGCTGTGTGTGGCTGGGACTTCTTCATCCCAGTAGCTTTGTAGCCAGTGAACCTCTTCTCCTAGGAAGGAGGCTTTGGTGTGCCTGAGAGCACTCCTTGCCCACAGCCCATATATGATGACATCCGTTTATCGCATGCTTACATTCTATTATGTTGTTTTTCAAAATCTGCATATAAGTCTGGTGTTGGATTTCTGCTTAAGAGTAGGTTTCTCATTCCTAGCAACTTCCCCAGTGCTATCACAACATTTTAGCAGCACATTTCCTGAGACCAATGTTATCAGTTTGACAAATTCAGTCAGAGGAAAAAAAAAAAAGGTCAATTCTGAAAACTATCATGTAAGCAACTTACATTCCTGGGTTTGGTTGGTGTCATTAATATGGTTGCAGTTTGAACGGGGAAATTATTTGCAGGCTAAATTATGCAAAAAAAGATTGCAATGCAAAGTACTTGTTTAGGGAGTTTCAAATAATGAATGTCTAAAGCTAACATTTAGTCTGGTAACAGAGCTAAGGACTCTGGCCTTTTATTTCAAAACAGCAAATGCACCATCTATTGTCCAAATTTTCTTAATTGCTAAATAAATTGGACCCGGAGCTATGTAATTAATCCTAGGGGACTTACATAAGCTTTGCATGAAGTGTAACTGGAATTTTACAGAGATTGCTAATACAAATCAGTTGGTGAAATGTGACAGGAACTCAATAGAACAATAGCATCAGACATCCTGCTGGTATTCTGGAAAAATGAACAAAAGGTAGCAGTGCACACGGGTTACCACTGTCAGTGTATCTTTGCACAGTATTCCAACCAGACACTCAATTTAGGGGTGTTACTGTGAGTGTGCTACTGGCATACTGGTCTGTTCAAGAAGGTTATGTTCAAGAGAAATTATTTGAGATATAAAGGGCTGACAAGAGTTCAGTATCAATCCAAGAAAGAGATTAATGTAGTGTGAAAGCCTTTCAGCAGGTAACCTGTGCAGATTATTTCTGCACGCTCTTGAAATGAATCTGGGCCCAACAGAATGGTGCCTAATGGCTGTTTTATTTGACGCTGCTCAGAGCATGGAACCACAGTCCTGGTGTCAAGATGAGTCATGACAAGCTGCTATCACACCTTATTTCTGCCTTGAAAAGGCTTTATGGTTCTTCAATGTGGTTTCACAACTCCACGGTCAAACCAACCTTTTTCTCATCATAGTTTTGAAGACTGAGAGCATCACTGTTGAAGTGATTGCACTGAGAGAAGATGAAAGGTACGTCTTTGTTTCACAAACTAGCTGGAAGTGAAGCAAATCTGTCCCAGAAGTTACACATCCATGTTTTGATGCAATAGCTGTGCCCACTCCCAGACACCCCAGGACTGACAGCTGCATGAGCTACCAGGAACATTGTGGAGCTCATGTGCTGCTGCCTGTCCGTGGCACTCTGCAAATACATAGTGGGAGTCCCAGTATATGCAGGGAAATAATCACAGCCCTGGTGACTAGTGATACCAGAATAAATTGTTAGTTCATTGTGAGAAACAACATTCTGTGGCATATAATACAGAGACCACCATAATGCTACTTGAGAATCAGAGCATAAGTTGGGTGCTGTGTAACTGAAGGAAGCCGGGTGATTGAGCAGATCACCAGACTGGCACATTAGCTGCTGCTCTGGGCCTGCAGCAGGATGGCTTGCTGGTGGACTGCCTGCTTTTTTCCATGTTATTCTTCTGGACAAACTTGTATTTAAATGAGATTGAAATCTTAAGCTCGAAGCTTTCCCAGAGGAGATATCTTATATAAGGCCAGCTGTCCTTTTCAAATGAAATTATTTATTAATCAATTTTTTGTCATTAACCATCAGGAGGCACACCTGTAAAATCACTTTAACGGTACAAAAAAAGTCAGTTTCCCAGTCTCGTAGTTTATGTAATCTTGATGCAGGGAGTTCATTTTGAAGAGAGAAGGATGACAGATTGTAGATTTTGAGCACAATTCAGGAAGATTTTTAAAGTTTATTTCCTCTACTAACACTCTCTTAAATCACCTTCAGATGCTTTTCTGTCCAGTATTTGACAGAAATACACATACCATCAAAGGTTTCTGCCTTATGGATACAATATTTTACCTTTCACTGTCAGAGATGGCTGCATATTCCAGGTTGATAGCTCCATGCTGAACCTGACCCTTCCTTTAGCCAAAGGTAATTGCAGTGAAAGGTGCTAAAAAGTTGTCCCCTCCTCATTACACAGGGACAGTACAGTGTTTTTTTTCTTCCAGGGCAAATGGACATTTTTGAGTTTTCCGTGTTGTTTCTACGGGCAGAGGAATACTTTTTGTTTGTGTTTACCTTCTGTTTGGCCAACTGAGTTAGGGGCTCATTTGCTAAAACCCACAGAAAACTAGACTGTTCATGAATTTACTTCAGCCCACCTAATAAGGAAGGCACAGACATGATGGTGTGAAACACTGTGTGAAGGAGACTTTTGGGATGCAAGGAGCCTACTTCTGTCCCCATCTAAAGAAGACCAGCTTTGAGGCACACTTTGAAAGGACTAGTGCTCCCAGAATATCTCAACTGCCTTTTGTGTCTCAGGGCATAATTTTTTTACAGTGAAACTTGGCATCCTCCAGCCCCATCTCATGTGTACATCTGACTAAAGAGATTAAGTCAGAAAATCCAACATCAGCCAGATGGAAATGTGCCAGCCTGCTCCTGTGAATGAAAGTTCCCCCTCAGCTGCAGTTGTACCAACCATGAGGGAGCCTGGGTATGGCAGATGAGACAGATGAAGAATAAAATGCTGAGAAGTCTCAGCTATGTCAGGGGCAAGTCTTAAAGCTACTGGCACTTCTTGTGCACCAGAGCAACTTAGGAAAAAACTGCTCTAAGGTCATTTTGATCATTTTAAGAGTTCTTGCAGCCTTCCTTTAGAGTTCCTTCCTCTATCTGCAGGTTGACCAAATCTCAGCATTGCTACAGCACTGTTCTCTTCCTTTTGCCTAAGGCAGCCTTTTTGCTAGCTTTTTAAAGTCTTAGGATGCTGATAAGGAAATCTAAAGCTTGAACCGTGGCATTGCAAGGCAAGAGTCTACAACAATTTCTGTAATTAAAACCACAAGCTGTTGATCATTGACAACACTTTTCTGCTTCCTAAAGGTGAACTATTGAAAAAGATCTAATCAGAAAAAGATTTAAAAATTAATCAAAAGAATTGGATTGCCCAGGGTTGCTCAGAGATGGTAAACCTCTTCAGAACTCACATAGGGAAAAATGTTACTGCTGAGCTGAGTGAGGATGGAGGGTGATGCAAAGGGGCTCTTCTGCTATAAGTGTTCTGTGAGTGCTCTGATACCATCGTAAGTCTGCCATGGTAACTCTGTGTTATGAAATGATGTATTTGAAGGCACATTGAAGCCCTCATTGCCTATCAATTCCTGCTTGACTTGCCACCAAAAGAAGTGACAATTCCTTTCTTTGAAAACATGATGTGATTTAACATTTACTGAAAAGATATTTCAACTCTTGTCCAGAAAATATGACACAACAGATTCCAAGAGTAAGATGTTATCCATGATATTATATGTCCAAAAGCAAAAAGACTCCAAACCTTGATTTTTCCACATGTTTTTGCATATTGTCAATACTAGATCAAGCATTTCTATTTGTCTCCTGAAAGGTCAATTTATTTTTTTTTAATATGAGGATTGCTCACAGTTCCTCAAAGATCATTTCAGTGGGTCTGACAGAACTGGGGTTAATAGAGCCTGTCAGGCTGTAATACAAACAGCTGAACAGTTCCTTCTCTCCACTATTTATCAGGTGTTGAGTATGGATTTCCAATAGTACTGAATTAAGTATTCAGGTATTCATAACTTTTAAATGTTGTCTTATTTCTATCATTGTTTTGGTGGTTACAAATGATGAATGATAGGACAAGGCTTGTGTTCTGCATTCCTCTCTTGGTAACTCTGGCTATGCAACCACTGCTCTAGGCATGTCTGCTCTCTGAGCAAGGATCATGTCTTTGAAATGACCTCCTAAAACAGACAGTGAAAAGCCAGTGAAACAATGACACATGTTTTTGATAATGTTAATTCCACTAACTTAAGTATAAGGACTCAGTAGGCACTAAGGGCTCTTAATAGCCCTGACCAGCCTCACCTGGAACCTACATCCACATGCCCAACAGGTGTACCCAGGAGCCCAATTTCAGCTCAGTCCTGTGCAAGCCTCTCTGTCACCTGCCCTGCCCTAAGTACACTACTGTGTCTAAGTACACTACTGCCCTGCCCTAAGTACACTACTGTGTCTAACTCCCATCTGCCTCCTGAGTGGACCTTGAATTTATGCTGTAGCTTAGCTTTTGGAATTGTCTTGAGCTGTTCTGGCTTGCCTTTCAGTTTTTGTCCAGAAAATCATCCTTTGTTGAAACTCTTGCATTGAGAACTGTGGTTTAGAAATGTGGATTTGATCTTGACTGTTATCTTCAGGCTCAATAAAAATTCAGGTGCTTGTTTTCAAAGCTATTTCATGTGCTCTGTGACCTTGTGTGTGCAATGTGACAAGCAAATATAAAGTCGCATGTATGTACCAGCTTTAGGAATTGTATTAGAATAGACAAGTAGTAAAGTATTTTCATGGAAGAATTGTGATGCTTATGGAAAGAAAAAAAAAAAAAAGATATTCACAATTATTTCTGAGATTAAGATTTAGCAATATTTTTTCTTATATCTAAGGAAGTTCAGTAAAATGCGCTTACTTGATGTTGCTGTAATCTGTCATGTAATTTTGCCAAGAGGAAAAGATTCCTCCTAAATCAATTCAAAACTCTGCACAACAAAGAAAAAATACACTAAAATATGCCACTGTATGTCCTGATATTTGAATCAAATAGGTGGCCCGAGGCAGGGAACGGAGGTCAGAGATCCATGTTGTTGGTTTTACTATTAGTATTAGAATTTTAAGGTCGCAGAAGGTGATGAGGACTCCATCAAAATTGGATTTCCAGTGGGTTCTCATAAGTGGAGTTTGGGAAGGGAATTTAACAACAGTTTATTCTTGGCTTGGTTACTGGTTTACTGGATAGCTGTGGTTAATTTGTATGCTTCCTTCCTTTCCCACCTCTGAAATGAAAGGCTAATATCAGTGTCCTGTGACAAATGTTTCAATATCTGAAGATGACAAACACCATATAGGACATCATTTAAATTATGAGATTTCTAGTATGTTAGTGCTTTATTCCTATTAAGTCTGTTATATGTATTAAGTTTACTAATTAAGTTTACTAATTTCTCTTTGAAGCAAGAGCATGCAGTCTTAATTGGCTGAAAGTTCAGGGTAGTGTGTAAATGAGCTTGACTGGTTTGTATTTAGGGGGTGTTAATAGCAACAAAAACCTGCAATGTCATAGAGTTGTATTATGATAAGGAATTTGTCTGTCGCTGGTGCAGGAAAGCAGAAGTCTGGGCAAGCCTTGATCTGGGGTGGGCACAATTAGTAAACCAACCCGTGTCACCTGTAGGAAACAGTTAGCCTGGAAAGCAGTGGCTGAGGTGAAATGAGTTTGTATTTGGCAGTGTATAGAAGTAAATACCGTTCAAATACAGTTTTTTGATTACTGCAATATCAGAAAGGGAGTTATTGATCTTTTTTGGATGATATGCTGAATCAGACTACCATTGACCAATATGTGAATCCACCTGTAGACTGTTAGATCAGCAAATACTGGGTTGTGGTAGAAGCTAGCATTTAAATTGATTTAACATTTATTTTCTAATAGGTGTCACGGCAGACATAAATGTCTTAGCAAATGTTTTTCTATAATTATTTTGCCTGGTACAGTAACATTCATTATTCTGTCCTGAGGTTGAAATCGGCTTGCACAATTCACAGAAGAAACTGCTTTTTCCTTTTGAAAGACTATGGAAGGAAATTTATCAGAACCAATTTTTCTTTAAGCTCTTCGAGGTCTTTCAAAGTTTAAAATTAATATTATTATTTCTGATTGAAAAATAGCTCTTTGAAGAGATTTCTTTGTGGATGTGATGGCTGGCCTCTGGAATCACTGTAAAGACAGTGACAAGATAACTGTAAAGGTAGCGACAAGATGCAGTGACAAGATAACTGGATACGTAAGGTTGTTCAACCTCTGGTAGTATGGTGAGTAGATAAAGTCCTTTGATATAAAAGCCAAGGATTTGGCAATATGCCTTGAAGAAAACCACTGGAAAAGATGATAAAAATATGAATTAAAAAGAAATGGATAAACAGTAGATCAGAAGGTTACTTTGTTGTTCTACAGAGCAGTTCTCAACAGAAGAAAATTTTTAATGTTTTTCCCCACAAAAATCACTGTTGGGGAAATTAGAATTTTCCTGGTATTTTGAAATAAAGGAATTAATTTTTTTCATCATCCACAAAAGAACTCTGATATGTAGGAATTTGGCTGGCAGGAGAACTAAAATCTACCTGGGAGGGAACACACAGCAAATACAAGCTACTAACTGGGGACAGATTATGCTTTTTGCCTTTGCAAAATGTCTTGCTGTGCTTTCATATTTCAGAGCTTAATTCACTGTTGGGTTGTCTTCTCCACTGGGGAAAGAATATTCGCAGGGAATTATTTATGCTTGCTGTAAGGAAGTCATAAAATGGTTTTCATCTTGATGTTAAACCTTATGCTTACAAAGTATTGTCTTTACCCTGAGAAGAACTTGAGCCAAAAAACAATTTCAGATGTTGATTTTTGTTATTACTATTTTTAAAAAGGCAGAACTGGGAGTTTCCTCAGTTTCTGACATGGGGACTGTTGCCACACAAACAAAATCACAGGTGATTGTCTTTCTTAAAGCCGAGCAACTAGAGAGGCAGAACAGATGTAAGAAGGCTGTCTGCTTTTGTTGGGATTCTGATGAATTTTCATACTTTGGGAGTATTGTAACAGGTACTGTGTTTTCACAGTAGTCACTAGATGTAGCTAAAAACCCAACAGATTATTAAGCAAAAAGCAACCATCAGTGAGAGTGCTTCAGCTTTTGACTGTAAGTTTGGTATGGGGGCTTGCAAGTGTCTAATTCTGTGTGTTAAAGTCAAAATGTCCTTGAGGTTGGTCCCTCTCCACTTGAAGCTAATTTTGCTTCTCTTTGTAGGTCCTACCATGCACAGGACTTTGGTAGTCATTGTGCTTGTCTCAAGTGGTGCCTGACTTGCCACTGATGCTGAGTAATGGTGCATGTGCTTCCTGGGTAGCAAACATCTCTATGTGTGTTAGAAAGGTGGGATCAGAGCCTGGCTGCTATCTTCAGGCAGTGTCAGGAAGATTTTGGAAAGCTGGCAGTGAAACGTGTGTACTTCCATGGCTTCATAAATCTGTGCTATGTATACGAAAGTGGTGGACATTTTTTAAGTGTGAATGAATTTGGCTTTAAATAAGATGGTTGGTCATATGAACGATGCTTAAACGAGTACTGTTGAAATGAAGCAGTTCTTATCAGTAGAGTTTGATGGTGCAGTTAAAGGTATCTCCAAGCAGATCTATTCTAGTACAATTAATGATAAATGCTCCTAAACACAGACAGTCTGAAAACAGTGTGCATTCTCTTTCTCGACAGAGAAAGTAAAATAGTGTCCACACAAATCAGACCTCTGATTTGCCCTATTTGCTCAGCTTCCCAACTGCTAGTTCTATAAGCCTCTTCATTGTGATGCAGTTGCCTCTTTTTGCCTTGAAGGTTTTATAAAATAAACATCTACATGCTCTAGTCTGATTCCTCATAATTGCTTATCCCACTTTGCCTATAAATTTAGTAGCTACACTCTTGAAAAACAGGTCAGCAGAACAGGAAGAACTGAGAAGATTGGAAGAACATCCCAGTCCTGATTTCAAAAGGACTAAGTCCAATTCAGTCATTAAAGAGCCAAGCTGAATAATGGAGAAATTAGTCTAGAAAGTGGCTTTTTGAAAGCTTTTCAATTGATACAAGCAGGAAAAATATATATATATAAGAATAGAAAGAGAATATTATGTAAGCTCTGTTAATCTCAAAGGGTGACTTGTCAGAACGTGAATTGCTTGGGAGATATATGTGGACAATGGAAAAGTCAATGTAGCATGGCAGTGAGGATAAAGTACAGTTCAGGCTGAAGATTCAGAACCACACTGGTTCTGGCAGATAACCTCCAACAGAACTTTTCTTCAATTAAAGCTTGTGGTGTGCTATGAAGGTGACCTTGAAAACAGCAATCAGAAAAGAGGTTTTGTTCTTAAGGTGCTCATAACTCTCTTATAGGGATCGTATCTAATGGAGCCAATGTAGTATCAATCACGCTTATGGCTGGTGGCACAATGTCAAGCTGATGGCAGCTTCTGTTCAGGTAGTGTGTTATTTTTTTTTTTTTCCCAAGCTCCAAAATGTCAGATTAATCACTGAGGGATACCTAACAGCATTTGACTTTTCTTCCTGAGTTATCCCAAGACTTATACTCTAGTCTCTATGTATTTTTATGGACCTACCATTCCACTTGCTGTGCCTTCTCTAGTGGATTTTTAGGGGCTTTTTCCAGCAGCAGTCAGATCCTCAGTGACCTTGCATCTGCAGTGCATTTATGCCCGTTTCCAATGAAGGTGAGCATTTCCCTGGCAGAGCAGCAGCTGTCTGTCCTCAGCTGCTGCTGCTTTTTCTTGAGCATAATTAAACAGAGTGCAGACATAGGGAGAATCAGCCTCTAGAGCCATATTTGCAGCTCCGACTTAATTTGCAAGATAAGAAACAAAATTTATAGAATCATTCCAACACTCTTAGGAAAGATTAAGTAAATCCATGATGCCATAAAGTTGAAGCAAGTTGTGCTCTTCCCAAAGGCAGAGAGATTTTTATAATGCCTTCATATGCACCCTGTAAAATTAAGACAGTGTTGGTAGATATGCTATTTAAAATCTCACTGGTAATTTTACATTAGCTTCAGTACTGCAGATGATTTAGTTTAGCACACTGTGATCCTGAACATTTAATAGTGGTAAGGAACACAATTTATTGGAAGAGTTGGTGTGGAGCTATGGGAATAAGGAGAGGGTTTGATCTACTGAAGACTTGATCTCCATTTGCTTGCTTCAGAAGAGAAGGTTAAAATTCTGAAACATTAAGGCATGCATAAATGCCAGTTCAGAAGGCTGCATGCAGGTTAAAGTAAATGGAGATAAACGGCAAATATGGTTAAGGCTGTTTGGATAGCATGTTCCTTCCCATGAAGTGTTTTCTGTGCCATTCAGACATCTCATTGTCTTGTGCTGACCAAGTCAGTCAGGACTCTCTTAATTCTTACCAACACCTGGCTATGCCTCTATGTCCTTTCCTACAGGGTGAAAAACTTGCTGCTATTGTCCCTGTCTTGGTGTTGTATGGTTATACTGGGGTTTACTTCAGGATACATTTGGCGGCATTTAAAGTTTTGTAGCTAATAAGGTTGTCCATAACACTCTGTCAGCAAGGCATCTCATGTTGTCTTATTGTCACTGAATAGTTGCAGCTGGTTGCCTCTTGTTTCAGGTAGTGAGAACAATATTTCTCTTCACCTGTATTTGTATTTTGGCATTGTTCCCTACCTGGCCTGGGAGCCAGGAGTGTGGATGCTCCTTTAATCTACAAGAGAAACACCATTGACAGGGAATGGTGGGCAAGCTCCATGGGACTGTTTTCAGTGTTGTGTTTAATGCAATAGCCCAGCAGTACACTTAACACGCTTGGTCATTCAACAGGGCTACGTGTGGAGAGAGCACCAGTTCTTTAAAATTTGGTCTATATGAGTGTGGAACAGACGTTAGCACAATACTTAGAGATGGTCTTTGTCCCAGCTGTGCTACTGCTTTAGATTATGAATGTTTTTTGTTGCATTTATCCTTTCAGATGAGCATGATTGTGTTATGACTGTGGCATGAGCACACAACTGGCAGAGTGGCGAAGGCAACCCAGTGAAATTTTGCATTCAGAAACTGTGCATATGGGAAAAGTGCCTGAGGGAGTCCTTTGAAACCAATGTCAATCTCTTAAAAGTTGAAACCAGCCTAAGTTCTTAATGGGAATGTTATTTACCAAGATCAGAAAAGCTACTACAAAAAGGAAACTAGGTGCAACATGCCTGCTCCTGTATGGTATCTGTTCTTTCCCGTGCGCTGTGCGTCAAGCATTGGAGTCCAGCTGTAGTTCCAAATTCTGCCCATTTATTGTTTCTGCCAGAAGGGGAAAATAGAGGCAGAGCCTCCTTGAGCACAGAAGCTTTCCCTGCTGTGCCAAGGCTACATGTGCTTTTGTGTGCACTAACATGAGTGCAACACGTGTCCTGCATCAGCTCTGCTTGAGGCCCCTGTGCTCACCAGATCCCAGTGAAGAAACTCCCAGTCCTTGGGCTCCGAGATGGGGCAGCATGTGGGGAGTTTAAGACTGATGATGTCTTTCTATGTGAATTTAAGAACCTTAACTTTGAAGTGAGAGCTGCCTATGCAGGTCTTTGTTAAAAGAAAAAAAAAAAGCCTCGGTTACTTTCCTCAGCAAAAAGTGTGTGACTTAATTGCATGTTTGTAATAATCTGAGTTGGTGATTTTGTAATCCCTTAAAATGCTGCTTTGGAAAGTGTATTTCGGCGGATTAACTCATTGAACTTCAAATTCGCTGCAGTCTCCCTTAAAGTCTATTTTAAACCTGATTTACTAGATTGTTTGGAATGGCACGTATCAATTTTGCAGGGCACAGAGCTGTGAATCCATTACTTTGTTCATTCTGCGTCCCCGTGGATGCTCCTGGGGATTGTTCATGTAATCAGTGCAGCCATTTTACGCAGGGAGAATCTTGTGAATTTCATTAGATGTCAGATAAGCTAATCAGCCACCACCTGTGGCTTTTCCTGTGGTAGTGCATCATGTAGGCTAAATGTTCCACTGCTGCGAGTTTTATCTTGGGCACCAAAAATACCTCTGGTAACACTGAAGTAGGACTATTCATCTCAAACTTACACTGTTTACTCCTGTTGCAGAAAAGAAAAATGTCAGTGTCTCATTCTCTGTTAATCTGATCCGTGTATTTGCTGCCTCCCCCATTAACTTTTGAAAGAAGTTAATGAGAGAAAACGTTTTGCTTTCTTTGTTAAGACAAATCCATTCTATGTCTTAAAGCTGCCATCAAAGATTGCTGGATAGTTAATCAAAGCTGAGGCTTAACATTTCAAATCCAGCTGTTTTCAGCAGCAAATGCTTGCGGGTCGCTAAATGCACTTAGCCTCGATTAATAAGCCTTAGAGCAATTCTCTTTGACTGGGGAGGGAACAGTTTTCAATTAGCATTTATCTACTGTTTATCAATGGCTTTCTGTAGAGTTTTGAGCTAGGACAGTTGTACAGCACTCTCACAAGCTGCCTGGCAGGTAGCTTGCAGCCTGTCAGACACGCTAGGTATGCTCTTATCATAGAGGAACAGAGCAGATCTTCAGATGGCCTAAAACCATTATTGATTTGTTGTATTCACAGAGCTACCTAGCAGCCTGTCCACTCTTTTCGACACACATGACTTCTGCCAGTTTTTTTCAATACAATTTCCAGAAAGATGAACAGCAGAATAGGGCTTTGATTTTTCTGCAGTGCGGGGTTGTTCACTGGAAAACTTGATATCTTTCAGTTAGATACTTATCACTTAGTACAGAAAATCTGAACAAAAAAAACCTTTCTGCTTGTTAGCAAGGGAGTGCAGGGAGGGATTCAGCATTCCCTCATTTCCAACATTAGGGAATGCTAAGGCTCAGCTTGGTCACCTTTTATCTGCTTGTTATTTCCCGGGTGACGGGGAAAACCAAACAAAATAGGGTACCAGTTTCTCTATGTTTTTTCATGCTGTTGTAGATTTACCCTGCTACGACTTGCTAACCAATTCCTAATGCTCTTATTCCTGCATAGCTAAAAGACCACGGTAATATCACATGAAAACCACAGATAATGGTACAAATCCTTTCTTTTTTTTCCATATCTGTAGTATGAAATGTCACGCTGCTCCTTGTTCAGTTGGCAGTGCTTCAGGTTATTGGTGTGAAAAGCCATAAAACAGATCCTTGACAATGCATGCACATGAATTCAATGGTTTTGAGTGGATTAACCTTGATCCAAGGGGAGTGACAACCCTGTCTTGATTTAAAATGAGCAGTTATGTTACCAAAGATAGTTAATTGGCTTGGAATGTTCTTCTCTATGTGTATTGTATTGCATTAGCTGCTGTGCTATTCATAGAGAAATTGTCAGGATTTCTGTGACTAATCATCTCGTGGCCATCCCCGAGATAGATGGCTGACTATATCTAAACCTCAGCATTTATCTCAGCAGAACATGCAACAGAGATGTGCAATAACTGCTTGTGATTTATTTCCTTTGTGAGGACAGTTATATTCAGAGCACCTGAGCTTTGTGGTTACTGCTCTGACCTTTCTCTGAGGGAGTCTCGCCTTTCAGAAATTGTACTATTTTGATTATCTGAAATGCTGTAAATGGCAAGAACACTGCAAAGTTGGAGAGATTATGTTCCTTAGTAGGAAACAGATCTTAATGTCTTAAGTACTCTCTTTCATTAACACTGACAGAGTATCTATTAACAATGAAGCATCACAGCTCATCTGTCTGCACTGTCATTGCATGGCAGCTTGAATGCTCGGTGAATTTTGTGGATTTACAATTTTTAAAGACCAAAATTACTTTGCTTAGACAGTAACGCTAAGCAGTAACGTTTTGCACTAAAGCACGGCCTATCTCACCATCTATTCACAGCTGAAAACTGCTTTTCTTTAATTCTGCTTGAAGAATACATTGAGAAGAACAGCAATAACTGGGGAATATCTTAGGCTCTGTGGATAGGAGGTGAGAAGCTGTTACCAAACTTGTAATAGGGGTATTTTCAACAATATAATTTGTTGAAGTTCAGTGACTGGCAAATTGCTATAAAATAATAGAAAAGAGAATAGTATCTGTATTAGTTTTATTGCTTTGTTCTCGCACTTTGATTTAGATTTTCAGTCTTATTAAAATCCAAAGGGCAAAGCAGCGTGTCTAGAGTTTGTTCGCATACTGTTCCACATTACCTTAAAATAAAATAAAGGATGAAGCCTATGAAGTGTGTGTATATATATAATTTTATTCACAGCAGTGTGAGTTACTGGTTGCACTTCAGACAATCTCACATTACAATTTCCATCCCTTCTGAGCAGCAGCTTGGCAAGAGGAATTTGAAGTTAGTTACTAGGTTGTTAACTTGGCTTTCCACCACCAGACAGATTTAGTAGGACTGAAGGTCTGTTCCTACTGCCTCCTGTGAGATGCTGGGAGGAGCACAAAAGAGTAACAGAGTTAATGGAAAATCATGGTTTGGTGGGGAGGCCTAAGGTACCCTCTGGGTTTCCTGATACTTATGAGGATCAGCATGTCAGAAACTTGAATTTATGAGTCTGCTGACAGAAGATCATTGAAGATAATGGCATCCCTCAATTTCCTATGTAACCACAGAAGACTCCCAGTCTGTCTTCCAACTAAAATGCTCACAAATCCTGATTACACATGGCAGAAAGGCAAAGGACTTCTGGTAGAGCAAAGTCATTTCAAACACTGTAGCAGTGTACTGAAAGCATCTCACCTACTTTTAAACTAGCAAGCTCTGAAATAAGCAGATGAATTAGTTCTTAAGTTTTCCTTATACGTTCTTCAGCATGATTTCCTAAGGATGACAGGCCAGTATGTGTTAAATGTTTACAATATTGGATTATTTTATTATGCATTCCCCTCTTTCCCTGTTAAGTAATTGATGTATGCTTATCTTTAGTGCCAAAATGTTCATGTAGCTATTTCTTCCTGATCTTGCTGGTCTTCTGTTAAGTTTTTGGTTCTCCTGCATATTTTTACACATCTTCAATTTTTTTTATTTGCTTTTATCTGTGTCTAGCCGTTCACACCATCTGTATCACACTGTATAGAAGCAGTCTGCCTCAGAGCTGAGGGCAGAAAGCCAAACGAGCTTCTTCACTGCTCACTTTGCAGCCCTGTGGCAGTGTGCCATGCCTCATGGGGATGTCATTCAGACAGACATCAGCTGACAGCACTGATATTGCACTTGTTGCATGCCAGTAAGAGAGTGGTTCTGAGTTGCCTTTTTGCCTTCTCTGGAAAACAGACTGGGATACATCAGAAGTGCTGTTGAGTTACAGAACATCACACTTCAGTAGCACTTGTGTTGCCAGTAATTCTGTCGGAGACCAGAACTGCAGAAAAGCAGTTCTGTGACCACAGTAATATTTCCTCTGTAGGCTGGAGGTGAAGTAAAACTTCAGTCAGTCTGTCTATAGAAGGGCTTTTTATGTTAGCATCCTTGATAGTACTTAATTTTTTTCCTCATCAGAAGAAAAACAGATTGTAAAATGATGCGCAGATGGAACTATCTCACAGCTGGATGTAGACAGAGCACAGTATGTTAGCAATTCTGGTTGCCCATGCAATCTACAGAACAGCTTCTGCATCCTAGGGCAGGGCTCAGCTGCAGCCCGTGTCTCCTGTGGGCTGTGGCTGTGCCCAGCTGATGTGCCCTGCGGTGGGGGCCCAAGGATCTCAGTGTCCTGGCCATGGTAGGACAAGGGTGATTGTGAGGTGATGCAGCTGCGCAGCCTTCTCCATGGGGGTCTGTGAGCCTCTCATCAGCCTTTTCTACTTGGCTGGCCAGAGCATGCAAACATCTCGTGTTCCATAATGCCATTTTTGTGACAAAACTCATGAAAAAGAGAAGAACTTACTTTGTTCCCTTACCTACTATTTATTTGTTCTGACACAAGCATATATTTTCCCCATTCACTTCTGCTGCTGCCTTATAATCATGATAATCTTTGAATCTGACTGCGTTGCTTGTGACTATGCATGGGAAATTGTACAAATTTTTGCCTGGCTTTGAAATTGGAGGGATAAGGCATTTATGGAAAGAAGTTATTGTGTTTAAGATTGTTGATGTTGTAGACACACTGGTGTAGGAGAACTGTTAGGGCATGGCTTGAACTGGTGATTGCACACCTGGTGAGGGGCTGTGGCTGCCCAGGGAGCACAGGCAAATTGTTTGCACCTGTGCTCCCCAGGTGACCAGAAGGGGTGGACTAAGAGTGGAGCCCCCCTGTGCTCATATAAAGGCCAGACACTGAAGGGAGAGCAACTCTTGGATCTGGGTTGCTTGCTGAGGAGTGCTGCACAGTCAGGAGCCTCTTCACCAGCTGGGTGAGTTCCATCCTTCTTTCTGCGTATGACTCTTGACCTACCTGTGAATGCTTTACTCAATGTCACCAAGAACCTGTCAGAACCAATTTTGCTTCTTTGTGAGCAGAACAGCTGGCAATCCCTGTTTTCTGTTAAGCTCTGTGGATTTAATTGAATGTATGAGATGTGGCCATGCCCTGAAAGCAATGACTGAAAGAGATGGAAGTCAAATCTGGAAATAACCTTCTCAAAAATATCCTTTCCAATTGTGCCTTCAGTAGCTACGCTTGCTAGTTCAGTCACTGCTGGTGGGGTTACGAGATGTTACTTGGAGAAAACGTGCTATTTGTTAGGAGGAGAAGACAGCCACAGAGTTGTGATGCACTTCAGGAGTTTTTAGTGCCATCTCAGCAGTAGACCCTCCACCTCAGGGGTAGTATGTAGACAGTTGCTCTCCTCCTTCTCTTCCAGTTACAGTTCCCAGGCATTGATCTCTGTTTTGGCATTTGTAATTTCAGTACCAGATTAGTCTGAGTTTCCAGTTGCTGCCAAGTGTAAGATTTGCAGAACTTCAGAGGAAATGAATGCTCTTGTTAACTTCATATCAGATAAATGGTTCTTGTGGCTATAGAAATACGAGGTTTTTCATCAGGAAGGAAAATACGTCGAACTTTGCAAACCGTGATAGTTCAATATGCACAGCTTTCAGAAATCATTTTGCTCTGACCCACATAATAGAATGTCACCTATTCAATAGTAAATTTAAATAAATAATGCATGTAGACTGGGCTGTGGCATCCAAATTGCCACTTCTGTGTCCTTTGACTTGTCAGATAATTACTTTGAAAACTGTTTAACTAGCTTAAATGCTGAGGGTTTCTGGAAGGGTCATACTTAACTGTACGAAGATGCGTTATTTAGTAGGTATTCTGACAATTTGTCACCCACCTCACCTACAAAGATTTTTGCAGAGGAGACAAGCTAGTATTTGATGCTTGCTTATCTTTAATCCATGTAGATGTTATATTGGCGTTGAACTTGTTTTCATCAATAAAATGCAATGAAAAAACTGTTTCTACTAATGAAGCTCATGATAGAGCAGTGAGGAAGACACTTTTTTTTTTATGGCCGTCTCCTACCTGCTTTTCTGTGAGATAATCTTCCCCATATTTCACTTGAGCTAACCAACAGTGTGTATGGACCAAGAGATGAGGAACAGTGTTTTACTGCCTACCAAACCTGAACAGATCATATTTGGGAATGTTTCATCAGGGCTGGGAAGCCCCAACCAAACATCCTCAGGAATAGCAGAATTTGATCCTGAATGGCATCCTCCCTCTTGTGCTCAGTTCTTGACAAGCTTTTGCTGGGCTTGCTGGTCACCATGATGGATGCAGTCACGCTCTGGAAGGGGCACAAAGTAAAGGTTTTATTTCTAAAAGGAAGTGGGGCAATCTCAAAGTCAGTGCTTGGACTTGAATTTTCATTTCCTGTCAATACTAAAAATGGACCTTGGCAATGACTTCAAGTTCAGGCTATGCATTGAACATCCTATTCCCACTTCACAAAACGTTTGATTTTATTTTTTTTTTTCATTGTATTAGTGTTTTCTATTCAAACCACAACTTGTGTTTTAGGCCAATTTGCAGCTGAATGCAAGGGCTTCTTAAGTTTGACTCCAAATCTTGGTACCAACACTACCAAGCAGTTATCATGCCATTGTTTGCACAGTTACAAAGGATTCCTGAACATGGGAAGGACTTTGGTGAAATGTGGCATAATGAAGGCTTTGTTCAGAACTGGGCACTGCAACAGTGGGTACCCAACAGAGAGAACCAAAGGGAAAATCCAGTCTTCTCAGGGACATGCTGGGGCTGCCAAAGGTCAGAACATCTTTGCAGTCTTAGCAAGGATTGCTTTATGATGTATTTTTCCTTGCTGAAAAGATTATGGGATGTAAGATGGAGTTTCTGACATGCTCAAGTTAGTGCTGGGTCTGACCTATGAGCACTGGAGCAATATACATAGGCTGAGAGAATGGGATTCAAGGAGGGAGACAAAAGCCACAGAGAACATAGAACTGAGAAAGAAATCTTCAGAAACGTTCCTAACTATTAGACAATAAGAAAGAAATGTTTCTTACACATCTGGTAACAGGAATTTGCTTTCCCGGGGAGGCTGAATTTCAACACTTCATATCTGCCTAGCCTGATCTTTTGTAATTACCTGATTGTTTTTGATTACTTGAGATTGTCTCGAGGGGCATGGATACAAATAATTATTAACTTGTGCATTTTGTCACTTGGGAAAGGTAATCTGTTTATCTCTGCAGGAGGAAGAACGTCATCACATACTGAGATGCAGGCAGCCCTAGAATTATGTCTGTGCTGGATAAAGGCAGCTTGTTTTGTGCATTTGGGATTTGTCTGTTTTTGCATGTGTGTGAAGGAAGAATTTTTTTTCTCAGGGAGAGATCAACCATTCCAACACAGCCTTTATTCTTCCCACTCACCCATCTTTATATAAACCAGTGAAATCTTCTATGCTTGCAATTAGGATTCCTCCATGACTGGTTTGGGGTCAATATGAGTAGCTTTTGCTGCAGTGCTCCCAAGTTAGTGAGGGTGTTGCTGTGCCCCACAAATCATTACCAGCCAGATTCACTGCATGGACAAAGTTCTCCAGCAAAGTACAGGACACCCTCTGTTGACTCTGATGTCTGACAGACGAGAAGTTTCAGACCTTACCAGTTCAGATACAAGTATTTTTCCAGTCAGCTCAGACTGCCATGCTACACATTATGTCTTAGAAGCAATTTTGTTTGTTTGTTAAGATTCCTTTAAAGAATCCTCAGCCCTGAGGAAGCTTTGTTTCATGTGTCTTACCTGTGCTAGGAAGGCTCCTTGTCGCAGTATAGCTGTTAGTGACTTTCTAATCACTAACAAGATTTTTTTAATAGGAACAAAAGTACTATTTTTTTTCCTCTTACAGGCACCAGATATTGCTACCAGCAACATCCTTATTTCCACCACTGTTTTTCTCTTGTTACTGCCTCATTTTTACCATTAATGAGAGGGGTTCAAAGAAATGTAGCCTAAGCTTTCATCTGGAATTACAGGGTGCTTGAATACAACACAGCAAACCTCCTTGGTCTGAAACTCTTACGATTTGTAATAATTAATAGAGAATGATTTGTGTGCTTGATTGTAGTTATTGTGTTGTTTCAGTGATCTTTTTTTTTTCCAGTCTGAATGTCCTACTATGAATGATGCAGCTCAGTTCTTGACTGCAGTTAATGCCTTTTTCTAAGTATGACAGAAACTTGCCCCAGATTGATTCTGGTGAGAGCAGCTAATTTTATTGATTTTGTGTGTGTGTGCGTTCACAATTCCCAGCTGTGAAATGGTCCTGCAGTTCACATGCGCTCACCTCCCATGTTTAGACAAGGACAGCTTGTGGTCTGTACTCAGCTGCTGCTATTTTAGACCTGAGATGGATGATGGGTGCAGGAGAAGAAGGGGGAGGGAAGGCATGGAGGAAGTTGGAACGCAGCAAATAAAACACATGTTAAAAGTAGTTTCATTTCTCAGTATTAGCCTTTATTAACAACACTGCAGAGTTTTTACAGCTTGGAGTCCTTTGCACTTAAGTCTGAGTTATAGAGAAACCTGTTACTACAAAATGGGGCTGGGGGATCTTATGGAGACATCCAGCCTCCCTGCATGCCCAGGTGTGAAGGCAGCCATGGTGAGCGAGTCAGAAACTGGCTGTGTGCTTTCCCATAGCTTTGAACACATGGAGAGGACAGCTGTAATGTGCATTATTGCTGGAGACAGGTTTGTTGCTCTCCTTGAGGTCAGTGCAAGCACACTTCTGCCAGCTCAGGAGCAGAGGTGTCAAAGAACATCAGTGAAATAAGTATTGCAGGGACTGAGGCAACGCCTTCTGTTCTACCAAATCATGAAGCTGAAAGGAAACTAGCTTTG
Organism: Gallus gallus; assembly: GCF_016699485.2. Classification (NCBI taxonomy): domain Eukaryota; kingdom Metazoa; phylum Chordata; class Aves; order Galliformes; family Phasianidae; genus Gallus; species Gallus gallus. The sequence continues at coordinate 11,600,912 of NC_052534.1, forward strand.
CCTTTTCTTAATGTACCTGTTGCTCAAGTAAAATATATTATTTCTTCTCTAACTCTACTTGTGAGGTGCAGGAGCCAATCTGAAACAACCATTACACGTGTTGGACGCTTTAATACAGCCCACATATGTGCTTCAGTCACAATTACGGGCCTGGTTTTTTCTTCTTTAGATCAGCTGTTTTTGTATTAGCACTCCAAGTATTCTGCATGATTGTATACAGGTAGGCATTAATTAGAAATAATGATACAGTTGACCTTTAAGTCAGTTTCTGATATGTATTTTTCCACTGTACACATTCATTATTGCCATAATATCTCTTACCAATACCTCCACGGTCTAAGTGACAGCAGTACAACTTGCTGGTTTGACATTTCTGTTTTGGCAATGCAGGGAAACTGCTGGAAAAGACAGCCTATCATTTTAAAATCAGCATTGTGGGGTCCTACTGTGTGTATGTGAAGTTACAGCAGAAATGCTGTGATGAGCAGCGCAGCTGAAGGCAGGTCCATAACAAACATCAAAAGCCAAGCAGTCACTCAAGAAACAGTTGTGGGGAGCACCAAAACAATGTGCTTTGCAGACAGAAATACCTGTTGGCATGCTTTTTGAAAATAAGACTGCTTTTATATTAATGATAAACTAATCCTTTGAATCACCTTTATGTGTATTTAAAGGTATTCAGTGAAGAGTACAAATGTGGTATCTAATGACTAATGATGAGATTCAGTGATGTGTTAACCCTGCTTTATGAAACTGAAATCTCAATAACAGCCATTTTTTTCTAATTCTGTGGTCCAAAACACATACTTTTTCATCTATGGGATGTTGCTGAAAGTAGGAGTGTTCTTTATGCAGTCTATTGAAATGTGTTGGAACAGATGTTTCTCCCCTAATTATTTAGTAATCATAGTTGCCCAGAGCATTAGTAGACTCAGTCTGTTTGACATCAGTCATTCTTTTATAGGGCTGGGAATATCTGAGGGCAGAAATCTGTGAGATGTTTCTCAAAGATGCGCCATGCACACTTTTGATCCAACTGCATTGAAGTAGGTGTGAGTTGTTGCAAGTAATATGTATACAGGGATAAAAGTAGATACGGGACTGTCTTGTCAGCTGTTCTTTGTGCATCAAGAAGGTAAATAAGCACTTCTGCATACAGGGTGAATATGTTTTATGCAGGGGCTTCTAAAAACGTGCTTCTGTCTTGGGTTGTGTGATTTTTATTTTCTCCCTGAGACTTCTGATGTTTTATTTTGTGAATGATGGAGTAGCGTGGTTGTAGGTATGAAAGAAAGTTTTGCTAAAAGGTTTAAGGATGTCATCGTGAGGAGGATGCATACGTAAAAATACTCATTACACTTCTTTTTTTTAAATGAACATCTGCATGAATAAAACCTGCATCTGTATTTCTAGAAACAGGAGCCACGAGGATTGTGTCAGAATAAACGTGTGGTTATGGATGTTCTTCATGCTTTATAAATGTTTCTCTGAGGTGAGGAAAGGTATAGAAGAGCTTCTATTTGAGATGCTGGCAGAGACCAAGATGTCCATTTCAACCTCAGTTATCCCGTGATTCACATGTAAGTGAAATCTCATAATGACCGAAACAGCCCCATTGCTCACCAAGGTGTGTTGTTTAACTGCTGCTTCATTGTGCAGTTCTGCTGTGACGTAGTTTCTTAAATACTTGAGTATGGAAATATGCATGTAACCAGAGGATCATAGAATCGTGGAATGGTTTAGGTTGGAAGGGACCTTTAAGATCACCCAGTTCCAACCCCCCTGCTATGGGCTGGCTGCCCCCCACCAGCTCAGGCTGCCCAGGCCCCATCCAACCTGGCCTTGAGCACCTCCAGGGATGGGGCACCCACAGCTCTCTGGGCAGCCGTGCTGGAGCCTCACCAAAGAACTTCTAGAATATGTTCAAGTATGGTAAGAAAGCAAGAGTTCACACTGCAGTGCCAAAGTGCTGTGATCCAGTACATGCCTGTGTTTTCCTTGTATCCGACGTTCCACAGAGTAATGATGTTTGCGTGATGTAGGAAGAGTTTTTTGCAGTGTGTTCTTTGTTTGTTTTTGTTTTTTTTTTTTTCCTCACATAGTGTGTTTGCTTTCATCAGATTGAGCCAGAGCACTCTGCTCACTGAAAATGTATGCCTATGTCTTGGTTTGTGTCTCTGCAGCTTAGCTCTTTGTCTTGCAAACAGAAAAATGGAGAATGTGGAGGCAGGCTTTCTTACATCTTAATGTAAGAACTGTGCTGAAGTGTAGTATCCAAACTGAGTTTGGAGCTAATGTCTTTCCAAACATATCTAGTAACCCAGTCAAGCCAGTGCTGTCTCCACTTGCTCCTTGGGAAGAAAGCTGACTTAATTCTGTTCCAATAACTTGGCTAAACGCGAGATAGCTGTCATCTGCATATCCTAATAACAACTCTCAGTAATGACACTGAGTCTGTTAGTTCACTGTGGGGTTTCCTGGTGGGCAGTATCATGCTACATTAGCAAACTTCCCATGACTTTAATAAGAAATTACCAAATTGTTTGTTTACAGTGGCTTTCCCCTCATTACGCTGAGTAGAATGTGCGGCTTCATTGAAACACATTTTTTATGGTCTTAGTCTTAGGCATTCCTATTTAAAACAAAAAAACATTAGAATGTGAGTCAGAGGGGAGAAGTGTGATTGACATGAGAAAAGAGAGAAGAAAAAAAGAACAGAACATGTACTAGAGAAAAAGAAGATAGAGAAAATGAGAAAAGCATTGGTCTCTTAATGAGCTGGGTAGTACTGAAGCAGATGAGGGACTGCAGATAAAACTGAGTAAGTTACTTTACAGCGGTGGATAGGATGAAGCATGTCAGAAAACTAATATGCCTTGACTCCCTCTGGGTTCAACTTCATACTGCAAAGCAACAGACCTGAACTGGCATAAATTAGTATGAGATGGGAGGTGTCACTGGTTTGAAGCTTTCAGTTCTAATTGCGTGCACTGCTCTGCTTACATCTCTTGGGAGTAAACTTAGTTATAAAATATGTAGTATTTCATAATTAGTTTTTGCAGGAGGAGCAGCTCTGGTCTCTGCAGGCTTAACACGTTTGATGATGTAATGGCTGCATTGTCTGCCCCAGCATTTTCCCTTTGGAATTAGGCATGCCCGTTAGAGGTCTCTGTCTGAACCTTCTGGCAGTCTTCTGCCAAGTGCTGATGGTACGCTCACCTCTTCAGTAATGTGGCCTTGCTAAGGTGCTCTTTGAATGTGGGGGAGGTTCTGAAAACCACCTGCTGCTATCTGGATCAGTTTTCTGGATGGAATTGTTCCATCCAATCCTTTACTCAAGTGTTTTTATGATTAATCCTTTAAGCAAATGTATGCGTTTTTTGTTTCCAAAGAGATTTTAAAGAAATCTCACTTCAGTTAGGGTGCTTAGCTCTCAAATAAAAGCACAAGTTGTAGGGTTTTTTACATGTTATCTGATGTACTAAATCTGTAAATGACTGGTAAATCTATAGATGACTGGTAAATCTATAAATATTGCATTTTGCTTTGCTGAATGTCTCCCCTTTCCAACAGCTTTGCTGAAACTTGAGCACTGTTTCAGTTCGGCTCTCGCTTCTCGCATACAGATGGAGATCATGCTATAGATATTAAAACCTTCAGGCACCTCAGCTGCCTTCCTGATTTAAAGAAACAACAACAACAAAAATCCTCACGAAACCAAACCAAATGGGATAGCTCTATGCTGACTACAGTTCTTATTCAACCCTGTGGTTATCTGTTCATATGTGTATATGATAAAAATAGATGTGGACACTCGAGGGGAATTTGCTTTTATTTGCCTATGTGTTATGGCATCAGATTCTCATGCCCTAAAGGCTATTTATCCTACTCCAGTAATATAAGGGGCCTTCAAACATTACTACCTCATTTGAAAGGATTGCCATAAAAAGACTTGAGCATAAAGGAGAATCAACTTTGTTGCAGTTTTATTGGGAATTAAGCCACTGTAAATTCACGGTAACGTTCTGCTCAAATTGGTGTAGTCATTAAGAAGGGATATTTGCTTTCCTAGAATGGATTCTTTGCAGCCTCTATTATATGAACCCAGATCTGCGATGTTCATCATAATGCTGGGCCCATGCAGTGCTCAGAGGAGATGAATTTTCTGGCTGAGAGGGCTCTAAAATAGTGGGATCGCATTCTGGAAGCTCCTTGTGGTGAGTGAAATATTTTTCTACTTAAAAATCTTGCTCAGAGGGTGGCTGTCTCTGGATCTTTCCTCTCTGAAAAAATCAATGTTCTAGTTTCTTTCTGAAGCCCTTAGTGCACTGTTGAGGGTGTTGGGTTTGTTGATACAAGAGTAATGAATAGACTGGTCTGACTTCTTTGCTGTGTCTTGATAGCATTGCTGCTGCTCAAAAGTGGTTTGATTCAGAGGCTGAAAGAGACTCATCAGTACACAAGTGCTCTGGCCTGATGATAATTTTGGTACAGTGTTCTTGGAAAAAATAAAACAGCAGAAAGTCAGTTTTAGGCTGTCTGAGTTGTGATCTCTGGGTCAGATTACCTGATACTTGGAAGGAGTGTAGCAGTATGAAAGGCAAAGGAAGAAACAGTTCTGCATAGAAGCTGGGCACCATATTTTTGTTTTGGCACTGAATTTTATGGCTTTGGCAATGAAGTGGCATTTCATTATCACTTGCCATATCGCAGGCCCTGAGGGTCTGTTCTTAGTTCTGAGGCACCGTGTGTTTCTGTCACAGTAAGAGCTATCCTTTATATGTCACACAGGGATAATATTCCTAGAAACCACAGTTCAAGAAACATAGATCTGTAAGTGTATTGAGAAATCTCATTCTCTATGTTCTTCTGTGCAGCAGAATAAAAAATGTAAAAGAATCCAAATAAAAAAGCACAGAAAAAATTCCAAACATGATCTCTCGCCTTCTCCAGCACAGTGTTACTCTCTGCAGTCCAAGCATTTAGAGAGACACAAAGGGTCCATTCTAATTAATAGCATGTGAGGCTGAAAAGCAAGCTCAGAGTTGGTAGTGCAGTCATCCTGAAGATAGATCAAAATGGATTTTCCAACTTTGGAAAATGCAGTTTGCCAAGTCTGGTAGGACTGCTCTCCTGCCTCCTCAATGCCTGGCTTCTCAGGCAGGAGTGAGAAACAGGCTCCATCTTAGGCTTTTTCTGTTGTTCTTCCTCCTAGAGACTGGCATAAGTTGTAAGATCTATTTTTCCTTTCAGAACTTTTGTTTGTTTGTTTTAATATATATCCATAAAATTCACTTTGTCATTATTTTGGAGGGTAGAATTATTTAGAATGAAAGTTGCCTCTTTTAAATCTTAAATGACAGGTTGATGCAGGGAGTCCCATGTTCTAATTAACCACTGTGACAAAAGACATTAGTGTTTTGCCTTTGGGGTATGGGGGGGGGAATATGTATGTGACTTGGAGACCTCATCTGTACCATTTTTTTTTCCTCTTTTCTATATCCATATACAATTGGAGGATAAGTCCTCTGGCAATGAACCAGTGTGTGTTTGCCTGTCCATCCTTTGCACACTATCAGTGGGAAATGGGAAAGCCAGACTGGATGCATAAATATCAGGCAGCTACAAATCCATTTTACTTAAGCAAAATAATCCTTCAGACTGGCCTGCAAAATGTAGGATGAGAAAGAAACCAGCTGAGGTTTATTTCTATTTGGATAAAAATTGATATGCCCACAGACTAAAGGTTAAATGCTGGATTAAAAACAAAGACATTTTGATGTGACTATCAGTAGTTTAACTTACCTTTCTGTATCTGGACACAAAGTGCTTCTGTACATGGTTAGAAATGACATTTTTCACTGAAAATAGCTATTTATCATCACCTTCAAGTATCATAGTTATCTCTTATTATCCTGATCAATACTTTTTCCTAGCTACCTTTTTCAGCATTTTTGTACCTTGTGCTATAGCAGTTTGCCTGCTGCTAGGTTAAGCTTATACTGCTGCACTCAAAAATTGCAATGATTTTTTTTGTGTGCATACTGTGATAATTGCAAAAGAATGCAGAACATTAGCCTCACATCACCTCTCCCCTTCTTCCCTTTATAAAAGAAAAATCCAGAATCCTAAACACCTAGCACTGTTGTTTTTATTTCCCATGTACTTCTTTTGGTTAAAGTAAAGCACATTTGACTGAGATACTGCTAAAGGAGCTGGATTTCTTTTTTTGTCTTGAACTTGATATAAACTTTCAGCACTCAATACAGTGGGTACAGATAGTGAAGGAAAACCAGGCTGCTGAGTTCAGGCAGAATAACTGCTCTTCGCTTTTACAGGGATGTTACATCTTTGATCTTTCTGAACACTCTTCATGCTGATCTTAAGTATACTTCCACTTCTCTGATAGTTGCATCAACACACATCTAGTAATACCCTGTGCATTAAAGCCTCTAATTGCCTAAACTTTCATAAATGAATCTAACATTTTGCATGGCTAGAACCCAGACCAGTTTGCAAATGTTTTTTTTTAATCTGTTCACATAAAATGTCATTTTTTTTAAAGCAATAAATGCTTCGCCATCCTTTTCCTATATGCTTTAGAGGCTAGTGCCCTGAACTTTGCATTGACATTGTGGGATTCGTTATTGTTTTGATCACGACACTGACATATCTGTTGTGTGGGAACAGCAGCTGACCATGTGAGTATACACGTTAAAAAAGAAAATAATTCAGTGCTAGACAGTGATTTCTAGTGCTTTTCCTTCTGCTTTTATCACCTTTCAGAGGGTATTTCAGCATGTCTTTCACATTCTCAGTCCTTTATTTTGAAGAAAGGAGATCAGTGATACTCTCTCTGTTATGGGTGTGCTGAGCTGTCTCTAGCCATAAAACTGGTGCAGCAGAGCTGGGAGCACTGCAGATCCTGTTCAACATCACTGTTCTTCAACAAGAATCAAAATAATCCTCCTGATTTTTTGGAGACGCCCCACTGTGCTTTTTGATTTTAAACACAAATATGCCACGCTTAAACTACTGACTTTCCTCTCAGTTTGGGAGTTTTATTAACAATCGGAGGGAAAAACACTGGCTCTAATTAATCCACTTAGTAATGATGCTTAGCCACTTTGGGAAGAAGATGTTATTGGTTGGACTGAATGTTTATTTACTTAAACTGACAGTGAGATCTTCAAAGAGCAGCCAGTTCAATTCCTTCAGAATCCACAGTGTACTGAAGCAGGCAGCAGATTTGCTTCTTCCTTAAGTACTGTTCTGATATTCTTCAAATCAGTGCTTAACTTTGTGTTTCTCTGGCTTTGGGTGCTTTGAAATTGCCTTGTTTTACCAGCCACTTAAATGCTGTAGTATCAACACCTGAAGGTCATAATACCTTCAGTTACATTCTTTATTCTGTTTTTTTTTTTTATGGATCCACAGTACCATTTGAACAATTTCCTTCTACAGCACTCTGTGTGAGCCAGGTGTCAATCAGTTCTGGAAGGCTGCATTCATCACGCTGTGTCTGTGCTGAAGGCCTTCGTGTTCTCTGTGAGTGCTGTGTTGAAAGATACCCACAGAAAATTGGGATGAACATAAATATTCTCTGGGGGAAAAAAAAAAAGAAAATAATACATAACGGAGGTGTAGATGCTTTGAACTTGATTGTCAGGTTTCTGTCTGTGGTAATGCCTGGCCATTTTCTTCTGAAAATTTATTTCTAAGAAGTTCATTATCTAGCACTCAAACTTCCATAGTTATATTTCAGGCACTGTTTTATGTCTCGCAAGGGAGTCTCAGACTGCCTTTGGAGCTGGAGGATATAGCACTGCCTCCTTACTTCATGTAGTACTGCAGGTGCCTCGTTGGCTTTCACAGCACCTTGTGATGGGGCAGTGACTGACATCGGGTTGCTGCAGTCCTGCTATCTACTTAATGCTAATCTAACTTTCTCTTCATGTTGTGATGCTGAACTTAAAGGTGTTAATGACTAAGTAGGCAGTAAAAAAAACAAAAGCCTCTGACAATGTTTAATAGGGCAAAAAGTTGAAAAGAAAGAATAATAGCGACTGTGTTGGCCTTTCTTGGGGATATGGGTAAGGAACACAACAGCAAGTGCTGCTTTAAGTTCATGGTCAATAATTCCAGCTACTTCAGCACTTTACTGGGTGCTATGGCATAGCAGTATCTGCAGTATGCATGGTTCCCTATCTGGGAAGGCTTGCTGGATAAACAGCAGCCTTTGAAGAGAAATAAAAATGAGAGTGTGCATAAAGGATGGGAGGAAGATACCAGAGATCTAATGAGCTGAAAGTAAAGCATTTGAAATATAATTACGTGAAGAACATTTGTTTTTCCCCTTGTGATTTTGCTTGAATAATGAGGACTGCATTATCTGCAAAGAAATTGGGAAGTAAATAACAGTTACTTTCAAGAAGGACAAGATTTAAAGCATAGTATTTGATTTAAATGATCTCCTTCTGAATTTGAGGTGCCAGGGAAATAAGCTGAAATCTGTTTATGTCAGACGGACTAGATCTCTTGTTTACACAACAGTATAGCTCCAATTAATTTCATGGTAGCTGTTTTGATTTATTCCAGTATGCAGAGCAGCAGTTGCAGAAGTACTGGGCTGCCTCGCTTGCATTCAATTGCCATTTGTGCGTAGGGTTTAGTAAACCATGTTCATGCACGTCAAATGAGGGAATGGGATTTGCTGTGCATCCTTTGGATGGGAGAGGGGCCAGGTGGATGGGGATAGATGCATTTCTCCTTTTCCTCTCTCTTTGAGTCAAAATGTTCTTCTACCAACACCAAGCACGGTCTGTCTGAAGAGCAGTTATCAAGTAAGGTGTGGACGGCCCAGGGGCTGCCGTACTGTTCACTCAGACTGGAAATTGCTGTGAGATTGGTTTAATTACATAAAGTATGCTGCTCTGATATACTAGGGTTGTTAAAGACCCAATATTCTCAGAAAAGAGGTTGGTCTTTAAAATCGAATGACTGAAAACAGCAATTCAATTAAAGTTTTAGTACTTCTGGGAAGGATTTTATGATGTAGCCAGAAAGACTGAGTTTACCTCAGTCTGGTAGCTTGCCAGGTAGCTTGCCACCGAGTGCTGGCTGGCTGGGACTGATGCCAGTGCCCCCCTGCAGCCCTCACCAGGCAGCTTCAGTGTCTCCTGCCTGGACCCCAGCTGCATCCCAAAGGCCACACCAGCGGGACACCCGCTGTGCTGATCCCATGGGTGCTGCTGGTCAGGCCTCTCCTTTTCTCACCCATACCTTCTGTGTTGTGTGTGAAAGCGGTTTCCTCTAACCTTATGTGACCCTCAGTTAGCAGGCTGCCCTAGGTTGGATGTTTCTTTCAAATAGGGAAGCATCCTTTGCAGGTGTCATGTGAGGTTGCTGACCCCTAGAAAGCAGCTTGCTTGCTTTATGGAAAGTCAGCTCTCAGCTGACGTCTTCCTGCTGCAGAGCAGCTGAGCAACAAATGTCAAGATACCTCCTTGGCATCCTTGACTCTTCTCTCTGCATGCTTTCAAGTGATTGCAAACTTGACAGTAAGGTACAGATAAAATGGGTCTGCTGGAAGCATAAATGTGGTACTTAGCATTTAACGAGCATAACGTAAGTTTTGTTTCCTCTCTGAATTGTATGTACTGTATTTACCTCTTCATTTCTAAGAAGGATGACACTTCTAGGGACCCATGAGAGGCTAAAAGGGTTATTTTTAAACTAACATATTTTTCATCTTCAATCTACTTATTGGATACTACTTCAGTACAAGAAACAGAGTGATGTGCATGAGGTCAGAAAATGCCACCTTTAAAGCCTCATTGTTCAGTACACAACAGCTCTTCTGTCTTTTGACTGCAGCACTCAGTGCTGCTTAAAGACTGAATGTTAGGATGTATATATTTTTAAATTACTGCCTCTTCTCCATTAGAACAGGACAGCTTTCAGCCACCATCACTGAGGCTGGAGGCAGAATCAGTAACTAAATTTTTCTGGCAAAATACAGCATTCTTAACTTCTAGTAAATCAGAACCTTTCAGCCTTTTTCCTTTGTCAATTCAGGATCGTAACATTTTCTCTCTTATGCAAGGAAATGCACTTTATCTTACTGCAGATTAGTACCAATTAATAATCTTTACTAGTCTTGTCCAGCCTTGCCACGGCTGTTTATTCTTGTAGTTTTAGTAGATTAGAGTGAGAGGGATTTCTATCCGAATGTACTGGGAATTAAAGCATTTGAAAATGCCTGCTAGAAGTAAAACTGATCAATTCAGGCATTTCCCCCAGCATTTGCTCCTTTTGTCTTTCTCCCATCAACCTTTTTGCAATGTTACACTTGTGTGAAAATGCAAGCTGGTGATCAAACAGGATTTCAGTTTAGAAATATTTGTACCTAGAGATTGTATGGGTCTCCAGATTACAATGATTAAAAAGGAAGAATAGAAGGGATTTTTTTGAGGCTGGAATGTCTGGATTGTTCACTGGAATTTCTTGTGCTGAGTAATTAATACCAGATTATGACTAACAATAATCAAAAAATCATAGAATCCTTTGAGTTGGAAGGGGCCCTTGAAGGTAATCTAGTCCAACTGCTTGGCAATGAAAAGGGACTCCTACAGCTAGATCAGGTGCTCAGAGCCCTGTCCAGACCAACATCGAAAGTCTCCAGGGATGGGGTATCCACCACCTGTCTGCACAACCTGTGACAGTGCCTCATCACCCTCATTGTAGAAGACTTCTTCCTTATATTCAACCTAGATCTTGTCTCTTTAATCTTGAAACCATTTTTCTCTGTCCTATCACACAGACCTTGCTGCAGACTCTGTCCCCTTCCTTCTTACAGCCCCCCCTTTAGATACTGAAAGGCTGCTCTCAGGTCTTCCGGAGCCTTCCCTTCTCCAGGCTGAACAGCCCCTGCTCTCCCAGCCTGTCCCCAGAGGGAGGTGTTCCATCCCTGGGGCCGTTTTATTGGCCCTCTTCTGCATGCTCTCGAGCAGGTCCATGTATAATATATGAAAATAATTTCAAATTTCATTAGATGTTGTCTTAAGGCACTGCCAGTAAAAAATGAAGACTGAATCTCTCAACCAGTGATCCTAAACCAACAAATTAAGTATGCAAAATATGTAAAACACTGAGTTTTCTGTAGGACTCTCTGCTGCCTTGTTTCATTCTTCTTGGTGATGTTCTGGGCTCTGCAGTCCTGCTGTCAACTCTGTTAAAATGAACAAGCAAAACCGTGTTGCTTTAACAGCAAAATCCATTAAACATGTTTGTGTTTCTGTGCAAGATATCCAGCAGGGCTGGCAACTGTTAGTTGGGCCCAATTTAACTTCAGTCCAGTCTGGCAGATCGTGTAAGCATGAGTGCATATTGGCACAGAGCTCTCAATGTAAGGGGAATGCACTTCTGTCCTGCAGTGTCCTCTTTACCAAAGAAGTGCTATCATCATACTTGTTCCATTAATCTTTTCATGCTACAAAAAATGCTGAGCATTGCTAGGGGGAGCAAGCCATCTGAGCAAGTGGAAACGATATAGTGCAATCTGTGAATTTGCATTTTATTCCCCTATGGAAAATCATTTGCTTTGCTTTTTCTGAATGCATTTAAAATCTTTTCTTTAAAAATACTTTATGTAAGTGCCCGACAAGCATTTACTTACTAGATGTGTGAAGTGCTTTCGTGGTTTTCTGCTCTGACGCCTTCCAAAATAATAAGAGTATTCAGAATTTCTGTTTTCACTTACCTGGCTCTAGCAGATGTGCTGGTCCTGCTTCAGAAATAGCTATGGAGGTTCAGGGAAAGAACAACTTCAGCATTTATCTACTGGCTAGATATGGTGTCCTCTGCTCAGCACAAGTTGACCTTGATTTCTAAAATTACATTTTAAAAATACACATTTATCTTTTGTTGGTATCAGCGCTTTGAGCACTTCTTCATTAATGGTAGTACTGGGGAGATGGTACTTTTGGCTTCCATCAATGGACAGTTCAGCACTCTTAGTAAGTGCATGAAATGGTAAATGGACTCTAGAGAAGCTACTTGTGTTCTTTAGTTCTCTGATTACTCATTAGTCTCTGTGTGGATAGAGCATGCCCTAGTGCCCCAGAAGTTAGGAGCTACCATGGTATCTGTCAGCAGTTGTGTGAGATGTATAATAAATGAATACTCAATAGAAAGGTCAGAAAATGCCTTGTACTTGTGACTGCTGGCCACTGAAATACCTTTAAAATTTCAACCTCAGCCTCGTGGAAATGCATCTTTTTCCATCAACCCTTTGCCAAAATGAAAGCTCCACTGTTGTGCAAATTTACCAGTGTTACAATTCCAGTACTTTGAATCCCTCAGAGCCACATCTGGGGCAGAGTTCCGTATCCTACAGAGCTCAGGGCACTGAAGTCAGAGGCCAAAATCCTGCAGAAAGAGGGGATTTCTGATTCATCTCTAAAGATAATAATTTTAAGAAACTGTTTCCATGCATATAGCTCTTGACATATTCTGTGAATTGTAAAAATAGACTCCAAATTTCTGGAGCTCCACCAAATCATATGGCCTAGGATCACTGCTCTTTGTGACCTGTGTGTGATCAAGGCAGTACCTTCTCCTGAACAGGCCATGGCACTAGGATGGTGAGGGGCTGGCTGTGTACAGACCTGCTTGCCAATCCGAGTGAAATTAAAACTGGGCCATGACATGTACTGAGGTGTGCATCTGACAGGCAGCCCACATGAAGCATTGTGAGGGCCAAGTGTGGAAAAATTGAGTGGTTTTTGCAGAGCATTGCAGACCAAGCTTGTACCTGAGGAGGGTGTCAAAGGGGCCTGGCTATGGTGTATTCATGATGATATTTGGAAAACATCTAGAAAAAGCAAAGGAAGAGCATCTTTGGAGGAGGAGGCAGTGTGAGTGTGAGGAGGTCAGTCGGTGTGCAAGAGTACAGCTCTGTGCCTTTACTCCTAATCTGCAGGTTTGGTGAGTGAGTCTTTATCCCAACTAATTTCTCCGCATTGGTAACTTAAATGAGCTTTCACAGTACTCCCGTTAAGACTTTTGGGAGAGAGGGAGACTGACTCGGAGGGTTTTGGTATTATTAGGATTGCTTTTCACATTAATAAGTATCTCAGGTCCATATAATGAATTGGCCATACTCCTGCATGGAAAATCTTGCATGGAAAGCAACCAATGAGTCTCCCTTCCACTAAGCCTTCTGCCCCCTTAAGAAAAGCAACTGAGCCTGACTGATGCATGGACAGGGAACTGTAAGGAAACATCCCTTCTAAGCCTCTTCCCTTCTCAGCCAACGTCTAACCCATCGCACAGGGGTGCACTTCAGGTATACGTTGCTGGTCAGTCATTGCTGCAGGTAAATTTACCCAGAGCTGCATGGGGAGAAGAGAAAAAGGCAGAATTACTTCCATGTAATTCCTGCAGTGTGCTAGGGGTACTGGCTGTGCTGTGTTTTATGATGTGAATTTGGATCTCTAAGTGCTGAAAAGAAAGAAAAAAAATAGGATACATCAGACTTGCAAACCTGATTGCCTGGCTATTTTTCCTTCCCAACCATGCCTGATATGGAGCAGGTGATGAGCAGACTGTGCCTCAGCAGCAATGTGCAGCCATCAAACATTTGCTTGGTTCAGGCTTTCTTCTTGTGCAGATGTGACCAAGCTCAGACCAGAAGCTCTCTCTGAGTTGATGTGGGACTGTTCCCAAGCAAATCCCTTTACCTCCCAGCAGCTCAGTAGTCACATTGCTCTCAAGTCAGGGCTGCTCCTGCCTACCTGGTTCAAAGGCGTGAGTGTGTCTGTCTACTCTGAAGAGAGCAGACACTTCCTATCTGCTAATGCAGATACACGGCCACAGACAGGCTCAGTTAAGTGCACTTATCCCTCCTTCCCACAGGGCTGTTACAACAACCAGGACTGCAACTCAGTCCTTTAGGATTGCTTGCCTTCCATTCTCGTCTTCACTGAAATGCTTTTTCCAATGTCTGGGCATCTGCAGAGGGCTCTAGTGCAAGTCCTTCATACTTCTTCCCAGAGATCAAGGTTACTCAGGCACATAGTGCCATACTTAAAAATAATAAAGCCATTTAAAAGCTCCAGAACACACTGACAATTGGTGTGATTCAGAGCCTGCTGTTGTTTTTGACAAGGTCCAAGCTTGGGCTTCATTTTGCAGAGGGGATTTTCTCTGCGTTTCAGCTCCTGTGCTTGTGTGGAGTAGGCAATGATTTCTTATCCCATCCTGAGCTGGGGAAAAGAGGACTATAACAAGACTTTGCATTCTCTGTGATGGAAATAGCCTGTGTTACTTTTGCAAGCCATGTCTCTCTGAGGGTCACTGAAAGATTATAAATATATCATTTGCTGTCATTTGTACAGGCATATAAGAGCAGCTGCATGCAGTACCCCATCTCTGTGGATGGAGTTAAACTAATCTTTAGAAAACCAGCTTTTTGAGAAACTGGAATTATCCCTCGCTAACATAATACTTGGTTTCAAAACTGTCACTTCATAGCACATAAGTGCTTGTTTTTTAAAAATAATCTATTTAATAAGCCCTTTCTCCTTTTCCATTTCAAATTGATGACTTTCATTAACTTTCACTACGTTTTCCCCCCTGCTTTTAAACAAATCAGAGGACAGATACTGTTTTCTTTGGAGACCTGTTAGATGTCACAGACCACATCTCTGAGCACCTGGTGGAGCTGTAGGTGTCTGTGTTCATTGCAGGGCAGTTGGAGTGGATGACCCTAACCCTTCCAACTCAAATGACTGTATGATGTATTCCTAGACTCATATTCAATCAAGTACTTTTGTGTGTTTCTAATACAGTAGGCAAACATATTTGTCTTGTTCCATGATGTTTTTATTGGCAGGGAAAACTTGATGCTGAACATTTTCACAAAATGAAAATAATAAAATCTGATTAGATTTAAACATCTTCCTTTAAATCTCATTTCCAACATTTGGCTTTCGTATAAGCAAAAAGTGATTTAAAAGAAACAAGAAAGCAGTATTTATTAGAAATACAGACAAATTATTTCTACAGCTTCATAACTTAAAACAAGTTCACATGCGAAATTCCTCAAAGCTGAATTTCACTAGGACTAATTATGTTAAAAACAGATAAACAGCTTCCAGTAAAAACTGTTTAGTAAAAAGAGAGAGCAGGAAAAGTACTACAACATTAGGACCCATGTGTAGTTCCCTTGTTTTCCAGGGGGACTCCCTTTTTCCAATTGGACTCATCCTGTGGGTGTTTCAGGTTCAGTTTTCATATGTAGGAAGAGGCTGGGCACACCCTAGATGATAAAAAAATGAGGTCTGTTAGTTGGCATCCAATTTAAAAGGCAATGATTGACTGGTGGGGATTTTCCACAGGCCATGATGTCTACCCACAAAGCAGCATGTGCACTGTACAGAAAGGGCCAGTGTAGGCCTTGGTGAGAGTGGGGTGAAGAGGCATCTAGTGGCATTAAATTAACTGGAGAGAGAAGAACACTTAGCTTTACCTAGATGCCATTTGAAATTTTTGAGGTGTTGCAAAAACATCAATTAATCTTTGCATTTACTGAACAGATAAATATTATTGCTATTATGAAGCCAGAGCTGGGTAAGAGTTGTGGTACAGTTATTGCTTTTGCTATCTCTCTTCCAGATGCAGGACTTATTTTTATTAAGCGGCAGCAGTCTCCATTAACGTGAAACTTCGTTTTTCACCAGAAAATTGGGTATTTAAAAACATGCAGTGTCTGTCTGGTCTGCTCCCACTGAAGTTCTGCCTGTGCCGCGTGCTTCAGAAAATTAACTTGAATGTTTTGTACTTTGAGCATTTCAGCTGGGTATGAAACTGGAAAAGAAAACAGGAGGAGAAGCAAGGAGCTGCGTTGCCATCCTGAATAGCTTCAGCAGAGATTGTTAGGATATTTGTCAGAGCATTCCTGTAAAAACCTGTGGCAGAGATTCATATTCTTATTTAAGCAGGGCAGAAGAAAATTTAAGCTCCCAGTCCTCATAGCTCCAGGGGAAAACGTCATTATTATTTTTAGAATAGTTTGTTATGATTTTTTGTTTGGTCAGCCTTATGGCTTCTGTGAGGAGTGCCCCTCTTCACTCTCAGAGCTGGTAACCGCAAAGCAGTCAGGTGAGCTCCTTCCTAATATGAAGGAAAGAGGAGTGCTGCAGGGCTAAAACTAGGGAGTCTTAGGGAGGCAAAACTAGGAAAACTGAAAGTGGATGGAAGTTTATTGAAGTGGAAACTTTTATACGCTAAAAACCTGTCCGTATTCAGTAAATGCAAGAACTGTATGATGGCTCCTGGCTGAGGTTGGCTTTTTAATGGTATCCTGGGCTTTAAAAGATATATTTTTTTTAACATCACATGAGTGCAAACAGAAATTACCTCCACTGCTATGTGTATGAGGAAGTTTGGCTGTTGTTGGGTAAAGTTTTCTGAGTAAAGACTCGGTGTTCTGCTGCAAGACTGTTTTGTGGCAGAGTGCTGTAAACAGGAGTTGGAATTGTTTCTCTGTTTTCTACTTTTTTTTTTTTCAATTAAAATTCACCGTTAGGAAGATGAGGTACGTGAGCTCATGTTGGTGAATGTCCTCTTCCAAAGCAGAGGAGTACAAAGGGTCAATGTTTATCTCAAGCAGCCCCAACACTGGTTATATCTCCAGTCTCTAGAAAGTAGCCCATGTCTTGGTTGTTTTGTCCCTAAACTTAACAAGCACTGTTTGTGACTGGTTGTAAAAGTTTGTATTCATGCAAGTGGAGGCTTATGCAAGAGTTGGCAAATATATGACTGCTTATATTTTAGCTGTCGTTATGATGAGGAGGGTGATTTTGTTTGTGTAACGAGGGGATGAATCTTATTCCCATCTGAGTGAATATCCTAGGCACTCTGCCACAAGCAGTGACTCCTGACCTGTGTAGGCAGCTTACAAACCACCAACGACACATAGACCTTAGCACTCTCTGGAGCCACCTCTTCTCTGACAGCTGGTATTCAACATCCAAGGGAGCCTAAACTATCAAGTTGTATTTATGAAGTAAAAATGTAGCCTTTTCTTCTGGAGTTATTTCCTCAAGTAATTCTTTGCTTTTCTCTCTTGAGAAGTTTGTTGCACACACTGTATTTTTGGTTTTCTGCTTTGACATCCTGAGATTAAATGTGCATCTCAAAGCAAACCTTTTTTTTCCTCTCTCTGACAGTCCCGGATAACAAATGTGTGAAGTATCCATCTGTGCTGTATCACCATGCTACTGCTGTTGGGAGCTCATCTTTTTGTTTGATTTCTGGTTTCTGTGGTTACCATTGAACGGACAAAAACACAGCAGGAACAGGAAGGATAACGTACAATGATGTTAGGAAAACTATTAATAGCAGTAGTACAATTGATGCTTTCTGTGCCTTGGAAGTACCCAAAGTGTTAGTTTCCTCAAATCCTGAGGTTTATTTTAGGAATTTTCTTTCTTTTCTTGGTGCTTGCAACCTGCTCTGTCATCCCTGGGCTGCGGGTGCTTGCAACTTGTGGTTGTGAAATGAAGCAGGCCTTTTCCCTCTCACATGCCCCAGACAGTGTCTCTGCAGGGCTCTTTGACAGTACAGGCACTTGGAGGACCTGGGTGTGTTGCCCATGGGCACCCTTCACAGTCAGTTCTGCAAGCTCCAGAGTCAGTGAAGAACCCATAAATTTCTTTAGTGATCTACAGATTCATTGAGAAACCTAAAACCTGATCAGCTTGTAAGATGTGGTTAGAATTTTCTTTTTCTAGGGACAGCCTATCACTTAACACTGGTCTGCAATGCTTTGGGTGCAGCATCATTGGTGCATTTTGATCTTCTGAAGACCAAAATACTTTCTGAAGAACTTTCTTCTAAAATTCTTCCTAAAGTTATGCCACAGAATGCTTGACCCTGGTGCAAATAAATACTGAATGCATCAGAGTCACTGCTCTGCAGCTCTCCACTGCTTTCTAGGAGAGAGGGAAAGGATAAGTATCTTACATGTCCAAGGAGTCTCGCAGTTATTCTTAGCTGAAACTTTTCTGCTCCTCCAATGGGGAAATGTCACTGGCACAACTGAGAAGATGCAAACAAAATCATGCCATTTATTTATTTGTTTTAAACTGAAGGAGTAGGAGTGCTTTTCCTTATTTAGTTGAAAGCTGACAGCCTAGGGAGTAGGAGAGATCATGCTGCAGAAGAAGCCCAGAGGATCAGAGAAACCTTCCGCATGAAGGACAGATAACAAAAATGAGACACTGTCTATTTACTTTTTTTGTAATGTCTTGCAGCATGGCCCTCTGCTTAATGAGCTGACTTTCTGGTCTTTTCTAAATCTCATGCAGTGCAAGGAAGTGTACTGTTCACATCATCTTTACTCAGCTCAAGAGGAGTGATTTGGTGTGCACCGATCATTACATTATTGACTTACATAGTTTTTCAGGCTTACTGTGTAAGGTCAAGGGAACCAGGAGTAACAGTACTAACCATTGAGCTCAGGGTCCTGCTGTAATAACCGCACTACTGTCATTTGCATGTAATTAACATTTATCATGGTATTTTAAAAGATCACATTAATCATCCCAGAAGATTTATGGTATTTTTTAAAGATCTTTACCATCAACATTTATAAGTAATTATTTTGATATTTGGTGTAGATTCCTTTACTAGGCAGATCAATAAGGCAAAAGGCAAGACTTCGGTGATGACCGTTTTTCTCCCTCAGCATCTTTACCAACTTGCCACTGACTTGTATTTTTGTCATTTCTTCCTTTAGTCTTCTAATCCAATCTGAAAGTAGAGCTGAAAATCAGTGGTCATTTGGTATGTAATACTACAGTCAGATTTCAAACCTGACAGTGATGTCAGTTACTACTGTTACATTATAGAACTGCTTGTTCCACTTTATCTCTGATTGTTTTCTTTTGTATATAGATTTCTAAATTCGGGAAATTACCTTCCATCCACTTATTTTGGTTCTTTATCGTATAGTTCCATTTCACTTGTGCTAGTTGCTCTTTTTGCAGTCTTCATTTTTGCTGCCATTTCTTGATCCTTATTCTCCGTAAAACTTACAAAATGTTCATAATACTCAACACCATATGCCACAACTGCAAATACTGAGGGCAGTAGATTTATCTCCCTTTTATCTTCCAGGCACCACACGACAGCTTAGTGGCCTTTCAGCACTCTTTAACATTTGTGCAGTTCCACTTTTTCACATTCCAAATGAGATGATAAATCCAACTTAATGCTAAATTTCAGTGAGAAATGTACCAAGATCTCATTTTTTTTTTTTCTGATTGCATTTACCATACAGCATGCAGAGTAGATGTGGAATTACTCCTTCAGGTCGTAGCTTCCGTTCATATTTCTTTACATTCATAGTACTGAACTTTTATACAGCACTGCATGAGCTGAGATGACTGCAGATGGGAGTTGAATAGTTCAGGTAAGGGAGTATGATTTTTGGTAGTGGGAGCCATGTTGGAAGGGATCCTGAGAGAAATGAATTTTAGCCAAATGTTAAAGAGAGGAGAAAGAGAGCATCTGGCCCACTGGTGTCCCATGTGGGACAATGTTTTGGAGGTTCTTTTCATCGCTGATTCTCTCTATATTTAAATGACAATTCTGTCGGGGGATTTCTCCTACAGTGCTGTTGTAATTGTAGGTTGCTCACTGTGTTGAAACCATCCACCCAAGTAATGTATTTGTGATGTAAAGGAGTGCTAAAATTTAATTTTACAAACAGGGAAATAAAGCACCCACCCACACAGACAGATGGCAACAGATGCAAACCAATAACTGCTCAGTAGTCATGAAACAGAGGCTGTTAAAAGCCTTCAGATACCAAGAACTTCACAGGAGATGCATCTATGTTCAGCTAGGGGTTCAGCTCTTCCAATTGAAATGCTGGATTCTTAAGAGAAAAGAACTATGCTTCCACTAATGAGAAGCTGTGCGAGGTTTACTAAGAAGTTGCAATTAAAGCAATAACAGAGAGTCTGTGATGGATTGCATTCAAATGTTGCCAAAACTTGAGCCAGAAGAGACACGTGTAGTCACAGGTACCTGAGCAATACTCTTTAACCTCACACATCTTTAGTACTGGGTGTTAGGTGCGTGTAGCTGTTCATCTCTTTGTTTTACCAATGGGATATTTCATTGGTGGAGTCCCTGCCTTTTCATGTCTGCTTCTGCAAGGCCTATTTTAGGACTCACTTTTGAAATTTTATTTTTCACAGTGCAGGGTGGAAAGGTGCTTTTCATTCACCTGTCGAAAGGAGAATCTCTCTGAGTTAGAGATGAAAAGAATGAGAAAAGTAATTTTCTAGTGTAGCAAAATGGCTTCAAAGTCCACAAGAAGAGAATTCTAAGCACACTCCAGCTGATCAAAATCCAGGCTCACCACTGTCTGCAGGATTTGCTCTACGAGCTCTGTGAACTCAGAGTTAATTAATTCCAAGTTAATTGACGTGCCGAAGGACATGTTACTGTGGCTACACAGCCACAATACTACCAGGGTAACATGGTATGTTTACTTCAGTGGTGGCACTGTGGATATGCCCAATAAGTTTATCATAGCTGTAAGTGTGTCTTCCACACTCTAAATTCAATCAGTTTCTGAAATCTGAATACCTTTTCTTAGCTTGCTTCCTTTCTCGTGACTGCAGCAGTGTAAGCTCTGGTGCTATTCCCGGGGAGTGCCTCCGTGTTGCAGTTTGACACTCATCTACTTAAACGAGGGGGTTAATGAGAATGAGACTACTTTATATGTTGCTGCAAATGCAAAATAGGAATAAAGATTTATTTTACATTTCTCTTGACCTGATAAAAGTGACACGTTTTAAGGAGGATGAGTATTTCTGTGAAATTTTTCATTTCTTTGAAAATTATTCTTGAATGCCTTGATGGTAAGTCTTCAGACAGCTCCAACTATTGATCAAATGGCTGAAAGCCAACAGTTATTTACCGCCCAAGTGTTACTTAGGGCAGAGCAAACAACCGAGGGCATTATCCCAATTATAAAGTGATTATTTTGGAGGAAGAATATGCCATTTGAATCCATAAATAATGCACTTCACTGTCTTAGCTTTGCAAAGGGGAGGCACTTGTGCTGAGTAACTGCAGACTTCTGAGAAATTGCTGTGAGGAGATATTCAAAGATGCCAGCAGGGAGGCGGGCATCTGGTTTCTGGAAGTCAGGTGACAGATGGGTATAAGTTGAACATAAGCATACCTGATGTTTGGTTATTTCTGCACCACTGCTTTTTGCCGAGGACTGCCATTGCTGCATGGTGTTTCAGTGACTCTGGAGCAAAACAGGGACTTGAACCCACAACTGGTGCTTACCTTTTTTTTTTTTTTTTTTTTTTTGCTTTATATTGATCAATCAAAGCTTGATTTTAATGATATTTAGGTAAAAATGAAGCAGACCTTTGTGTAGATTAAGAGAAAAATTTGCTGCGAACTTGCAAATTTCAAGTAAGACCTTATGTTCAGAAGTCCTGACCGTCCTCCAGCCCCACTGAAATGAGTGGGAGCAGAGTAAAAACCGGTGAGAGATACTTCATTTTTTCCAGGACCAGAGATGTGCTTATGAAGGCCTGAAATGATGCTTGTACTTTAAATCATTTTAGCTGTCTTTTTGCAGATGTGTTTGAGCTGTGTCACACTGAGCATGTGAGAGAGTACGGGAGAGCAGCAGCTTTATGCCCTGAAGCACTCTCTTTTTCAGATGCACAGCACAGCTGTAATTCCCAAGGAGAATTTCAGAACAGTCTCCATCACTGATATCTTGTTTTTAATATCTCTGTGATGTTCTTAAAGAGATGTTGGGAGGTTTTTTGTTTTTTTTTCTAAATTTCGTATGAGTTAAGATGAGGACAGAGTTAAGATGAGGACAGGTTTTCCGTTTATCTCTTTTCTGCCTCTTTTAACTAATATTTCTGCCGCTGACCTCATTTCACATGGTCAGAAATTACAAAGAACGTTCAGAAATTATCTGGAAAACAGAAAGAAGTGCTGTATTGATTTACCATACTCTGTCTGTTCATTGCTCATGTAACATATAAGCCTACATAAACTGCATTCATAGGCTGAATTATTACCCATTTCAACTGAAATATTCATAGAGTATTTCTGAACTGATTCAGAAGTCATTCATTATAGATTCAGGTCATGGTTAGCAGTTTGAATTTATGCTTGGTTTGATGCACAGCAGCAAAACTTCTCTGTAGCTCGAGAGAGAGAGTAAACCCAGATGGTGTGAACGCTCTGCAGGTCAAGGTGTGGCTGGGGCATAACCCCCTGTGGAAATGTCTGGCCCTATCTTTGCTCTGATCCTGAGCTCTTCCCTCTGGTCAGTGGTCCTTGCTGGATGTTCCTCACAGGGCCAGGTATACATCTTCCAAATCAATGAAGTCTTCTGGGGCAGGAAAGTGAAAAAACAACTGATACGAGGAGACAACATATAGTAATAAAAAGCATACAGAACTTCCTACCTCTGCATTCACAATTAGAAAGAGAATATTGACTTGTGCAGACCTTCAGTTTGACTTATTCTCCCTAAATTCAAGTTGTGACCCCTGAGTCTGGCGGTGGGCAAAATAAAACTGTACATTTGCTCAAAAACATTTCCATCTAAGGAAAGTCTTTTCCTAACTTCATGGAGACAAGAATTTGGCTATGCCCGAAAAGGAGTGAATTAACTTTTTTTTTTTTTTTTCAACCTAGACAAAATGCATAGTCTCACCAATTGCATCCCTTTTTGGCAATTATTGACAACCACTTATGAGAAGGATGTGGATTTTAAGAGTAAGTGGAGAGAACAGTATGTGAGGTAGATGAAAGCTGTGCTCTCCCGTATGGACAGACTGGAGAATAGAAGGGAGTACATCCACCCCTTAGTGCAGATGATTGAGTTTGGCTGCTCGGAGAAAACAAGTGATAGATGTTTGCTGTCCATTTTCTAGCGGAATAGAAGTATTGTAGGATAATATCTATAAATTTCCCTAATTCCCCAGGTTTTTTTTCCCCTATTATTATGATTAATTATCTATTACTTAAAAAAAAAAAAAAAACAAACCAAAAAGCTTGTGTGCCTTTGTGCAAGATTCTGCAAGCTATAACCAGCCACAAAAGCTTGGATTAGATAGATTTTAGATAGTTGTCCCTCCAAAAGAAAATGAAACGTTCCTGATTACTTCTCTTCAGACACAGGTACTTTCAAGTCATAAATAAGCATGAGAAGAAACTAGTTAGCTTCAGCTGTGGCATCTGTAGCACTTCTAGGCAGGTGATCATTCCTGAGACCATGAAGGATCTCTATTATCTATATTATCACTCCAACTGGGAGCGAGAGAGAAGCATTGTTGATTAGTAGTGACAGAGATATGCCCAGCATTTGAATCCTATGCACAGGCTACGATTACTCACTTGCTTTTACCCCCTGCTTGTGGGCCACTTCATGCATGCTTGAGGTTACAGATCAAACAAACTGGTTCTCCTCATGCTGGGAAGGCACTACAGAAATGTATGAGGAATGGGGTGGGTTCAGAGAGAAGCTGAAGATGTTCTCCTCTTCTAGCATGAACGTTAGTTTTCATATGATGAACACCAATGTAAACTGTTTTATTCACATGCTGCTGTATGATAAAATCAACATTAAGAAATAATAAGGCATCTGAGACAACTGCAAGTTGTCTTACCTAACTGTAAGGCTGAAAGGCATAAATGTAAGCTCTGTATGAGGATCCACTAACCAGCCTTGAAGTGAATATCTTTTACTAGATTTTATAAATGCTTCTTTTTATTGTTTTTCCTATTATTGCTTTGACTGTGATTAGCAAGGGCAGTAAAATACAAGACATTTAATTAAAGTCTGTTCCCACAAGATAACCAGGTTTCTTACTCACTTTCAAATTTTGTGTAGCGTAGAAAAAACCACCTGTGCTCACTTAGTCATATTTAGTTGATGTGTATTACCAAATTGCTGCATACTGTTCTCAACAGAACTTGGTCCCTGGTGACCAACGCATCCATTTGTGTGTTTCCAAATTCAGATCTACAAAAATCTCTAGTATATTAGTATAATCCATTATACTAATGATTCAACCTGGTGGAGAGGAGGTGTTCACCTTCTCTCATCTGTCTCTTTGCACGCTTTCATGAAGCCCTGCTGTATTTGTAAGGTTATAAGCTGTGACCAGAGTTTAGCTTCGCATCTTTGTCTCTCAAGCTCATCATGATGCCTTTCCTTTAGCAGAATACAAATAAGTTAGTTGGTCATCGGATTTGTTTCTTACAGAAAAACTGTTTGCCACTGTGAAGTGATATATCACTTTTCTTACCCTGTGATGACCTGACAAGAGAATTAGAGCTAGACATTTCTCATGCATTTATACTTAATAGGAAATAGCTATTAGCAAGTTCGGGGCTCTCAATTTATGTATTTCCTGCTTGCATTTATTTTTTCTTATGATTGCTTTCCTATAGCTCATATATTAACCAGTAATGATAGAGTGATTGATTGTGAGGTTGTAAGTGGGTGGTCAGAGCTGGTGAGTGCTTTAGGTTCAATGAAGTAACAGCAGGGCTTCTGATAAGTGAGAAACACCACGTAATACCAAATTTTTATGTGTTTACTCATACTAATTACACACTTTTGTTTTGGTTCTTCAAATGGCCTTAATGGACCCTAATAACTATCTTGGAATAACCTGTTTCTCCTGAATGCCAATTAGAGTGTCAGCATCCTACCCCTCGGATTTGCCCTTTCTGAGAAGTTCATTAAAACATTAAAATCAATTCTCATAAATTTTAGAGTAGTGCATTTTTATTTCAGTAAATGCTAAGTACCACAGAGAGGTAAGTTGCTGCTAGTTACTCAATCAGATGAGCCTAGATACCCATCAAAAAACAATTAGTACTCACTTAAAAATAGTGTGATAATGAATTGCATTAATTGTTAATGTTCACTTTCAGTATCGTTACAGAACACATCCTAAATTCTTCCCCATAGGAAAACCAATTGACAGAAAAGTAATGCAAGACTGAGTGCAATTATTTGTAATGGCTCAAGCTCCATTGCTTACTTGTGAGAGTGATTGTGGTCATGCTTTCACCTGCTGTTTTTTTCTCATAAACCATGCTGATATCTGTTTCCAGGACCAGATAACACACATCTTTCGATTATAAACCAGTTTGGAATGGCTGGAATCCACTAAAACAAAGCGAACAATGTTAAAAATGTTGTCTGTTTTTGCTCGAGGTCTAAATTTTCAAAGGGAACTAATAGGTGAAGGTTAAGCAACTTCTTTAAAACAGCTTAGGCTCATCAAAATCTTTTGCAGAGATGTGAGATAGATCCCTGGTTGACTCTACTCGCACCCTGCCTGCTTGGACTTATGCTGGTTGTCAAAATGAAAAAGCCTGGGGAAACCAGTGAATTATGAACGTGAGAGGCAGCTCCTCCAGACTTCTCTGCAAAGAAAGTGAGTCGTGTGGGAGGGTAAATGGGTAAGGAAAAGTCTGAATGACATTTGAAAAAGGAAGGGGGAGTGGAGAAATGACACACTGGATGAAGAAAAATAAAAACAAAAGGTGAAAAGGTTGAGGTTCCAAGAGAAAAATAAGTGCTGTGCCTGAACTCTTAAAACAGCCAGCAAATACCTTTAAGGCAAGGACTTTTGTCCCTCTGATTAGATGACAGAGAGCTGTACAAAGTAAGTAAATAAGGGCTCTCTCTTCCTTATGAAGGAAATACAAGGGAAATTCACCTGGTAGTGAATGCCAGCTGGCTTTATAATGGGGAGGGAACTGGTAAATGCAGAAAACAGTTGTAAAACAGCAAGGCTGCAGGTTACTTGGGAGGGTTGACCCTCACATTCCTTCATACTGAAGCTGATCCATTTGCCAGGACAGAATTAAATGTTTACAGAGCAGGCCAATATAATCTTTCTTTTATTTAGTTGTTTATTATCCTTTATTGGCTTTTATTAACACACATAAAACTTCTTCGCTCCGACTACAAGTCAGCTGACCCTGAAGCCACATCAGCCAGCACCACAGCAAGGCAGGATGTCTCACTGTTGGTGGTTAATGCAGTCATACTGGTGCCTCATTGCTTGTTATGGTTCAAATGCTGGTTTGCAGACTGCCCAAGTTGTTACAGATGGGGACACCAGCTACCTGATCCCTGAAACGCCAAAGTCTTGCTGCATGTCATGACAGCAGATGCTGGCATGGGTTGTACCTTACTATAGGAGTCTCTTCAGAGCAGTCATTCTGCAGACAGATATCTGCTCCAAAGAACAATTGATGGGTAAGTGCATTTGAAAATTCCTTTGGTCTCTTGAAGATGCTTTATGCTATCTGAAAGCCTTCCACATTCTTGATCTGTATCATTATCAGTACTTATTAGGTTAAAGTTAGAATAGGGAATGAATTAGCTGAAAAAAATGAGGCATGTTCAACAGGCACTGCACTGGCAAACTATCAAGCTTGTAAATACACAGAACTGATTCGTATAAAGGCATTCCTGCTTAACTGTGGAATAAGGATGCTTGGGAGACTAATCATCAAATGAGACATTAACAGCAATAAGCAGTGAACAGTTGGTCCCATGTGTACTGTGATCAGGTTTCAGGTAGGCTGCAACTAACCGGACGTCATAAAGGCTTTAACAAAGTTATAAGTAAAACTGCAGTTCTGCGCCATCAACGGCACTGTTTATTAACAAAGAGGTCAGTCAGAGGTGCAGGTGTTCAGCATCCCTTGGGAGTGTGGCTTTGGTGCAGCTTTGGAACAAACAGTCTGAATTCATCCAAGGTCTTGCCCTTTTTCAACCACCAAGAGCCATGTCTTATCTTGCCAAAAGGTAAATTTCTACTGCTTAAAGATGCCAGGCACATATAACATACTAGATACTTTGCTATTCATAGTGAACACAAACACACAAGAGGACTGATGCTGATCAGTATTCAGGTGCTGGCCTGCTAGAAAGCAGTTTGTTTTCTACTTGGGCCTAGTGTTATGGAGCTTCAATATGACAAGTTCCTGCTGCTTGAACTCAGCATGAGTATGTACATATGCCTACACCAAAACAGACCAGGGAAATATTAACTCCTGGTTACTACTAACTGCACCTCAGTTTGACATCTAGACAGATTTTACACCTCTTCATAAATGTAATGCCTTTTCTTATGAGGTGCAAATGAGAGCACTAGGGCATGCTTTCAAAATTTTAAAGTTCCAGTTCTTCAGCTAAGAGAAAGGAAATGGTATGCAAATAATACTGTTTCCTTACCCTTGGCTTCATGAGGAACAACATACTTGAAATGTGATAGCATTACTCTTCAGTAATAGATGCTAACATCTCGTTTTCTCTAAGGACTGGTGGCCATTCAGGTATTCTACAGAAGGGTGAACAGCACTGGTGAAGGAGCTTTTTGGAGCAATGAATACTTAACTCTTTCATGAGCAGAGCAATGGCTTAATGCTTCTCTCACCTTTGCTTGTTCAAAGGGTATCCCAAGCATGAGGACCTACCATTTCCTTTGCAATCTCAGCCCAAGGAGATCTAATTATCATAGCTATTATTAGATTTAACTTGTATGTTACCCAGAGATGTTATCAGTCTGAGTCTTTGGTGTACTTGTGCATCTTTACTGAAAAGAAAGTTTTCAAAGGCTGTTAATTTTTCAGCTGGCACAAGAAATCCATGTTTGCGCCCACCTGAAGGGTCAGCCTTGCAGAAGGACATATATTGAAAAAAGGGTTGGCTCTTTTTGAAACAGAGAGTTCAGAGGCAGTTTTGTGAGGGTGAAGTGATGAAAGGAAGAGGTTGTAGTCTCCCTGCCTCACTAGCACAACCCGTTACTGGGACCATGACTGCAGTATGCACTTATGTATGCCAAGATCACTTTTTGAAGTGTTCTGAATGGTTGGTGCTATCCTCTGAAGTGGGAGACATTTACCTTTTCAAAGAAGCCAGAATATATTGATGCAAATTGCCTGGAAACACTTTCAAGTCCTCAAGATGTGCTATTACCTGTTTTGATATTTTTGACACCTTTCTTTGGTGACAGTGAGGTATAATTCCACCAAGAATTCCTGGAGGGTGAGAAAGGTACCACAAAGTCCTTGTTCTCATACTTTCTGCCAGCCACTGCTCTTTGTGCTATACGGAATAACAGGCCATTGCCCAGTGAGCCCTTTTTGCCCTTGTTTGCACTCATGGCCAAAGCACACACAGCCTGGCTCTCTCGAGAACATCAATAACACTTTGCCTATTGACAGCAGCTGAGGACAGGAGCAGAAC
Organism: Gallus gallus; assembly: GCF_016699485.2. Taxonomy (NCBI): domain Eukaryota; kingdom Metazoa; phylum Chordata; class Aves; order Galliformes; family Phasianidae; genus Gallus; species Gallus gallus. Next base: position 11,629,263 of record NC_052534.1, read on the forward strand.
AAAGTATGAAGCATGTTCATTAAAGCACAGGACACGGAGTGACAGGTAGATAAGCAATGCAATTCACTTTGCAAATTTCAGAGAATGATTCCCCCAGCAAGCTAGTGCCTACGCTGAAGCTGGAGCTATAGGGTGGAACTATTTGTTGTACACTGCATGTGAGAAATATAGGCTTTATAAATCAAATCTCTCCTATGAGATGACTCGGTGGCCCTGTCCTGAGGGTTTGTGTTCCAGAAGGAGCCATGTGGGATCTCCACTTTAACTGCCAAGTCCTAACAACACTGAGGCTGCAGTTCTACACTCACGATTCATGGTAAGGAGTTCACTTAGAAACAAGAAGTTGCATATTCATTTCATTTCTCATTATGAAAAAATGGTTTCAATTGGCTTTACTCCCTCTACTCCCTTGGATGATTGCAGAAACTGAAAACGTTCTGCCTTAGAGGTGACATCTTCCAGCAGATAGGGTGGTAATGCCAAATTATTATCAAAAAGGAGCCTTTGGCATGGATAAGAGCACTTCGCTGCACCACTAGCAAGACAGACTCATGTGCCTTCAGGTCTGCTTTTGGTACCTCTTGCCACACCTTTTGACCACATTTCAGGGAATGTAGCTATGAATTTTTCACTGAAACGTGCCTCAGACAGTGCATCTGGCACTAGCAGGTTGATCCAAGCCTGCTCGATTCACAGAAAGGGAAATGAAAATGCTGAAAAACTGATTTGCCAGAAAAAAAAAAAAAAAAAAAGGAGCCTCAGAATGGGGAGGAGGACTGGGGAAACTGATGTTGTGTGTGTGCCAGAGCTGAAACACGAGCTATAATAAAAGGCAGCTCACTGAATGGTCAGTGTTACAGCAGCTGTTTCCTTGTGATTGCTGCTTCATGTCTAATTAGTCCTCAACAAGTTCTAAGATCATTCTCAGCTATGATGAGCATATATTTGAGAGGGATAAAGGAAATGTGATTTGCTTTTACAGGACCTGAGGTGCCCTGCAGGCTGCACTGAAATCACTGGGTGCTGTGAGCAATCACCATCCTTTGAAAAGTCTGAAACTGAGCATTCTGTGAGTAAATTAAGGACAGGGATCCCTCAGCCCAGCTAGGCCATAGGAAAGCTGATCTGGGGAGAGTCTTCTGTCATGCGTGTTGTGAACTGAATTATTAAATCTTTATGCTGGAGAGATTTTGCAACCTTAAGGGTTGGCAAAGATGGAATGTGTTTCCCTGCTTTTTTTTATTTTTGATTCATTTGATCTTCAGCCCAAGTTTCAAAATAAGATTCCTTGAGCAGCTACTGGTGAACAAGATATTATCTTCCTTATAAAGTTTGGTCTCTGCAGGAATTTATTGGTCTTTCTTCAAATGCCTGGAAATTATTTCTGGACACAAGTGAAGGATGGAGAAAGAGGAGCTTTGACTTGAGGCAGCGGCTGTTCCCTGCTGTTCTCAGGAGGGGGGTGTGCTAATGTGTTCTCAGCAGGACAGCCAGGAGCAGGAGAGCATAGTTCCTTCTGTAACTTCAGAGCTGTGCTGCTGCAAACCTATGATTCAAGGTCAGTGTTGTCCTCAGCATTGGCCGTTAAACAGACACCTACGTAGTAAGTGCAGAGGTAGAGTAAATGAGACCATCCCCTTGTTCTCTTTCAGCCTATGGCTACTTTCATTTTAAGGGGATGTCTTCTTAGGTTATTCTAATGCCCCTCTGCCTTTCAAGCACATTAAAAAGGACTGTGAGAAAAAGAAGAGGTACCTGGAAAGTGTTGAGGACAGACTGTGAGCACAGTTTCCAATAAGAACAGCTAGGAACAGAAACTTGTGACTAAATCCAGGCTGTGCTTTGGAGGAGGGCTATGTGGGTCATTTCATGAGGATCTACTAACCAGGCAACAGTGCCTTTCATCTTTTCTCCCCTTTTATGCTTAGTGTTAGGAGCAGGCAATCCAGGAAACTTAATACCCATCCTATTCTTGCCTTCTCTCCTGAGAAAAGTGACCCCATATGTAAGAAGCATTTTGTACACAAAGAATGAGAGCTTTCTCATTTGAGCATTGGTACATATAGCCCAGAACAGGAAAGAAAGTCATAAGTTTTCAACAGCAACTGAGAGTACAGATAAAAGTAACTGAAATATTAACAGATCTGAGAAAATATATTTGCCTTTGCCACAAAAAAAAAAGATTCACAGAAATTGAAGCTCTTATTTTGTGTGCGGTCATTGTCTTCTTGAGGGGAAGAAAACAAAAGGGAGTGATCCTTTATGCTAAATCCTGTCCTCCAAGCTGTATTCAGTTGGACCTGAGGAAAGCTGATAAACCTTATCAAAAGTGGGCTGTGGTTGTAGCTCAGATGGATCCATGTGTTTCCCAGCAATTATTAGCCACCAACACTGCACTAATTTTCAAGAATTTTGCTGTCTAGGAGATATGAGACTGCAAATGATTCCTGCAACATTAATTCATTTACTGAATGGTTCCACGCTTTGCTTAACACTGAGGGTATTAAAATGAGAGCTCCAAGATGGAAAATTGCAGATGGCTAGCTTGGAAGATACAAGAGTGAAGGTGACTCTTCAATTTTAAATAACGCTGCCTTTTCTTGATCCTTTCTTTGATCAGGTAGCTTTGACAAAGTGAGAGAATCAACTTAATCCATTGGGCTCAAAAAGCTTGAAGTCCATTTCTCTTATAAGCTGTTGCAAAATAGCTTTAGATGTTCCTAAATAGCTTATTGGAGATGATGTTTGATGATGTATGAAGACAGATTTTTGTGATGTATTATAAAGGTACCTGCCTTTGTCTTCTCTTACAGCCTTAAGGGAGGCTGTAAGACTTCAAAAGCTCTGGGATTTTTCTGTGAATTATGCAAGGTTTTTCCTTGCATCCCTGAGCATCAGCTTTCAGCTTTGGAAATCCAGTTATCCCGTCAGACCTGCTGACTTAGCACAAAAATCCTCCTAAATGTGGCAAATGCTTTGTTGAAATCAATAAGCATTTTATCTTAAAAGGTGCTAACAGAGCCTGTCCTGACGTCTCCTCTGGATTTCATCTCTGCACTTCCCTGTGTAAGAGCAAAATAGAACAGAAATTTACTCCTATGTAGTTTTCAGTAGTTGGTATGTTGACTGATGTCCGATTTTTGAAACAACAGCCAGAGATTCTGATCCTTCTCATCTTAAATGGCTGGACGTTGATCCAGCATTCACTAAGATTCAGCCAATTCACAAGGAAAAAGAAAGCTGATGTATTGTGTTATTCTCTGCCTTTCAGATCTTCACGTTATCAGTCTTTATTAGTATTATTATTCACCACTTGCAAATGCTTAATATCTGTGTCTGGGGAATAGGACCTGCAGCAATGAATGAGATGACAGTCTGTCTAACAGAGGTTTACAAAGTATAGAGATGACTGGGGGGATGTAGATCTCTAGGAGGTACTGGAACAGTGGGAGGAAAAGGCATACGACAGACTTCAGACACCCAAAGCAAGCCATTTGGAGCCCCCTTTGAATGCCTGGAAATGAATTTCCCAAAGCTGTAATTTTAAACCTTATGACTGCATCGTGCATCCTTTGCAACGCACTTTTTAATGCATCCGAACAAAGTGGAAAGTTTTAATTCTTTCTTTCTGCACCTGCTTATTAAAATATGAAAGGCTGGTTCACGTAAGTGTTCTGAAAAAATACCAGCTTACCTCATTATGGGCAACTAAGCTGTACCCAGACTGTTTTTAGTGCTACTTTCCAATCATATCCAGTTTTCCTACTGGGCCCTTTTTGCAAGGGCAGCTATTTCAGATGTGACAGTCCCTTTTGTTTGTGCAGAATGGATCTGTGTGAGATGTGTTACGTGTACTGAACAGTGACAGTAATTTTGCAGACAACAGAGAAGTGAAAGCTTCAAAGAAAACACTAGTGACAAATGTGCTAGAAATACAAAATACCAGCTGGCTGGCCCTCCCTGGAGGCAAACCTTTTATTTAAATTAAAAGGTTTTTCTCTTTGGATGGCCTGTCTATCTGTCATAAATTGATAGGATACATAAATGACCTGAATTTATTTTTCAGAAGATAATCACCCTGGAATTTAATCTCCCAAATCTTCCTGACGCTTTACTACTCTTCTGTTCATAGGCAGGTTCTATGTCTCACAAGCAAAACAGTGCTTTCCCTAACACAAGCAGTCACCTATTGGCTGTCACAGAGGGAAAATACCTGCTTATACTGGGAGGTAAGAGGAGAAAGAAATACAGCAGACAGGCAGCGGGGCTTGAAATGCATGTGGGAACAATACCTGAGGACTCTCTCTAGCACACTGTCCACAGTGAATTGAGAAACATCTCTCTTTATGGCTTTCTTTGATGTCTGGGGAGGCATTTCAGTGTAGTGGGGGTTCAGCCCCAGAGGTTGACCTGATGCTCTTGGAGGACTAGGGTGATTTGGTAAACAGTGTGAACAGCTGAGGATCTAAGCACACTGGGCATTGTGCCATCACTGACCTGTGCAGGGTTTGCACCATGAGGCAGTTTCTTATACTTCATTATTTTGCCATCCTAGGTTAATTCATTTTGCCTCTAAGTTTTCCCCCCAAATCGATATGTAATGGATACTTTACTAGGATTGTTTTTGAGCCTTTTGCAGTCAGTAGCAGTTTGGTTTTCAGGTTCAATATATATTTTCTTCAGCTCTCAAATTCTTTGTGCAGGAGTCCTAGAACCATTTCATTTGTCATCTCACGTTTGATTGCACTTAGAAAAATATTTGGTGCTGTTGGGTGGGGTTTCACGTTCTGAATTGCTCAGATATTGTGTAAAGGATTTGGGAATGCAGCAGAATTCACAGCAGTGCTTGGTTTTGAGCATCTGCAACTGTACTTCCCTGATTTTTTTCAGAGGAACAATTATGCTGCTCTGAAGCTTGACAATCTGGAATCTTTCTGAAATGCTTCAGTTGGTGAAGCTGGATGATGAAATCCCAAAATCTGGCTCAAAACATGCTGTCATTTTAGTTTTGTCTTTTAAAGCAAGCAAAATCAGTGGGATTGTTTCAGTAAATCACAGAATCACAGAATGGCCCTGGTTGGAAGGGACCTCAAGGATCATGAATCTCCAACCCCCCAGCCACAGGCAGGGCCAGCAACTTCCCCATTTAATACCAGACCAGGCTGCCCAGGGGCCTGTCCCACCTGGCCTTTAGCACTTCTAGGGACGGGGAATCCACAGCCTCTCTGGGCAGCCTGTTCTGGTGAAGTGGTAAAGCGCTGTTCTTTTTTGGAAGGCTTTTTTTTTAAAAAACTTATGTTTATTTGTACTATTAAATGCATAAGTTTCCTTACAGTCTGTAACATCATGAGCCTTGTCTATTTGCGGATGCTTTAATTGTTTTGGACTCCAATGCAAAAGCATTTTTGAACCTCTAGCCTGAAGAGTCAATGAAGGTTGTAGGGATTCCTAGTCCTACCTGTTTATGAAAAATGAAATTCTTGACAAATATGATTCCTGTAATTCTTTTAAACACTTGGTGCCAATTGCACGTTTCCTTCTAAACTATTAAAATCTTTGTGTAAATTTCTGCTTTTCTTTGGAAAAAACGCAGGAGTAGAATTCTGCATTTTGCCAGATCCTGCTGGGAAACAGCTGTGTTTATACTTTGCACATCTGTCAGAGCAGGCTGCTGAGATCTCCAGATCTGAGGACTGTCCCAGCTGATTTAGCTCCTGGACACCTTTGTAAGTAACAGTGTTATAAGTCTATTTGATAGCAGTGGGCATTTATTCTTCTGCAAATGTATCTTGACCTCCATTTACCACTGTTAAAAATCATTGCTTTTACAGCTTCTGGGCTAGCTTAGGGCAGTTCTTTGCAGCAGCTGACGTGAAGATTTAGATATGTGAGATGTTTGTGAATGTGATGCACTGAAGGGATCCAGGGATCTTTACAGCTTGGGCAGCATCTGCTGCCTTTCTCATGCCAGCAAAGACACGAAGACCGAGAAAGAAAACAAACAAATGGGGACATAGGGAAGGAGATAAAGAATATTTATTGGAAGTCCTCTCTCTCTCCTATTCCTAAGCAAAAAAATGGTAGAGAGGAATATTTTCATCCCGTATGTGATGGAGGAGGTGTACACAGTAACTGCTAATTCAGCTCATAGTTCTTATCTCATTTCTTAGTAGTTCTACCAGGAGCTGCCGTGCATGCAGGCAGTGAGCTATCCATTTCCTGCTGCAGGACAAGAAGAGCATAAGAATAAATTTCATTTTGTGCAAGCCCATTAGTCAACTGTTAGTGGATTTTCCCTCCTGACAGCATAGCCTTTGACTTCTTTTTGCTGGTTTTCTCCTGCTTCTTCCACAGTGATCAGTAACAATTTCCAGTCTGCCCTACTGCAGGGAAGCAACCCCCAGCCCAGGGGAACAAGATGCTATTGCTTGTTTCTCAGCCTCACCGGGGGGTTTGTGCTGAAATGGAAGGATTTGTTTTCATCAAACTAGTGTGCACTCAAAAAGTTCAGCCTCTCCACCAGAGTGCAGTGGGACCATTGCCCATCTGACCTTCTTCCTATAATTTTTGGTAGCATTCTGTTATCTGATACCACTTTAAGAAAATAAATAAATCTGATCTTTGACTAATTTTTCTGAAAGTTCTAGTTTTTAGAAAGATTCACTGTTGATTTTAAATGATTAACATTGCTTTTATTGAGAGCATAGAGAAAGGTTCCTGCCCCCAAAGATTTTAACAGCCAAGGCAAACTGAGTTGAAAGCAGAGTGGCACACATAGAGTGCATGGCCATGCAAGGTGAGAGTCCAGCACACAGTCCCTTCTTTCTTCCTTTCTATTGGAGGGATTTTAGTCCAGCAGCAAGATCCGTCATTGGTTCATTGTGATATGTTTGCTCCCCCAAATACCCATCCTCCAAAGGGCAATTAACAGATTGTGTTTGTGGATCAGCTTCCTAATGGGAAGGATGAGATGTTTGTATCGAGAGCAATTCTATTGTTGCTTTATTTTTAGCAGGCCTCTGAGCTCCTGAATAATGAAAATACATCATCTGAGTTTATTTTTACTGTGAGGAACATTGATGCTGAATAGACAACACTCCTGCACTTCTGATGGTCTATTAGCACATAGTCCCCAGTGATTACCTTCTAGATCATAATGTACCTCTGTGAAAGAGGCTCAGATAGCACCATCCCATCTCCGTGCCCAGCGGTACTTCTCCCAGCTTGCAGCTTGGAGGAAAAATCCCCTGAAGTCATACTGCGTGTTATGGATCAGCTGGAATGAGCAATGGTTAAGGTAGGGCAGTGCAAAGGAGGCTCACCTTCAAGAAATAGAAATACCAAATGGCCAAATGGAAGTAGCCTTATTCAAAAATCAATTCAACTAACACAGCTGCAACCAGCCAAACAGCGGAGAGCTACTCTGCATGGGAGGGAAAAGGAGGAACAAATTAGTCTTGGATGTCAGTAATTAACAGCTGGCTGGCAGTGGGGCATTTTGTCAGCTCAGCGGCGGGAAGCTCTTTATTACAGATAAAGTCTCAGCATGGTCTGGGCAGGGAAACCTGCCTCTTGTCATGGTGGAAGTGAGGAAGTGTGCTCCTGTTTTGCATTGGTTGGTGTGCTGCAATAGGTAAATAGTGTGTTTGTTCCTCATTTCAGAAAATACATCCTTCAGATAGTAGGTATGAGAAATATACCTCGGACCTCTAGCATGAGTTTATTAGGGAAATAGTGCCTTTAGTACTGGGCCAGGAGCAAGATGAAAATTCTTACAATATACGCATGAGTAATTTGCTTTTTAGCTTTAAAACAGATTTTGAATGCTAGAACTTTGCTTTCTAGACCAATAATTCTTTTGAGGTCCTTTCCACACATGCAAGATTAACGTGGTTGGAATTACCCAGGTTTTGTTTTTGCCTGATGTGATATTACAAATGATAAGCTGATCAGGGTATGATTCCACCAGTTAAAACTATGGAGCTGCTTTTCCTTAGATTCTGATAAAAGATTAAAAAAGTCTTATTCCTAATCTCTCAATATGTTTTGCAGAGCTTCTGTCATGGATTCCTGCTTATGAATAGATAAAACAGTGTACTGAAAGCTGCTGGGCAAAACTGTTGTGCTGAATCCTTGGCAAGTTTCAGAAAGACAAACGCGATGTTGTCAGACCATCACCCAGTACAGTTGCAGTCACTCAACAGGCCAAAAGCAAGATCCTGATCTTGGGCATCTCAGGTACCTGCTTTTTCTTAAGCAAACCTTTCCTCCTCAGAATTCATGTCCCTGACCCTAAAAACTCCCTTTGTTATCAGTTGCCTCTATTTGAACCATGAGGCCCTTTTTCAAACAGGAGTTGGTTGCAACCTAGGTAGACCTCAGTCCTCACCAGCTTACTGTCTTTCTGCAAAGCAGTTTTCTCTTAGTTGGTATTACGCTAAACGTACTTATAGCAAAACGTACCTCCCTGCTTGGTAGAAAGAAGGATCAAAAACACGTAGGTGTCTTTTCAAGTCTCACCTCATTGCTCTGCCTTACTTTTATGCTTGGAAAATCCCATCATTTTCAGGACAGATTTACATCCTTGAAAGCACATTTAAGCACATGGCTATATATCTCCAGTGATATATCTCAGGAAAGAAAGTAGTTTGGATGTAATATCAAGGATGAGTTCACCTTCTGTCATCTCTTTATGAGCACATTACTTGCTGTTTCATAATTATGGAACAAAAACATTTAACAGGCATTGTTCCTCACTATTAACTAGAAAACCTGTTTATTGTGTCAACATGCCACTTGTTTTTTAGCCTACACCACTGGAGGAAGTGGCACAGGGTTGGGCACGATGGACCAGGAGCAAAGCCCCGCTGTGCTGGTTCCTTGTGTTTGAAGCTGCAGATGCAGCCAACTGCTGGTTGGGGATAGGAAGGGTCACCAAGGCTGCCTCCTACTCCTGCTTGCTGTTTTCCCTGGGGGCAGCTCTGCCCTTCATCTGCAGAAGCTGCTCCTCAAGAAATATTTGTCCACCAAAATGTTCTCTCTCTTACCAGTTTGGTTACAAAATCCATTTGCATTTACGATTGCTGCAAGGGCATGGAATGTCTGTACCTGAATGAGGAGGTGGGGTGAATCTCTCTTCAGGTGCTTCCAAAGTGTGATAATTTCATTACTCTTGACTTGTTTGTTTTTTTTTTTTAAACTCATCCTCCAGAAAAAAAATTCTTTATATGTGCCTTCTTGCTTTTATTTCTATTTCTACAAGGGCAAGCTAGTTCATCTATTCAGAATGAAATGCAAGGATAAACTGCACACCCTTTTCATGGAGCAATGATGAAGTTAAGCTTAATTGAATTCAAAGCGATGATCAGAAACCACTGAGTGTTTCTGGGCATTTTAGTTTTCTTTTTGGTTTTGGAATAGAGTCTACATTGTAACAGTATGCCACTGTAATTGGCTTGACTTAGTGGCCATTATTCTCTGTGCTCCTGGGAATATAAAACTGAAGAAAATATTGTTCATTTGGACCTTCACTATGTGCCTTATTATTGGACATGATGCGTTTTTATCTTTAAAATAATAGCTCAGGTATTACCAGTCACAAGATTCCCACTTCTCAGTGTTGTTCACAGAGTGGGATATAACTGACCTTCTTTCAGGACAGCACTGCATGCTCAGGGGACTCCTTGCGGTGGAAGGAATTTCTATTCTGTTGGTATCACAATAAACATACCCGTTTTCATTTTCAGACAGTATTTTAGTAGTCACAAGGCAGTGAAGACTAACGCAGCAGTCTTTAATCAAACCAGAAACTGATGGAAGTGGCTAAGGTTCCATAGAGACGCCAAGGATGATAGTTTAATGTATAATCTCTATATAGCAATTTTTGGTCTCGATGTAACTCAGAGCCAAGCGCTGGATACTCTATGTGAAGGGGAAGCTATGGGCTGTGGAGTGAGGAGGGAAGGAAAGAGCAGTAGAAAAAATTTAAGTATACTTTTGTATTTTCTTCAAGCTAGTGACTGCAGCCCCACCTCAAACCAAAATAGACTATATACACTGCACCAAGTCTGTCACGATGACAAATCAGGCCTGGTGTGAATCATAAAATGGCTTAAATTGGAAGGGACCTTGATGATCATCTTGTTCCAACCCCCCTGCTGTGGGCTGGCTGCCCCCCACCAGCTCAGGCTGCCCAGGGCCCCATCCAACCTGGTCTTGGGTACCCCCAAGGATGGGGCACCCGCAGCTCTCTGGGTTTGCCTGTTCCAGGGTCTCACCACCCTCTTAGTGATGAATTTCATTCTATCATCTAATCTAAATCTCCCATGTGTTTTATAAGACAATATTGGAGACAAACCATCCCATCTGAGGCAGCCCAGTGCGTCAGCTGAGCCCCACAGAGAAACAGGAGGAGGCAATGATTAGCCATGCCTTACTGCTTCTGCTGCCACAGGTGGGAAGGAAAGGGACTCTGAGCAAACAGATCAAAGCCAGAGAAGAGGATAGGAGGGAAACAGCTGGAATTTGAGGAATGAGGACTGCAGGATTTGGTTTGGCTTAGTTGCAGCCTCACTGCATTGTAGTATAAGATGGCTTATTTACTACTTTTGTTAATGCAAACTCTTTGAGAGCCAGAAGATACATGTAATACATTTTTAATCCAACATGGCATTAACGTACTTTTTGTAGTACTGTCTAGCACATGCCAGAAATGAGCACTTCTGGGCACTGCTCTGTGCCAACTTGAACCAGTTCAGTGGTAGTGGAGGAGCTGCTAACGTGGCCAAAAGATGGCCCTGATGCCTGTCTCTTCCTTTTACATTTGTTCTCCTAAAACAGCTATGAGAAATTGGCATACAAGAAGGCAGCTTGGATGATTCTGTCTGCAGGCCATGTCCGTGGTGTGTGCAGCATGTGTCACTTCTCAAGTACTTAAGCATATAGTGCTCTAGGAAAAGTCACAGACAACACGAGTGATCTTTAGTGTGTCAGGATTGGGGCAATCTATGCAGTGGGGTCAGATATGATAGCATTGAGGGCAAGCTACTTCAGGCAGGTAGATAAAAGGATCCTTTAATTAAGGGATCTGCTAGAGGCAAAATACTGCTTTTAGGCTTTTGACATTCTTCTCATTTGGCTAAAGAATTTTGGCTGTTTGTCAATTCACTCTTCTTATTTATATGATTCATAGCACTAACCCCAGATGAGTTTTCCCTTCTCTCTCTGCCTCCCTCAGTGCAAGGGATGCTTAACAAGATTTCTGTAGAACAGACTCTGCAAAAGCAGTGTTCTAGGGCAACACGGCCACCCCACTGCAAAAGTGACTTCTGTCATTCAGAAGGGAGATGCTACCGTCACTGAGATAAACGGGTAAACCAGGCTGAGGTACCCCCTAAGGCTCAGCATTGCACAGAAGTGAAATTCAGTGGGAGACATCCTGTTAGAGTTGTAGTCTTTTGTAAGCTTGATGAAACTCCTAGTTTTGTACAGCTTATTTTGTAAATTGCTCAACTCCGTGGTGATGACTTTGGTGTGGGGAATTATTTTTGTTGATGTGAACAAAGCTCGTAAAGACCGTGTATGATAAATGTTGATGAATATACCTTCTAGTAATTAAAAAACTGCTTTGTTTTCCAACATCCAGAGCACCCTGTATGGCTGCAAGTATCTGCCACTTCTAAGCAGAGGCCTTGTATGACTCCAAAGGTTTCCTGAGCTCAAGCAGTTACGGATGCCAGCTGGAGCTCTGAAGAGGCATTTCTCTGAATCAGCCTGGCCAAATACAAATAAGTCACAAGCCTGTCTCCCAAGCCCAGCTTTAAGGCAGCCTCCACAAATCACCAGCCTCTCACCACCGGAGCATGGCTTGCTTGTCCCTAGCACAGAGCTCAGCACATAGCCTTTTACTGCTGAATTTCTGCTATCAGTCTCTGCCTCTAAAAGCAACTGCAGATGCAAGCCAGTGTCCCTAGGGCACCATCAGCTTTGCTGCCATGAGCAGCCTTACCTGGGGCTCACCCACACCTGCTGGCTCTAATTAAGATCAGCCCTGGGCATCTAGAACCTTCTTAGAGCTGTTGTGCTGCTGCTTCTCTAGACATGTCTCTTGTATGGACCTCAGCCAAGTCAATGATGTAAGTCTCTTTTCTTTAAGCTTGTCTCTGTCCTGTAGGTGGTATCTCTGGTTGATGTGGTTTTGCCTGTGGTCCTATCTCCTCAGTGGTTGGCCTCTGATCTCCTGTATCCCCATTAACTGGCTTACCTAGCTTTCATCAAAGCATTTTGGCACAAAGGTTGTCTTTCTTACTGGTAGTAACCCCCCTGCTTTAGCAATAAAACGTTGTGAAGAATATTGAACCTAGTGGGGGGAAATATCCTTTTTCTGATAACTCATCCATACTTGTAGGCACTGTCAAGGTGCATCAAAGAGGATTGCATACACAGACTGCTGCTGAACTGTGAGCTGTTATCTTTTAGTAACGTATCTGGAATCCCATGATAATGCACAATGCATGTTAGTATCCCCTTAACTGGGTAATCACATTGTTGTGCAGCGGCTCAGCTTCAGCAGCACAGAGTTTTAGTGCTAGTTCACTGATAAGACCTAATTAGTCTCATTTCATTGAAAGAATCCGCATTAGCTTTAATTAAGGGAAATAGGATGGCCTGTGCCATTTCAAGAGGTGCTTTTATGAGTATGGTGTGTACAGGATAGTGGGGGAGCACTGATGTTTTTTTTTTGTGATGAGGGGTGTGTGTTTTCATGTGATAGCAGGCTCCTGTCTGCCCATCAGCAACACAGAGACTTTGGTCCCAAACCAGAGTTAAGGTGAAGGTTTTCATTCACTTTTGCAGATCATGTTGGATAAATGTGCAGCATATAACTAAGAGTTAAAGCCTGGAGATCTGAAAGTACTGATCTGTGGTACTGGGAGAAATGAATCGATGGAAGGCATTTACAAAGCTAAAACTCATAGTGGCAAAGGTGGCAAAAGAAGCAACGCAATGTGATGAAGAGTTGTTGTTTTTTTTTTCCCTTGGGCTCTTGTGTGCCAAATTGTTTCTTAATGCAGTCTTTTGTGGTTTTTCTTGATCCATGCTTGTAACTATAGACTACTTTACTGCATTCAGACGTGAAGAATTGCTCCTCTCCTACAGCGTGTCTGGCAGGAGTCTGATTCCTGAGCACCACAGATCTGTGGTCGACCACTATGGTCAGAGCACATGCAGAGCAGGGTTGGAATACTGTAGTAATTAATTATGAGTTAATCATATTTACTGCAGCTCTATTATTAGGAGGTTCTCGAGCAATAGCTAAATTCAACAAAACTAAAAAGTACCAGATCTTAGCTGATTAATTGCTAATGCAGTTTGGATGAGAGAGAATCTAACCAGCACACACTCCCACTTCTCTCACCCTCTTCCAGAACTAATTTAAAAATGCAGGTGTAACAACGACCTCCTAGTTTACTTAACAGTGCAGTTCAGCTTCACTGCTTTCTGAGCTGTGCTTTTACGTCAGTACGAAGATTCAAATGAAGGAAGTGCAAAAGGTGAAAAACATTCATGGTGTTTTTTAGAGAAGCTGAAAATTTACTACTGAAGACATGCTTTTCTCCTGTGGTAGTGGAGCAAGGGCTGTGTGTGACTGCTGTCCCAGCAAAAGCAACAGGCAAACTTAGAAAGTGAAGGTAATGCGTGGGAGAAGAAGGTGGCCTCCCCTCTGAGGCAGTCAATTATGAACCCTAGAGTAGAATTAAAACCAAAGCTATTTGGAAGGCTAAGTCAAAGGGACTTTTTTCCTGTGCCTACTTTATGAAACAAAATGAGCTTGCGGCCACTTGATGTCTGCATGGTTTGAGACAGTGCTGTAGCAATGTTGGTGAATGTTGTGAAAGTTGTGTTCAGTTAAAAGCAGAACTATACACAAGTCTTTGCTTACAAATGCTTCATAAGGCGTGAATGCAAACAGGGTCAGACCTCTGCAGAGGCCACACAAACTAAAAGGAACAGCGGTGTCAGGGGAAAGGAATTCTGATATCTGGTAGCTGACTAATATCAAGTGACATCTGCTAAGTGAGGGAGTTGCACCCTTGGCTGGTGCCGTCCAGCCACACAGCTGTGGAACTAATGCTGCAAGCTGCTGTGCCACACTGGGGCTCGTGTCCAGAAGCATTAAAGCAAAGAGCACAAATCTAGTCAGACAGCATCACTGAAGTGTCATGAAACATGAATAAGGCTGCTGTGGCCCTGCATGTGCCCAGAAATGCTCACTGAGGAATGCTTGAGTAGCTGCTCTCAAGCCTTACTTCAATATGGGGTCAGTCACCAGCACTGCTTCTTGTTGTACATGTGCCTGCCTGTCTAATGGGTGGCTTTGGAGTGTTAATAATTTGCTCCCCACTATGCTCTTTCTAAGGAATAATGCGCTGCAAAGCTTCCTACTGACTTCTTGACAGTAGAAGAAATAGGCTGTACTTAGGGTGATTTAATACACCAGGCTTTGGAAACGATTAGTGTCTGCAGCAGCCCTATTGCAACAGCACTGGCCAATACATTCCATCAGTGTCCTGCAGAAGCTCCCAGAAAAGTGAGCAAACCTACTTCTGTCTGCTTATCAAGAACTGAGAGTTTGTGGCTGTTAATATTCCTGTAATCTCGAGGCAGACACTAAGGAGACTTTATGAAGGGAGAGAGGGGAAGAGTGAAAGCAAATGCTTTCTGCAGCTCTCGTTCCCATCAAATAACTGATGAAACAAAAGGGCAAAGAAATACATCTCAAAGGCACTCTGAAATCAAAGTGCAAATCACTTGTGCAAATACACACGAGAGCAGCAGCATGGATGTTCCGTGGACGGACACCTGCTGTTAAGCTGAACTTGTCTGGTTGGCTGAACCTGTGGCTGATCCTGAGATCCCCACATTGCTGTAAGAGCTAGAGATAGGAATAGCACGCCAGGATGCAGATATCTGCATGGAAATGGGGAAATGAGCTAAAAAGTAGATTAAAAAAAAATCTAAGTCATTTGAAGCCGTTTTTTTTAAATTATTATTATTAAACGTTTTGATTTCCTTTGGCCTTACACAGGCTGGAGAGCCTACAAAGAATACAGGTGCTCTCTTGCTGAAGGGCCTCAGCTTTCTGTTGAGACAGCTAAGAAAGCTCACGGTGTCCTTTAACACTTCAAGATCTATTAATGAAGAAGAGCAAGTTAAAGCTGAGAAGTATTCAGTTCAATTTAGCTTTTCCTCCACATATAGAGTTAAAGCGATAATGAATCGCAATGCGATTATGAATGCTATGGCTTCCGGGTACCTGGTTTGTGACACTGTTAATCACAGTGGGGATGGAGAGCACTGGGCTGCAATCCAGGGCAATTTGTTACACGAGGCAGAGATGGAAGTCGTTATTCTCCTGGTGTCTCCGGTGGTTTATATCTCCTCCGTCAAACGATGAAGAGTGGAACTGTTAATGTGAACTCACTAATTTTTGAAGCAAAAGTTATCGTTGCTTTTTTTTGCGCCTCACTGGTAAGCTGTGAAGCTGCAGATTTGTTTCTAAAATCTTAATGTTATTTAATATTCCCTAATATCTTCTTGGCTCCGTTCCCTCAGTAGTTTGGCCAGTGAACTAAATTTGTTGCCTGCAGTCTTGCCAGAAGCCTATATTGAGATAGCAGAGGCCAGTAATGTATTTCAGGATGATACAGAACTATCAGTGTTGCAGATCTTAATACTGGAATTCAGTAAATAAAGTCTGTAATTCTAATCGAGGCACTGCAGGATCTCGTTGCTTTTGTGGAGAGGTGACTAATGGTAGTGAAAGCAATTAATTATGGAATGGAATTATGACACAAATGAATTTCCAAGTGAATTAGATCACAGTTCTTTGGGCTTCTTAGTGAACCACAACCTTAATGAATAGTGTCAATGGATCTAACAGACAAAAGAAGCAGACAGAAGGCTTTTGGATGTATCACATCTCAGAGCAGAATTGGGTATAAATGATTCTTATTAGCTATGTATTTAGTGAATGGCAACTTTTCTTGTGCTGTTTCCCTTCTGTTATGCTGTGATACCAAAACTACTTTGTGTTTCCAAAAGGGAAGTAGAAGAACTATGATAATATTTTCTCTGAAAATATCTCAAGCGGAGATCTTAGTAATCATGCATCAGTATTTTCATGTCCATTGCACAGCAAGGCATAGTATCTCAGGCTGCCATGAACTTCGAGCTGCCCCTGGTGCTTTGCACTAGTTTGTTGCTGTCATAACACCATGGTCCCTGTAGTAAACTCTTATGCTGAAGTGATCCCATGTGAGACACCCAGAGTGTTGTCCAGGTGAAGGCTTGGGCAGTGGAGCACTAGCCTAAGTATGTGGTTGTGAAGTGTAATACGAAAGGCTGAGTCACGTCAGCCCCATGCTAAAGTGAGGGGCAGTAAGAAGTGTAACTGGACTTGACTAGAAGGAAAGACAAAGTAACAGGTACTAACATCAGAGTTCAAGTTTTTGACAAATTTGGAAATAGATTAAAATTAGGTCCTTTCATATGAGGTGTCCAGATGTTCTTTGATGGGAAGTGTTTGTACCTGAGCTGCTTAGAAGTGAATTTCAGTGAATTATTTTGTGCAGCAGCTCATGAAATATTCACATTGACTGACAAAAGAGCTTTCTCTGACGTATTGGCTAATGGCTGAAAGACTCAGCAACAATGATAAATGTCAGACCTGAGCTGAGCCAAGACATCTCTAGGGACATGCTGTGGAAAATGGTAATAGCTGGTGTCCTTTCTAGTACCTTTCTTAGAGAGTGGGGTGAAACTGCCTGGGGATCCTACTACTTCAAAGGGAAAGTCTCATTCAGAAGGAGGGGAAAATGGGCAGAAATAAGATCAACTTCACCCTGGGAAGGGACAGAAACTCGCACCCTGCAGAGAAAGGTGGGTGGAAAGAAAGATAAGGACTGAGAGCTGGGAAGCTGCAGAAGACAGCCAGTGCAGAAGGGAGCTGGAGACTCTGAGGAGCAAATCTGATTCTTTTTCATAAACATAAAAGAAGAAAAAATGTAAATCACAGGGAAAAAAGAAAAAGAAAAGAAAAAATAAAGCATTGCAGCAGACAAAAGAGGTGTGAGAGGAAACAGGAGACTGTTTCAGCAGTGGTCTCCTGAATGGATCACAAAGTTATTGTGAGTCCATTTCTGTGCAGCACTCTCCCTGCAACAACACAACAGTTTCTGACCATTTAATTACCAGGAAGATGTTGACAGGGTGATGGATTTTCTGGGAAGAGGAATAATTACTCGGAGAAGTTTGGAAACGTAGGAGAAAATGACCAGAGATGAAGGCCTGGGGAAGGGTGGGAGGGAGGCAGATGCCAAGACCTACATCAGACCACCAGATCTGGGTCCACTCTGGATAGGAACATCCTTGAATACAATCACTATTGTCTTTACTGTGGATGTATTGAGGGGAATCTGGGGCAGCTGTGGGGCTTGGAATTGGGGTTTGAATGCCCTGGCTTGGTGTTGGGAGCCCAGCAATTGTGCTGTATGGACATTCCAAGCTCCATGGGGAGCAAGAATCCTGGCAATAATGGCACTGGGAGTTGTACAGGCTTCCCATCTTTAGGACACAAGGTGTTTGTGCTCCATGAACACACCTCAACAAATCACGTTGGTATCATTGCAGGAGCTGGACATGATGGCCCTGGGGAGTTCCTTCCATCTCAGGATAATCTGATTGCTGAACTGCTACTTACAGCTTTTCACAGCCTTCCTACTTGTTCTTGTTCAGTGCGTCTGTTTGAAAGTGTCTTGAAGATGAAGTTATTTCCTGGAGGAATTCTGGTATGTTTTTCTCCCAACAGTTCATCATTCTTATCTGCTGCATTCATTGTCAAGAAGCAGGTGTTATTTATTGTACATATACTGAGTAATTTAAACCACTCATTTTTTTTTTTTCCTGGAAGTTTTGTTATTTACTAGCTCCTGCCAAGTCGTGTCTTTTTACTGTTCTAGAAGTTTGACTTGGTTTCTCTTTTCACCATCATCCAGATGTGTTGTTTTTTATTTTTCCCCACAGAAATTTTTCCTGAATTCCTTTCTCAATCTTTACTTGACTTGAAAGGATACAATTCCACTGATTACTCCATTTTAAGTCCCTCCTTCTGTATTGAGAGAAAGCAGAATGTTCTACTTTCTTTCCCTCTGCTGTTGGGTAACAAAGGAACTAAAGACCAGACACGAGTTGTTTGATGCATGTCCTCTTGTAATGACACATCCATCCAGATGTTATTTATCAAAGTGGAAACATCCATCATATGAGCTGCATGTCAAGCCAGGCAATAAACTTCTTGTATTTCGTATGAACATGGGAGTTTACTTGTCCCTGTTATGGGGTCACTGCCTGTCTTTCCTAGAGACGACACAGAGAGCAGATTATTCATTTGCCCTATAGACATCCATTTCACATGTGCCAGTTGTTATTCGTTGCCCCTCACTGCTCTAAGCACCCAGCACTCATGCATCATGTCCCAGTCTGATACTTACCTCAGTTACAGACATGAGGATATTGCTGACTGCTGGTGAACTTATCAGCCCTATTAGTACCATCAATTCTTTTCTGTAGAACTGTCATCGGCCTTATTTCTCCTAATCTCATGCTTAGGCAGATCGTTATTATAAACTAAATGTAGGGTCTCTGTCTGCCCTAGTGTAGAACACTTCAGCCCACCCCTGTGTCTTTTTAAGTGTTCTGAATTTTTTCCTAAATAGTCCTAGAAAAGTATGTACAAATTGACATTCAAAACAGTATCTTTGTGAAGATTTGCCATCACAAGAAATTCCAGTTGAGTCATTGTTAAGGAGAATGGAGAACCCATCAAGGAGGCTAAGAAACACTCCAGCTAACCTAATTAACTGGGGATTGTGCTTGATGAAATGACATTTCATCAATAGTGATAAAAATAGAAAACAAGAGGCAGCAATAAAAAAAAGTACACGATCACAGGAAAAAGAAATCAAAGCTACAGTCATCCACATTATTAGATACTCATCTGAAGTGAGGGAAACAGAATCGGTTGATAATGGAATCTGTACCTGGAATGAATCAAGATAGACACAAAAACATCAGGAAGGGACGACGTTTCTGAGAAATCTATGTATCTTGGCTTTGTTAGTAAGTTTGCAGTCATGGTGACACCTTTGCACTTTGCAAGAGTGTGCTTGCAGTGGCTATTCTAATTACAATATGTTCAGCTATCTCGGTAAGCAGACACTGTGGTGAAGTTGCAACTCTTTTGATTTGTGTTTATTGACAGCAGTGGAGATGCAGATTTTGATATCATAGGAGGATCAAGTCTTAGGCCGTGTAGTAGAGACTTTGCTTCTAAGTGAAAAGAATATACTGAGAATAATTATTATTTTTTTTTCTAATCACAAAAATAGATGTAGATAACATGTCATCATGTCTGCTGGACCACTGATATTGTTGTAATTCGACTGCACAAAGTTAGTGTGTCACAGAATATTTCTGTCAATGTATCTCTACATTTCCTAAGCAGATGGTGCAATCTGCCCTTTTTCTTTAGCTGAAAAAGGATGGAGGAAAATTTCTGGCTTCTGAAATCATACAAACTCCCCACTGGTGTCTATGTGAGAGAAGGAAGAGCTGAGTGAGGTGTTTACTGGCCTGCAATTCCTAATTTATGAGACTAAAGGCTGTTTATTGTTGGCAGTATTTATTGCTTGTTTTCAGTCAGTTTAATTTGTTGTGATTTGGGGTTTGTTTGTGCTTGGACAGGGATCGTTATATTAGTCATAGAATCTGGAGAGGAAGAAACAAATGAATGTTTTATGGAAAGGCTATGAAGCAATTTCTTCTGTAGAAGAGCTGCCTGAGGCTCATAGTATACCCTCGAGGACAAGTTTCTGATCTACCCTTCATAGCACCTTTTGTTTTCCTGTTCTCTTATCCCCATCTGTGAAGATGTGAGCAGCCTAGGAAAACGCTGCTCCAAAAAAAAAAAATCATTACCTTTATTTCACCTGAGACAGCAAAGTACCAAAATGATATTACTTGGAAAATAAAGTTATCAATAGAAGGGGGTGCGTGTGATACTAAAGGGACGCTGCTAGAGAGGGCAGACTTAAAAATGGGTATGGTTTTCTTTTAACAGAAGGCAACAAGAAGCATTTTCTCAAGGAGGGAAAAAAAAAAAACCAAACCCTGGAGTGACTTGTGCCTAAATCCTGGAGCAGAACAGAGTGGCAGCCAGGGCTGCTTACCAGGTAGGACCGGGCAGACTCGAGTGTGTGTTCTGCAGTTTATAAGGACTGAAAAAACAGAAGAGGTCCTTTTGGGATTTATGTTATCTTCAGCACTGCACATCTCCTAAAGTACCAAAGAACTGTTTCTTCTCCTACCCATTCTGAGACGACATTTCTCTCCCTTTTGCAAAGGTATGTGGAAAGGTGGGAGCACCCCTGCTTCATTAAGGCTGTCCAGTGACAGTCCTTGTAAGTTTAAAGGGAATGCTAAGCAATAGGGAAACTGTTAAATTAACACAGCAACATAAACTGAATAGACTTGTGATAAGGGGCGCAGTAACTAAGACTAAAACTTTTAAATCCAGTGTTGGTGGGTCATTAAAACTACAGGTGTGGCTTTCAGGAGGTTCAGCCTTGACTTTGTAACTGGTAAGGGGAGGGAAGCAAGAATAGTAGGAAGGTTGTGGAGTACTCGAGGGGGAACTGTCAAGCTGTGCAAAAAATACACATATATACATAGACTTATAGGCTCCTTGACTTAGAAGTGCTTAAACCTGAATATGTTATCCTGAACACCACTAACCATAAAAGGGTGTTGGTGATCAAAGATGCCTTGTGGGTGCTTGTGCCATCAATAACACTGCGTATCTGTAGGAATTAGTATGTATTTACATGCAGAGTGACTCTGTCTCACCCTTTGATTTGATTGAGCCCTGCTTCTGAAATGGCTAATAAATCAAGAGGAAGGGGAATACAGTCTGCTGGTGTGGGTGTGCATTTCAAGTGCATCAGGCTGTGGCCTCGGCAGAGGCACAGAGACTGTGATTGCCTGAAACACTGTGCTGCTTTGTGCATGCTGGGTAAGGCAAAGGGAATAGTGAAACTTGGCAATTGCTGCCATGGATTGAATGCAGAACAGTTCTACCCTTTCTAAGGGAAGATTCCAGATGTGGGTGTATGAATGCTATTTTACGTGCACAAATAGACCTAGGGCAAAGAGAAATATCCTAGCTTGCATTCTGATGGAGAACAGAACACCTCATTCTTTCTAAAAGCAGTGGTAGCTTTGCATGTACACATTTTCCTTTTCCTTGCTTTCAGTCTTAAGGATCCGGGTGCTGGAATCAATGCTGCTGTCAGCCAAACTGCTCCGTGCTAATGCTGTACGTACACTTCAGTCCTAGGTGATTGTAATAGAAAATAGCCCTGCAGGTCACTTTTTGAGTATTTCCTCACAATTAAAAATAAAATAAAATAAAAAAGTTATAAAAAGAGTAAAAATTAGGAAGGAGCGCCTGCAATTTTTCCTGCTGAAGAGCTGAATGGGGCAGGATAAACCTATGCCTGTTGTCCATGCTGCAATGACCCAAAATGTTCAGCAGGAGCGTAGCCGTGTACAGTGCTCACACAGCTGATTTCATCCAAAAACCAGGGCTACCAGCAGCTACGCTGCTATTGCCAAAATGCAATCCCTGCTTTGTTTTATTTTACCCCTTCTTGGGTAAAATATGATTGCATTCTGCTGAACCCAAGGGAGCAAACTGGGATGGTGTGCCTGAAATCTGTGTGTATGTTCAGGCACATTTTTCCATCCTGCAGCTAGACTCATTTACAGTATATGACGTTACCTTGGAGCTAGCTGGACATAAATTGACAGTTAAACATAGCTGTGGGCTACTGCTTTTGGTGCACAGTTGCAGTAAATAATTTAGAGTAATTTCTTTTGCTATTTTGTTATGTTGGTTTTTTAACATTTGTAAACCATTTAAAATGAAAAGACATACTGGGGAGTTTGTTATGAACGTGCCTCAAGATGCCATTTAAAATAATTGTGGTGCTTCAGCCCTGCACAAACCTTTCACAGCAAGAAGATAAATGCACTTTATTAAACAGGAAACATTCACTGTGAAGGTCAACATTTAAATGACTGCAGGAAACAAAATAAAAATCACTTCTTTTGAAATTCACTACTGTTGGTGGAAACAGAGCCTACACTGCAACTCAGTTTTGCCTGAAGCATTGGATACTGAACTCAAGAGTTAACAATAGGTGAAATTTACAGTAAGAAAAATTACTAATGCTAATAAGTAGGTAATGGTAGCCATATTTTTATATCTTTATATATATATATATATAGGGGTTTGTTTGTGCTTTATTGTGTATATACTGTGCTCTCTCTCTCTATACATATAAAGACAAGAAGTCATTTTTTTTGTATAAAATAGCTTGTAAATGTAAAAACAGTTGCAAATACTGGGAGCAAAAAGCAGAATTTAGCAAATGAGTTTGTTGGGAATACTGGGAATTATAGCACTGCTGTGGAGGTGACAAGAACAAGATTGATTGAGCAAGCACAGCAAAAATACATGTGGAAGGTTGTGAACAAAAACAGTGAGTCCAGCCTTGAGCTAGGAGGAGGTTGAGCTAGAAGGAGTTTGAGAAAGCAAAAGATAGTGTCAAAACAGAAACTGTACGATGTTAGAGCAAAGAGCTGATGGGTGAGGTGGAAGGGGATGTGCTAAATATAAGTGATGACAAAAGGATAAATTGGTACAGACACCATAAGACAGCTGGGAATATGTAACTTGGACACAGCCTGTTCAGATGTGAAGCTAGAGCTGGAAGACAAGGGAAATGCAGATAGCAAGTGACATGTAGCGTTCTCCTTCCCAGTTTGCAAGGACAGCGGGTTGGCAGTGGCAGCCAGGGCCAGGAGTCAGTGACAGGAACAGCGTTGGCATTTGCAGCATCCAGCTTGGCCAGATCCTTCCCCTGGCAGGTGCAACTGGTGGTGGCCACTCCAGTGGAGTGGACTCCAACAGGAGAAGACTTATGCTGTGTGCCTGAGAGCTATCAGACTATTGAAAGGACTCTTTGTCCCATTATCTCCTGAGCAGATGGCACTGTAACAATCACTTCATAGCATCATAGAATGCCTTCAGTTGGAAGGAGCCTCAAAGTCCCCCCCAACCCCTGCCATGGGCTGGCTGCCCCCCACCAGCTCAGGCTGCCCAGGGCCCATCCAACCTGGCCTGGGGCACCTCCAGGGATGGGGTACCCACAGCTCTCTGGGCAGCAGTGCCAGGGCCTCACTGCTCTTTGCTCCCCAGAGCCTTCTCTTCTCCAGGCTGATCTGGCACAGACCCTGGGGTAATTCTGCATGCCTGTGGTTGGAGAATTTGTCTCAAGTGTTTTGGAAATCTTCTCTAACTGCTGAGACAATGAATTAGGAGTAAATTATAACTGTTTTCCTTTTGTCAGGTAGTAGGTTCTTCTTGATCCTGGTGTAGTTTAAGGTGTAATTGCTTTCTGTGTTTCAAACAGGTTGTTTGCAGCACAAGCTTGAGATAAAAACTGCTCCTTGAAAAACACTTGGTGTTCAGGCTGAGTCAGTGCAGGAGCCCATCAAAT
Organism: Gallus gallus; assembly: GCF_016699485.2. Classification (NCBI taxonomy): domain Eukaryota; kingdom Metazoa; phylum Chordata; class Aves; order Galliformes; family Phasianidae; genus Gallus; species Gallus gallus. The sequence goes on from NC_052534.1 coordinate 11,652,944, forward strand.
AGTGCTGCGGTGAGCGCCAAGTGACTTTTGTCTTGCTTTGAAAAGCAAAGGCCGCAGTGTCAGGAGCAATACTACGTGTGACGGTGCCCCAAAGTCCAGCATGTCTGCTTTGGTTCAAGGGTGGCAAGAGGCAAGGTCTCCTGGGGCACTGTGGCTCTTCCAAAACAGGACCTCCTCTTGCCGGAGACCTCGGCCTTGCTGCTTTGTCCTGGTATCATCTGTGCAGTATAATTATTTCAGGCTGCACAATCCTGACATTTTGGCTTTCTTTGCCGTGCTGCTCCAGAGGACTGAGGACAACAGTCTTGTTTTTGCTCAGGATCGCTGCTCATATCTCTTGCATTAATTTGGGAGGATGCTTGTCCTTCCCCAGCTGCAAAATGCTTTAAATTGACCCCAGGATTTGTTTGCATAATGATCTGATCCATTTAGTGCTGAAATCAGTAGCAGTCTCCTTGGAAGTTAATAGCCCATTTGGGCTCTTTGTGCACCATGTTAATTTCATGAAGGCACGCAGCAGAAGACGTTCTGTGTTTGTGTTTGTAGTCTGAAGTTGGATGATTTGTTGTGGCACGAGTGGTTTCTGTTGTAACATATCGGCTGTTCTCTGCATTCTGGGAGATTGATGATTAGCAAGTATTCACAGAGCAACTTGTGTTTTAGTCTAATCAGGGAAACAAGTAATTATTTTTCTCAAGAGTGGAGCAGTGATTTGAGTGTTTTCACAGTGTGACGGGCACCACGATAAACCCAATTAGTGAAATACTTGTGAAAAATATAGAATACTAGAATACATTTCTGACCTTATTTTTTCTTTTTCTTCTTCCCCAGGACAGCATTTTTGCCTTTTTGTCTCTCTGGGGATTCTCAAGTAGGAAAGAAAACTGTGGTGTTACTGCTGGGAGGATTTTTCCTGATCCTGAGGGAATCCATTCTGGAAGCTTGATCCAAATGACAGCTGCCTCCAATTACCACTCTACACATTGCTGTGGTTATTTGGTTACAATCAAGACTGGAGGCTTGATGACAGCTAGAAGTACCAGCAAGGAAACCTCAGATGGTTCAGGCTACAGCAGCATGGGTGCAGGACAACCTGGATGAAAGTCAGCAGAACATCTACAGGGCTAATTAGGACCATGACCTTGAAAAGGCATTTTCCAGTACTGTTCACTTAGGTTGAAGCTAGAGACAGAGGAAGGTATGCACTTCCCATTATGAGTGCTACTCCTAAGTTTTCCAACAGGTGCCAAGTATGGTGGCTTTGAAATGTATTTTGGAGAGCTGACAAAGTGGTTAAAGCAGATAATTCATAACAGGCTGTACTAAGACCAAAAAAACCCCACCAACTGGAGTGGTCATTAATTTGTGAGGTGAGCAGGCAGCACTCACCAAGCAAGTGGTGCACTGCCTGTTTCCCAGCCTGCCTCCAAACATCTGCGCGCCTCAGAAGCAAGTGTAATGTTATTCTCCCAAGGTGACCCCCTGCTCTGCACTGCAGGAGAATGATGGTGATGTTACAGGCTGGAATGGAGTAGCAGAAGGTGAGTTGTTTGAAGGTGAAATCCCATACTTATCTACTGCCGTGCTTTCTTTGTGAGGACCTGCAAACCCATGGGGTGGTCTTTCTCTTTTCATTCCTCTGCCTGTATGCTTGGCTGAACCCCAGTGACTGAGCTGCAAGAAAGACCTTACAGTCTGCTGGGATGGAGGAGCATCCAGAGAGCCTGGGAGACACCCAATGTCCCCAGGCACTGATGTACCCTCTCTAATACCCACAGATGATTCAAGCAAGGCTCATCTTTCCCCCAACTTCTGAAATAGCCATGGGAGCCCTTCATGGCAAGCTGCCCATGGCAGGAACCAGTCAGAACCTGCTTCTCCCTGATGGAAGCCATCAAGGAAGAGATGAACAGGAGACTTTGTAAATGTCTTTATAACATGGAAAGCTTTGGATTTATGGTGATAAATAATGTTTTCCGCAGTATGCATCAACCTGATTAATTTCTTTCTAAATTTATAGCTTGTGTGTCCTTTAATCTATCTTGTGCCATAGCAACAATAACAAGCTGATTGCTGTACCATTTCAATCAGCATCAGTGGCAGTGAGCAGATGTATCACTGCCTCAACAATAGCATAGGTTTCGTTTCTGAAAAACATTACTTAGGGCTTTTACTCCAGTTGCAGACGTTATCTTTTTGTTTTCTGAACTTCTGGTGAAGGAGAACTAACAGTGCTATATAATGCTTTGTGTTTAATGGATCTTGTGGTAAGAAGGATTGAAAAGCAATACAAGCAGAAAGGGAAATAATCTTGTTTTTAGCTCTCATTCTTTAATTAGTCCTTCTACATCCATTACAATGCTATAACACATCCTCCTTCATTTTCAGTGAAAAGAAATTGGGGAAATAGAAGAAAACGTCACCCATGCACCTGGTGTTTTCTTGTAGGGTTTCTTTAGTTGTGTTTTCAGCTTGTTCCGGTTAGATCAATTTTGTTGCAGTTGGTGAGTTCTCAGCTTCCTGTTCCCCAGACACATCCCCCTGGTTTGTTTATTTCTCCCTATCTGGGTTTCAGTTTGTTGCTGGACCTCCCTTGACAGATCTGTGAGGCTGACTGGTTGCCTAGAAAGACAGTGCAGGTTTCCAAAATTGCTTTTTGAATTAGAAGTTGCCCGGTCTGCTTTCGTGAAGATACACTGAGGACATAATCCTGTAGAAATCAGCCCAGCTCAGCACCTTTCATTATGCTTGCTGTCAGTGAATTCAAGTATCATATCTTGTTTTACTAAGCTCCAGAATTACAGGGCAGGATTTTTAGCCATTCTTTGCTGAATATTCAAAAAAAGGAAAAAAAAAAAATCTTTGGCATGTGTTTCAAGTCTACTTTTCTCAGTGCTTTGAGTGTGTAATGCTTTGTTTCAGGTCTATGTATTCAGCTCCAAACCAGACATTGCTGAGAAGCATCTGCCATGAGCTCTGTAAGGCGAGCAGGCACCTCCCTGCATGGGAGCCATTAGGAGAAAATCACTGTTTGCCAGGGGTCAGACCATGGCTTCCTTAGCAGAAAAAAGGAGGAACAGCTGCTCTGGCCAGTGGCAGGGAAGAGACTGCTGTGCACACCGTGGTGCTGCCTGGCCTTCATCCCATCCTTTTTTTTTTTGTCCTTGGGGGCAGTAGGAACTTGTTGCATCTGAATGCTAGTTTAACCCAGAGAATAGGTGATTTTATTAGCTGTATATAATAATATAGCTGTATATAAAAGCTACCAGAGAGAGCTTTTTGGATTTGCCCATGCTGGAATACATGTGACTTGTTGTTCTGCTTCTCTTCCTCTATGAAGGTGGCTGAAGGCACCACCTGCCTGCATGCAGGGCTGTCACTGAGACACCACCAGGAGAAGGGCAGGAGAGCAATGGGGCCTCCCGCTGTCCCACTCTCCTCTTCCCACCTGTTGGAGGCTCCTGGCCCTTTGTGTTGGGCTGCACATCCCATCACTATTGCTTCTGAAACACAACAAGCTGTACGTCTTCATTTCCATGAGCAGCACTCCCCAAACTGCCAGGGCGGCATGGCTGGACACCTGCCATGTACCAGCCTACCACTGAGGTTATTCTCCCTTTGGACCCTTTTCCAGGCTCTTCTTATCGCCCTTCTCTAATTCTGCTGCTTTATTCAAGTTACAGTCTTCATTTCCCCAGTGATCTCCTCACACTCCTGATTTCATTGTTCCATCTGTTGCAGGAATGCAGATTATCATCTCCGGGGCTCAAATGGAGTCTAAATTCACTCCAACTTCATTTCCTCAGGTTTTTTTGTTTGTTTGTTTGTTTTCATAAGAAACCACCCAAGCACTCTATCAGAAAACTCATCTTCCTACTCAGTTTCTTCTGGGTGGAAAGAAAGGCCATGTGGTTTATCAACTGCACCACATCTTTTATCTTCCCTTGTATTGCAAATTCTCTGGGGAAAAATTGTCTTTGTTTTCTCTGTTCTGTATCGTAAAGTATTGGCCCTATCAAAATTAGTTATTGATTGCAATGTTTTTCCCTAGGAAAGAAAATGACAGAAACATTAAGCTTGCATGGAAAAATTGAGGTTGAAAAATGAAGTTTCTAGGAGACATTCTGAAAGACAAGACGTGTTCAGATGAGTTAGTTTTTGTTCTGCAGTGCCAAGGAGATGAGTACAGTATTTTACTTAACGTTCTCTGGAGCAATATCCTAACAGACAAATGTTATTTCTACAAGGAGAAAAGAGACGCTTCTAATTTTAATCAATTTCAGGATGAAAGCATGCAAACATATCAGTGTACGTCCAAAAAATTCTGTCCTCCCTAATCAACCATATGATTCAGTAATGAGGTAGAGGAATGGGGGAAGCTGAATGCCAAGAGGACCATTACCTACAATTACATCAAATCTTTCTTTTTTCTTTTTCACAGAAACCTGAGGTCTAAAGCAACTGTTATCTTCCAGAGATCTCATGCTTTTAATGATATATCGTCCTTTGCTGCTTTGTGCATTGTTCAGAAAAAGAAACAAATGAACAAAAGCAAGTGGAAAACCAAAACCCAGAGTATTTACCCAATTTTCATCTCTGATATTTAATTTTGCTCTTTTACAGTGGTGTGCTTTTTTTTTTTTTTTTCTGAGTTTTGGCCAAAATGACAGGAAAAAAAAACCATAGCTTGGCTTCTTAGAGCTTGTCTAGCGCTGGAATTTTACACCTTACTGTAGCTATGGACATGCTAGGAAAAGCAGTCCAAAACTGTAAAGCAGGTTTTATTTTTGTTTATGATTGCCATGGAGAATTGTTGGTGTTCTTTTCCTTGATTCCTTGTGGTATGCACAGATCTCAGTAGTTCTGTGCTGGCCTGACTTCACAGGGACAGTTCAACAGAAAATCTGTCCCCAGTGTCTGTTAACTTCATGGTGTTGACCTGAGCTTGTTTTGTGTCCTGAGCAGTGCAGCACGTACACAGCTTCACAGCTGCACATTCATCTCCATCGGGGGCTGTCTCAACCTTACCAATGTTGGGTCTCCTTGACCAGAACAGCACATTTTGCTCAGCACATCTACTGCTGGAAGAAGGACAAAGTCCATTTTGTTTCAGAGCAAATTCTCTGTAGGAATCATGTGTTACTCCTGTCAGATGCTGGTGCTTTAGGCACAGAATCTCAAACCCACAGCCTGTTCCTGCTGTTGGATTACAGCCCTCTGGTGGTACGTGACCACTGCTTAACCACAGAGCTGAAACAATCCTGAGCCCTGGTCTTTCTGATGCTGCCTGCAGGGATAGCAATGTTGCTCTCTAAGTTCATACATGAAACATGGCACAGTTATTTTCTGAATTCCCTTAGAGACAGATGCTGTTCTGCCTGACCCCCAAACCAGGGCAGCTGAACAAACCTGCTGTTTTTCAGAGCAGTAGTGTTTAATGTTACGTGGTCCATTGGGCTAGGCACGGTGCCCTTTGCTTCACTCAGGCAGGATAAAAATAAACAGGCTGAAGTCAGCATCCAGCTGTGCTGCTGTGTGCTGGGCATCACCCACTAGAGATCAATTTCTAAAGCAAATAGGAAGACTGCACATAAGGGTGCTTACAAGTGGGAGGGTGTGGCTCTTACAGGATTGGGAGGGGTGTCAGGAGTCATTGCCAGGGCCCTGGGGGCACTAAGGAGTCCCCTTGTTGTGTCCCCCTGGAAATCAGCAGCAAGCTCTCGTCATTTCTACAGCTGGAGGAATGAAACCCCTCTCAGCCCTGAGTGTTGTTTGCTTAGCCTGATCTGTAAAGTGCTTCAGTGACGGATTTTGCAGTCTTTTATCCCAGTGCTTTATTATTCATCCTGTTAGACCACTTTCCACATAACTCATTTGTATCTTAAATTACACAGTTTAAACCCATTATTTCTTGTTCTATTCTATTCACTATGGACGTGGAAAAGAAACCTTTTCTTTTCTTTTTTTTTCCCTATATAATGGACTCTTTCTTATTTGAAGTTACATCCCTTTGAGTCTTCCTTAAAGCTAATCAGGCTCAATTCATTTCATCTCTCTCATCAGTCATGTTCATGTTCACGGAGAAGATGTGCCCTGAATGCTTTGCACCACCGCTCTTTTCAGCCATGCGATGTGACGTGGCCTTTTGAGCATCAATTCTCAAAGTGAAGAATAACCTCAATTCTCAACATGAAGAATAATCTCAATTTCTGCCTAATGAGACCTTGCCATGAAATGCGCATTTGGAGTTTCATTAGCATGTGCTGCTCTGAAGTTTCATTCTGCACTACAGGAACAGGATACTTTGGGCTACTAGTGTCAGGCTCTGAATAAAGCAAAACAACTTCAAAGGACAGCAGGAGAGAACAGAGTGTAAAGCCTTACCGATGTCTGTGATCAGTTCATGGCAGCTAAGTAGGCAGACCAACTAGCTGTCATGGTCTTACTGAGAAAATAGCAGGAGGAGATTTTGTTTGGATGGTTGTGTTGTGTTTTGTGTGCTTGGTTTAAATTGGTTTGATTTAGCATGAGAAACTTGTGTTGGCGGAGCTGAACAGCGAGGAGCACAGGCGGGTTGGTGGCACTGGTGAAATATGCTGATGTTGTACGTAAGGGTTATAGCCAATTTAGATTGTGAGGGAGTTCATGGTAATACAAGCAATTAAAGAGGAAGCAAAGCACCCACTGCATCAGGGCTTTATTGAGCTGTGCAGCAGTAGGTAAACACTTGTTCTGGGGCGATAATGATGTATCATAGAGCACATTTACAATGCAAAGAGCCAGCCTTCAGATTTTGTTCTCGCAAGAACAAGACATGTACCCTGGGAACAAAGAAGGAAAGATAGGAATTGTTCCTTATTGTTCCTTTTTATTGATATTGCAGGTATTGGGTAAAAAAGGTTCTATGTATATAAGTGAATTTTTAAATACACGCGCACTGATAAAAATCTGGGAAGCTTCCAAGCAGCAGTTTGTCAGACGTTTCATTAATGTGTTTATTGATAATCTTTTGGTCTTTGAACCATCTCTTTAGCAGGAAACAGCCTTCAGGATCCCTTTGTACGAAATTCACCTTGGTGGTCCATTAGATGAGCCAAATAATTCAGTGCATAGCAGGAGTAGATTGATTTTTCCGTATTGCTTTTGACATTCTGTGTTTGAAAAGAAACAGGGTAACAGCTGCAGTCTAGGCCAAGCTGTTTTTGTCTTTCAGGTTTGCTGCATTGGAGTGACTGTGAGCTCTCTGGAGGCTGGGATGTCTCCTTACGCTCCCTCACTGAAAGTCAGAGCCTCTGTTACAGGGAGCCATGAGCACAGAGCATGAGCCATGCATACTTGCTTCACCCACAGTAAAGCAGTACCTGCAGAAGGCCAGCAGAGGAACAACCCAAGGTGAGACTTTACTGAGTCAGGAATCCCCCTTGGAGAAATGTAGCCTGTAGCAGAGCATGACATTTTCGTGTTTATTGCCTAGAGAGTTAAGGTTCATGGCTAGTGTGGAGTCAGCACTGCTTCCAGCCTCAGAAGGAGGAGTGGGAGAGTTCCCTCAAAGGTTATTTCTGTTCTGATAGGATACCTAAGGGACATTGTTTAGTGTTAAAGGACACGGTTTAGTGAGGAGATGCTGGTGATAGGTGGACAGTTGTCTGGGATGATCTCAGGGATCTTTTTTAGCCTTGGTAATTCTATGGTTCTAAAGCTTAAAAACCTCTTGCCATGAAAATACAGTGCCCAAAGTCCAGCAGAATCTGCTTTCTGATCTCTTCTGGAAGACTAACTCTGTAAAAAAACAGCAGCAGCTGCTGCATTGTTTGGCTGGGCAGGCTTGTCCTGCCACAGAGCTGCAAACATTGGCGTGTTGGTGCTGTGTGGAAGGCTTTGCTTTCTGTGCTACATGAAGATCTCAAATATATATTTAAAAAAAAAAAAAAAAAACAATCTGTTTTGTTGTTTAACTATTTCAGAGGCTGTGTACAGAGCTGAATGCTGTGTGCACAAACCCTACTTTGATTTTCTGAAAGATCATTTGATCTTTCCCTATTTGCATTTCCAAATAATCTGAAGCAGAGTAGGGAAGAAAACCTCTAATGGGCTTTTTATTCCTCTAGATACAGATCTGATTACACAACAGCTAATTTCAGAATCACCTGAGCACCCAGCATCTTTCTTCTCTGCACCTGCTGTCAGTAAGGCCACTCTGTATTAAGGTTTCAAGATACACAATTTAAATATCCATATTAGATGAGTCCATTAAAAAATGAAAAAGTGACTTAAATGAACAGAGATGTTGATATTGGACTGTCTTGGTTTTGGGCTTTCTGGCTGTGTGAGCGCTTCTGGAGGAACAAAAAACTGTATATGAACAGGTAAAGACTTCAAAGGAAAAAGTTACAGGACGTACATCCATCTCTATTAGAGAAACGAATGCCTCTCTGGAATGGTGACATGTGAGACTTAACTATTGAGGGGATAAAAAGGGATGGAAGGAAGGATCGTGATTCCCCATGAGTTAACTTGATGTCCACCATGCCATGAAGGGACATGGCACTTAGCTGCTCCTGAAGACATTGGACTCTCAGCAGTGCTCTTTGAAGTATGTCTGTGATCCTCTTGCTTTCATGCCTCTCGTGCTTGGTAGACATAATGCACAGGAAAGGCTGATGTGATGAAGTATGAGGTGAGAATCAAATGGCCAAAGTTTGTAGCTGGAGCAGGAGCCATGCTGACTTTTATATACCATAATGTAATCCCAAACAACTGCAAAACTGCCAAGTAACAAAATCAAACTGTTCCATCCATTCGGACCAAAATCCTGGCTCAGCAGGAGGCCTGTACACAGCGCCTGGAGATAACAACAAGGGACAAAGCTGTCCCCTGCAATACAGCCAGGATAGGCTTTGAACTCAGCCTCTGAAACTGCAAAGCGCTCATTTTGTTGTCCATGGATAATCCACCAGGCAAAAGCTGGACTTTGCTCTCTTTTATTCCGCCTGTGCAATTGCCATGCTCAAAAAGAAAGCTCTTCTGAACTGCTGACGCCTGGACGGGCAGCCCCAAGGCGGGGCCATTGGGATTTATTTAGTTCACTGCTGCAGATGATGCCTTTAGTGCCACAAACTGCCCTGGAGACAAGTCCTAATCATCTGGGGGGTGATTATGGTCAATTCTTCCTCCCCGAACCCCCCAGATTCAAATCAGATCCAAACTGGAGAGACAGGCAGGCACGGAAGAGGGGACACCGGCACAGCACAGCCCCCCCGAAGCCATGTACAGGAGCAGCTTCCTCCGCGAGGTTCGCAAGGAGAAGTACGAGCGCTCGGACGCCTATGATGAGCTGCGGGGCTCCCCTGAATTTGACAGCTTGGCCCAAGCCCAAGGCCTGGAGAACCTGCAGGAACTCAACGAGCGCTTCGCCAGCTACATCAACCGGGCGCGCGTGCTGGAGCAGCGCAACACCATCCTGCGCAAGCAGCTGGAGACCTTCCAGCGCATGGATGAGCTGGTGGGCTTGGACGAAGCCTTCGCTGGGCAGATCGAGTTCAACCGCCAACGAATGCGGGAGCTGGCGTCCGACCGGGCCAAGCTGGAGAGGGAGGAGAAGGATGCCCAGCGCATGCTTGATGAGTACCACAACAAGTAAGGCTGGAGAAGGGAGGGAGGAGATAGTATTGCTTCTGTAGTTATGTCCTAAGGATAGGTTTGGTTGCTGGCTGCTTCTCTTGCATGGTGATGTCCCTCCTCGTGTTTCCGACTTGTAGCCAGGGATAGCATGCAGCACATAGGGAGCTCCAGCTCTGCTCTTCATGGTGTCCCTGCTACTAGAGGGGCAATGTTCCTTCACCATGACACATGCTGTCATTTCTTAGCTTTAGCAGAGCTGTGCTCTGAGCTGCCAAGAGGGAAAAGACCAAGTAGAAAAACATCCTGGCACAAAATGAGTCATGTGTCTGAATAGCAGGGAGTTACAAGACTCCAAACACCTCCTGAAACATTTAGGACATCTCCAAGAAATTATTGTTATTTACAGGTGTCATAAACCTGAGCTAGCCTCTACAGATGCAGAGAAAAAGAGAGAAGGAAAAGAGAGAAAATAATTATTTTTCTTGGTATGTGAGAGGGATTTGCCTAGTTACCTTCCTTCTTTTCCTTGCATCCCAATATTTCTGGCACATGCTACTTAAGCAATACCTGTAAGAAATTTTTCCTCAAACTTCATTTCTCTTTAACTTTACTGGCGCTGTAAATAAGAGCAGGAGAATTAGGGGCTGAAGCATGCAAGTGCCTTCCAGACACACGTAATCCCTTCTCTTCAGCAGCATCTAGTTTTGGCCATATTGCCTAATTACTTCTACAACAAGACCTGGTGCATGTTGCTGATAAAAAGACTGACGATGGAAGAGAAGGGAAAATTTGGCAGCAGTGTACAGGCTGAAGTGAAATTTTCACTTCCCCACTGAAGGGTGGGAGAGGAACACCATGTAAGCTACTTTGGTTAGAAACACTTCTCACTGACAAGGATAGGAAGGAGGCAAATGAAGTATTTTCAAGAAGTGATCTTGATAGAAACACAGCTGCTCCCAGGCAGTGCTCACTGGACTCGCCTAGAACATTGTTAAGAAGGGAGGAGGTGAATCAGCCGGAGCATCACTGTCTTGATGCTGCAGAAATATATGAGTCACTCGAGATTTCATCCCTTGTCACCACCACAGACTTTGGTCTGACCTTAGCCAAATCACATAATTTTTCAGTCTGTTCCTCTATGGATTTCCCTCTCCTCTGGACTAGTAAGTTTAAGACTGATTGTATTTCCCTTCAGTTTCTACAATTGCTTGCATTTGTTTGGTTTTATTTGCTCAATTGGGAAGAGCCAGAATGCAGGTGTGAGGCAATTGGCAATGTGACCATCTGCATCTTGAGGTCGTAGTTTGACAATCCATCACTCCGAGCAGCCATACCACCCTAACACGTGCTCATCCTGCCCTCCTGAGCCCAGCGTGCTGCTCTGCAGTGCTGCCACTGCTATTCATGGGGCAAAAAATGAGCCAGCCAAAATAAGTAAAAATCATTAGCTTCAACCCAGCCCTGTGAGCTGCCACACAAAGAGCTTGTGGGAGCTGCGGCACAAACAAATTCCAAACCCTCATCTCTGTTTCTCATCTGACAACAGAGAACAACCCATGCAGGTGCACTGGGGCCTAACACTGGAAGTGGTCAGAAATTCATGACTCCCTGGCTGCGAGTCAATGAATAATGAGTGCCAGATTAAGCAGTTCTGTGTTCCAATAACCGTGAGCAGGAAATTCAGCTAAGAGCCAATGGTGTAATTTAACTGTCAACTTTGATACTTTTTTGTATGTTTTAATTAAGCAGTGTCTATGAGATTTTGACTAAACTCAGTGCCAGCTGCGTATCAGTTAAAAATATGTGCAAAATGGACAGAAATACCTTTTTATAGATTCCTGCATCCAACTACATGCTTGGTGGATTAGTGACCTGTACAACTCCCCATCAGCAGGATCTGACACAGCATCACTTGCTTTTTGTTAGCACTGTTTTGCATAGGATATGAATGGGTGGGGAAGAATGCAAGGCTCTGGAGGTCAGCAATACTCATAGAAGGCACTGTGCTTTTAGAAAATGAGGTTTAGGACCCAGTACAGTGGTATTTAGTGATTTCTCAGAAAAATTAATTGGTGTCTTGTCACACAGCCCTGGGATGTTCACTCAGCAGCAGTAATCAGAAGTAAAAAGGAAACTCTGTGGGATAATCAAAGGCAATTTGGTGAAAAAGCAGCCACTGCCCTTGCATTGCAATGGCCTTCTGTATCTGCAGCTTTGACCTTTGAACTTCTGTTGGTTTGGATGTAGCCTAGGTGAATTTGGGCTTTGTTTTCCCCCTTTTGGAAGCTGTTCAATTTGACTTGCAGAACAGGTGTGAAAGCTCTTTTAAAGACTGAAAAATAAGGTTGGTTGGATTTAAAACAAGGCCACTGCCCCAGCACTGTGCACCCTCAGTGCTCACCCTCTTTCCAGCTCTCAGCCATCCTGATGCCTGTGCTTTCTACTCCTCAAATATGGAATGATAACTATCTGTGCTGTGTTGGGGCTGTGCCACGTTCCTACAGCCAGAAGTGCTCCAGTACTGCAGAGCTGCTCTCCTACCTGCCTCTGCCTTCAGTCAGCAGCACAGTGTAAGGGTTTCTTGGTTCATTTTGGAACATAAAGCACCGACTTCTGGTGTGCTAGGATTGATGGCATCTCTTGGAGAGTTGTGTACTGAGTAATCACAGAATCAGATCATAGAATCATAGAATGGCCTAGGTTGAAAAGGACCACAATGCTCATCTAGTTTCAACCCCCCTGCTATGTGCAGGGTTGCCAACCATCAGATCAGACTGCCCAGAGCCACATCCAGCCTGGCCTTGAATGCCTCCAGGGATGAAGCATCCACAGCCTCCTTGGGCAACCTGTTCCAGAGTGTCTGTGCTTTTCCCTAAGGCCAAGAGTTTTAGCTCTCACAACCCATTCTTTTACTCACATTCACCATTAGGGAAATAGATTTAAAATAAGTACAGTACATGCTGGGGCCACTGTGTCTGTAAAATTTGAGGTGCTGAGCTGCTGGAAAGTATATCCTAGGTTTAAATTTATTTTTAAACCCTCTGTAGGCACGTCCATAGCTTCTCAGATCACTGTGAATAATTCAGACTGTGCCAGGGGAGAGTTTGTTCCCTTGAAGTTAGAAAAAAGCACAGTGATGAACTGTTTGGATGCGACTCATACAAGGGCTAATTATGCTAATTTTTATAGAGCATCGTTATTACAGCAGTGATACATCTGTTTGTGGGAAAGGACTGTATTTCTCTCTCTGTGATATCTGGAAAGATGCTGAAACCCAGATTTTAGCACCCTCGACTGAGCAGGATTAATTAATTTCAGGAATTAAAAGTCTTGCTAATCGATCATTCCATTTAACATTCATTCAGTGCTAATACTGTGGGTTTTGCACACTGCGTGATTCCCTGGAAGTCACCAGACACAGAAATAGGCACTTGGTTCTCCCATCCACACAGTGATGCTCAGACAAGCTGGCACCCAATCAGAGAAACTATGCCGACGAGGAGAAATGAAAGCAGGTAATACAACACCAGAGCTGGGACCTGCTGAGCTGATGATGGCTGATGAGCGCTGGCAAAGATGTCTTCAAGCCTTGTCACCGGGGGTTGTCTCTGCATTGCTGCCACTACTCTGGCCATAGTTTTATCCTGCAGCAGCTGCAGGTGAGGAGGTCCTGTCTGCCTCCACCCACTCCTCACCTGCCGAAATATTGCACTTTGGTAGCAGCTTTCTAATAACGCTGGTAGCAATCTGCTCACAAATCAGCAGAGCAGAGCCCACACAGGGCTCATCCCAGCCTTTAGGGCGTGAAATACAATCCTTATTAGCCTGTCTGTCATCCTCATAGGACTGACGTCTTGCAGTTTGTGCTCTCTTTGGTGCTCAAATGGTTGCTGTTTCTGTTGAGAAAAGGCTGGTGAAATGCCTCAGGGAAACTTATACCTAGTAGGAAAGTTTTGTCTTGTCTTGTGATGTGCTGAGAAGCCTCCTGTATTGATGGAAAAACTCAGTAGGGCTCAATAGAGAGGCATCATTCCCGTATTTCTGTATATTAAAGGCACAGACTTGACACCAAATTGAGTATCTGTCTGTTGAACCTCACTAGGATGTATTGTGAATGTTTTCTCTGTGGGGAGGAGACAGCCCTTGCATTGCATCAGAGACAAGGTGTGAATGAGAGGGGCCTTCCCTGCCCCATTTTTCAAGGATGGTCTCAGCCTGGCAGCAGAAGATGGGAAAAGTTGTTCTCAGCATTGCTTTCCAGCAGAGAACAAAGCCCAGAGTCAGGCTTCAGTCCTACATACCCACTGGTCACACAGGGCTGATGCCTGTAGCTATGTAAGGGCTCAAGGGGCTCAACAAATATCTGTAAGTAGTCCAGCAGTGAGCTACTAACCTCAGAAAGGTGAGCTAATGGGATCCTTTACATCTCTGTTCTGCTGCGTTTGAACCTGGCAGCCACCTCCACTCTATTTCACTCTGTGCAAAAAAAAATAATGAGTAATGCTTTTTCTAAAGAGTCCAGAAAGATTTGTTAAATCTGTAAAGCTATTTGACTGGAGGAGGAGGAGGATTTTTTTTTTTGTTCATTTAAAGAAGCAAATGAATCTTATGGCTCTGAAGGTCAAGGAAAGGTCAGCTAGCAGCTATCTGAGAAATGTAGACCTCCTTTAAACGTCTGCTAATTACTTGAACTTGGACATCAGGTTGGAAGTGTAAGATCATGAAGCTTGTTAGCCACTACACTTACATACATTTCAGCAGCACAGAGGCTTGCGTGTTGCATCATGAGATCTCTGAAGCATTTCTAAGTGGTCCTTCACCCTTTTGCACTGAGCTCACGGGGTACATTAATATCCCTTAAAAGCAATCTTCATTCAGAGAATAATAATAGAATGCTATCAGTTATCCACAGCTCATGGCTGACAGGTGGATTTCTGTGTATGTGACACAGCAGAGATTTGGATTATTTGAAAAGCAAAGAAAATGTAGCTGCACCTTTTAGTCATGGGAAGAGTTTTTGAGTGAGGACCTGGCAGCTAGCCAGGTTTGAAAAGGCCTGGATGGCACTGGGGCTGAGATTTAGTCCCTGGCACTGTTGGAATTTTGCATATTACTAGGAGTGCAAATCCATCTTTATATCGTAGCCACGTATTTGATTTTCCCAAGCTGCTTTATTCTTGCCCAGTTGCCACAAAATGTCAAGCGTCCACAAAATATTTATAAGATAGAAAAGTTATTGGAGGTGACTTATCTAATAAATAGCAGAAACAAATGCAGTCTTGCTTTTGACGTTGAATATTCTTGGTTGTACCCTTGGAAGTGAAGCTTGTGTTACTGCAGTTTGGCAAAAATAAATTGTTTTCGTTTTGTTAGAAAACAGCAGTTCAGCAGAGGAGGCCCAGCAATTTCACGGTATCACAGAATCGTTGGAGTTGGAAGGGACAATCCAGTCCAGCCCCTGGCAATGAACAGGGGGCAGTGAATAAGCACACTGTACATCCACTGTTCACTCTGTATAGAAATATGCACGTTGTGCACTTACTGAATTTTTATAAATGCACAACAGTTGGTGGCTAAATGTAGTCCATACTAAGACTGACATATGATTTTGACTGAACTAACGTATGAATTGACATTGAAGAGGCCACAAAACTTAATCCATCAAAGTATCCTAATAAAACATTATTCTTATGCAATCAATGTACAAAATTGCAACTTTTGTTTCATGTTTCTGTTATTTCAGTCGTTCCTGAACAACATCAGTTAAAACAGAAAATCAAGTACAATGTAATTAAATGCTAATGTAATTAAATGTTAATGATTCAGTGACATGCTAATGTGCCAGTGTAGCAAATGCCCATGTAGTAGTCACTGATGAGAGGTGGTCACTGTAGCCCAACATCAATCCATTACGCTTTCATTGTAAATAATCTAATTCTTGGGTAATACTAATGCATAAATATATCTTCTGCGACTTCTCAAGGTTCGTATCTTGCATTAGAGTGAAACATATATTGTGCATGATAGTGAAGTAAAAAATGCAGTTTGTAGAACTGAACTTCATATCCTGTGTTCTATTTGCAGGTACCGAAATGAACGTGAATATCAACAGAAGCTAAAAGAAACCCTTGAACGCTTAAATAAGGTAAACCTGGGAAAATGGAAAAGCAAAGGTCTTTGTCAGTTTTTCTCTGATTTTTTGACTGTTTAGGTACCTTTAAGAATTCTTACTGGTGCCTAGCTGCTTTTAACTGAATTTGTTGAAAACATCGGTATCAGCAGAACACAAAGTTCCACATGAGCATAGTCAGAAGGAAGGTATGGGTAAAGACCCAGCAAAATGGGAAAGAAATAAAGAAGGATCTTTTCATTGCTATTTTTTCTTCCATTTCTAGTTTTAAAGTATCTTCTACCCAAGAGATCTCATGTACACCCTGTTTATACGTGTATATATTTGCTCAGTGCTGGCTGTTAACCTGTCAGAGCCAACCAGCCTGTCCCTGGTGGGTTGGGGCACAGGTAGACAAGGAAAAGGCTGACAACACCCACCCAGTATGGCCCTACATCCTTGTTCTGTATGTGGAAAAGGAGAAGGCAGTATTGCTGTCCAGAGCCCACAGTCACCATGTCCAGATGCCATCATGCTGCAGTGATCTAAGGAGCAGTGCAAGGATTTATTTTAGCTGTCATATAACTAATTCACAAAACATCTCTTGAACACTGAAGGCTCTATCCAAGTTTCCCTTTTATTTAGGGTTATATGTCATTTTAAAGTTATTTCTAGTGCTTTAGAAATAGGAAAAGGAGCACCATAGTGGCATGCACATAGATATTCAAAGCAAGAATGTGGTGTTAATAAAGCCAGGAGGTGTTAAGGCAAGTAGGTTGAGGTAGAGCCAGGATTATAACCCTCATCTTCTGTTGAGGTCTTAATTAGCTTCATGGTCTTAATGACAGTTGCCTTCTTGATAAGTGTTAGCAAAGAACTTTTCTAGTCTGGCTCTTGCATTTGTGTTCTTTCCTGCTGGTTACAGACAGTTATCTTAATATAGGGCTAAATATGTGTTTACTATGATGCTGGTGTCCTATTTTGTTCAGTTTGTTCAGGCCAAGGATCACTGGTGTTTAAGAATCCTCCAATAGCTCGCTTAGTGCCTATTTCTAAAGATGTACTTCAAAATAGGAGTTCTGTTTTGCATGATGAAAGATTTCAGATTGGGAATGATGTTCTGGAAGTGTTTTGGAACCTGTAATAACACAAAAAGATGTCGAATTACAGGGAAAAATGTCTTAGAGGAATACTTCAGGCAAATGCTTACAAGGCTAATCTAACCAGATGGCAAGGAAAGCCTGATTCTGGTTACGCATCACATGCTGTCCACAGCCCATAGCCTCAGCTGTCCTCAGGACTTCATGAATTTTTCAATAAGACCAGGGACTTGGAGGATCTACTGTCTAGCACACCTCTAGAGCATCACCAGATGGCTCCTGCATTCATTTTGGGACCTAGTGTTGAAATGTGTGTTGATTCTTCTACATCCAGTGTGATTCTGCAAATTCATGTTTAGATGCATTTAATAATTCTATTCAGAAGACAACTTTTCTCTGGGTTTGAGTCTACACACAGAGGTAGGAAGAGCCCATTTATTAGTCTTATGGAGAGTGATGATCATGCAGCCCATGTCTAAGAGTCCACAATAAGACTGGAAAAAATATGTTTCTTGCTAAGTACATTCGGGTTTCTAAACAAAAAGAAGGCACAAAAGATCATGATTTGTTCCTTTCTTAGTGCAGCATGAGGAATGGTTACACAGAGCTGCTGTTTCCCGAACTAACCTCAAAGGAATATTAATAATAATAATAAAAAATGGTCAGAGAAAAGATAAAAGTTTTATAACACATTTAGGAAGTTTCCAGACCAGGTCTGTGGGACAGCCCAATACATTTTCCTTTGCTAATAGCTTTCACTTGAGTGAAGGAAGTTGTAGTATATCTTTCCTCAGTTCTGTTTCTCACAGCTTATCCTTCATCTTCTGTAGTGACAAACAACTGCTGGTGGATTTTTTTCTTGCCCAAGACAAATGGGAGGAGATGTTTCATGTGAGCACGGTCACAATGGCACATTCTTTTATATATATTAAGAAAATGTCTTTTACCTTTTCCATCTCCAATGAACTGTAGACCTTCTGCATCAGTGTTGTTTTCCAAAGTGCTCACAGAGCTCTCACACACCCTGTGAACTCTTAAAAACATTGGTGGTCAGTATTTTGTAAGGCATAGCTGGAGCTGGAGCTGCTGGGTCCATCTTCATTATTCCTCTCAGCCGACTTGTAGGTGAAGAAATGAGGATTGATGGACCACTCCAGCCACAGCCAACATGATCTTGAGCTGCAGGGAGCTGTTTTTAACCCAGACTACAGCTAGGCTGCTCCCAGCCGCCCTCATTGCAGCAGCTCCTTGCTTTGGGGCACCAAACACTGAGAACACGGTTGACTGTATGCACAGTGCACAAGGTGTAGCCTAGAAATGTGCATAAGCAGATGTAAGCGTTTGCCTTTTCAGATAGAAGGAGAATCAGTTTGGGAATCAGCAAACAGTGATTCTGTTGATGCTGCTTTATCACTTGGATCAACATTCTGGAATCAGCATGTAAGGCAGAATGGTTTTTGTTTGGAAGCCAAGTGAATAGCGAATACTGCAAAGTTCAGGAGAAGATCTGTAGGCGCTGTATTGTTTTATTATAAAGCATTGTCAACGAAACAAGTCTGTTTGAAAGAAGGAGAGAAAGCAAAAATATTTTTCCCCTTTGAAGGAATGTTTGGAAAGCTGAACACTGCTTTTGCTTACTACGTGCGTAAATATGTGCTTAGCTAAGGACTGAGGGGCTTTTTTGGCTGCCCACAAGCCTCCTAACGTCACCATTGTTGCACTGATCTTCTACTCAATGGGATGGCAGCGGATGCAGAAAAGCAGGGTGCAGTCATGATGACTGGCTGCGAACGTGCTGGTCTGGGTGAGTTGCTGCCTCACAAAGCAGAGAGATGGCTCTGGAGCAGAGTGGGTCCATGGGCGGCATCCCAGTGCATCAGCAGGCCTGGCTGGGAGGCTTGGCAGCATAATGAAACAGCAGCATCCACACATTTTTGGAATAGTGCATGCTGTGCATGTTAAAAAAGAACAATTCCCTTCTACCAGTCACATGCTGTGCCTGTAGATTTTAGCATTTTATCTTCAACCCATGATCTGCTCACTGAGACAGAATTACACAATAATGGCAGGTCCATCATTTCAAAGGGGCACCCTTCAGTCTTGTTATTTTAGTAATGAGTCAAAAATCTCTTGCTCTTAAAAATCAACATGGAGGGTGACACTGGCTCAGCCCTCCTCCTCTTTAAACTTTTCCTTTTTTAAAAAAGTTGGAAGATGGGGAAGGAATGCATGCCCTCCTGTTTTGGTACGATGGCTTGAGGCTCAGTGGGGATTTTTCAGCTGTAAAGCACCGCAGTCAGGATTTATATCCACCAGTTTTCAGTCCAGTGAACTATGAGGTCAGAGTCCCACGAAGTATGGCAAAGTTTTCTTTCTATCAACTTTGGGACTACCACGAGTGACGCTGATAGTGAAATTCAGGTTTGTCGGTATGTTCTTATCTCTAGCACCAAGGATGAGTTTGAGTCTTTGACATATACATAACAGAAAGTTCTGCAGTAGACCAACTTTTTGGGTCTTGCTCATCTGTCATGTTTAGTTCCAGAAATGGCTCCCAATCTGACAAATATTTGTGATATATGAAAAAACACCAAAAGGAGGAGTGGAAATAGTTTGGACCAGTCTGTTTGTTTTCAAGGAGACTTTTCACTGAGGATATTAAAAATGACTCAAGATGCCCTATCATAAACACTAGAGGAATCAATGCCTTACTCTCTTGATGTCATCTGTTTAAGATTCATGCCCCATTGCAATCTTTTAGCATTACAAATGAGTATTTCATTGTGTCTATTACTCGAATCCCAGCATTCACAAAGCATACAGTAAGCATATTTTGACACTGCCTATGTGAAATTGTACCATAAATTACATTTATGCAGAAAAACAGTGTGTACAATGGGAGAACATGATGTATAAAGTGCTTATTGTTCATTGCTTTCAAAATATTTTTATTTCTCCCAGTAGACTTCAGTTCTCCATACACCAGTGAAGTGATTCACATGGTGGATCAGTGGCACTTCACCCCTATGTACTGACTGCGTGTCCATGTCTCTCTGTGCATTGTAGGAAGCGGATGAAGCACTGCTGTGCAACCTGGAGCTGCAGATTGAGTCCCAGTTCCTGCAGGATGACATTAATGCCACAAAAGACAGATATAAGAAGGTAATTTGCTGGATTTGCCATCTTTTTTAGAGTTTTCTTCTAGAGACAGGTGTGAAGCTTTATCCTTCTCCATGGTCTGTTCCAGTGGCCAATAAAAGGAAATCTAGTTTGTGTTTTAGTGTGTAATTTATATATATAGTCAGCGGTCACAATAGCAACAGCGTGGGACGAAGCCCAGTGATTAGGTGGCTGAAGGCATTCAAAGTGACTTACTCAGAATCCAATATCTACAGCAGTAGCAATGTTTTGAATTTCTTGACCTGTTACCATGATGTGGGTCCCCTCCAGCTGAGGATATTCTATTATGATTCAACCCAACAAGCTGATCAGGCTGTCTTACATTTCATGCTAGGAAGTTACTGGGTTTGTGAAAGGGAAGATCCTGATTTTCTGGGCTAGAGCATTCTGGTTAGTCAGTGGACATTATCCTGTGGCTGTACAATTAAGTTGCTGCCAACTCTAATACGTGCATCCCCCTTCTCCTTGGTAGGGCACTGGGACCTTGTAGCAGGCCAGAGTACCGTCTTTGCCACTTTTGAAAGAAGAAGCTCATCTTTTTAGACCACATGCAAATATATTGTTTGGTCCTCGTTTTGAAAATGTACTGTAAAACTAGAAATCACATCATCTTTAATTAAGACTATGTAGTACATTGTAACCTAGGCACATACCTGTAACATACCCCAAGCACAGTAAAACTCTTAGGACATGAACAGTTTAAATCAGGCCTGAAATTACTTGGCAAAAACAAGTCTTAACATGATCTGGTCTTCTATCTGTTGAAATAAATAAATATCTAGGAGTAAGACTCAGACGTGTAGAGCATTACAGGCAGCTATGATATTTTATGACAACAATGTTTTTTGCTTTACAACAGAACCTCATGGAAATCCAGACCTACGTCAACATTTTACAGCAGATTATCCAGACAACCCCTCGTGTGTCCCCTATAACTACTGGCATATCTGAGGTAAGTGTTGCTGTTGGTAAATGCATGCTGCAGGGTCTGTACTAAGTAAAAAATAATCCATGTTTATTCTTAAAGCACACCAGATCCCCCAGCTAGTTAGATGAAAGCTGCAACAAATGTGATTAAGAACTGAATATTGAATATGAGAAAAAACCTAATTGTAGCTTTGTAAAACTGAAGTGAGCAAGAGAAGGGACACTGTGTTAGACAGGTGCATGTCAGCATAGGTGTTAACTGCAAAAATGGGTAGTTCAAAGGTGGTGGAAGAAGCTGTGCTTCCAGTGTGAGTTGGAGCATGTTCCAGTCTGAGTAGCTGCATGAAGGACATTCATTAGAAGAAGACACAGACAATCTACTTTCAGCACAAGCTGTGCTTTTAGAGCACTACTGTATCACAGCTTTTATTTTTTCTCATGCCACAAGGGTCTTTTTGAGGTTCAGTACCCAACTTTCCATTTGTCCATTGTCCTTTTCTGTTTGTACTTATGGTTTATTTTCAGTGGTAACTTTTCCTTCTATTTAATTGAAACGAACATTCCTGCACACATGTTGTTTTCTTCCAACCAGGAAAAACTTGTAGCAGAAAGGAGGATCCCTGTTCTGCAGAGCCAGCTGGAGGAATACAAGAGCATCCTCTGCCAGCTACAGGCTCAAAAATACAAGCTACAAACAGAGGTACTTCCACTGTTAAACATACATGCAACCATGACTCTATAGTTTCTATGGGCACATGTTAAAAACTGAGAGATGAAAAAGGAGAGGACAGAGGGGACAGGAGATGGAGCAGCAGAAGGCAGCTGCGGTGAACAGAAACCAGTCATGTAGAATTGCATATGGCACATCTACCTCTGTGAAATTGAATGTTTTCTTAGTAGATAGATAGGACTGGAGAATGATCACTACATCCTCTCCAGGTGCAGCTTCTTTTGGGCCTCAAGATGTCAGTCCTCTGTATATGTGAGAGAGGATGACTGTAGTGGGATAAAATAGCTTTTGTGGGATTTGAACTCCTTTTGATAGCCACAGCAGCAGCTGAGTGTAGTTTTTTCTCCCCATGTTACTCAGGGACAGCATACCCCTTGTCTTTTCCTCAGACTCTTTCTCAAGTCTGATCCTTTGGTGGAAAGGACACATGGGCTCTGGGAAGGGCAAGAATCAATAGAGTGGCAAGGTGAGACTGTAAGTCAACGTAGAGTTGAGGAGAAAATAGCTATCTCCTGGCACCTGAAGAAGCATGCTCTGTAGGGAATTAATCATGCTGCTTTCAAAATCAAATCTTCGTATCTCATTTAGAAAGAACTTCTTAATTGATTCATTCTCAGGCCTTGAGATTAAGAGTTAAATAACTTTATGTATGGAACTTGATAACATGGTTGCTTGTGACAGTGAAGGCTGGATCTGATGGCTGAATTGCCACTGAGGTCCTTTGTTTTCCATTTTCTGAACATGACAGCTGTGTGGCAGTAAGTTTATCAATTCCACCTTCTCAGCAGTGAACATATACCTGTATGTTCATTGGCGCTCTTACAGTGTAACTGAATCAGTGCCAAGAGACTTAGATCCTAAATTTATTCTCTTAAAATGTTTCTGGAAATCCTGCCTGTAAAATGCAGAAATCATTCAGTTATTGAAGAATCCATTGACCAGTTGTAGCCCCATCATGTTTTTGTGAATGCACCTCTTTAATAAAAGATGCCTGAAGGGGGAAAAAAATTCCAAGTGATAGATCAACTATAACAAATAGCCACACAGCAGATGAAAGTGAGAACAGAGTTGGTCAAACAGCCTGCGTTAAGTCCCATCCGTTGTTTTGGAAGGATCTCATCGCCACCTCCTGGTTAGCGTATGTTTCAGTGACTGGCACTTAAGACTTACTGCACAGACGTTACTTTTGTTTACCTCTATGTGTCAGCAGTGCAGCTCAACAGATCACGTCTTGCTTTGTATCCCCTTTGAAATACCTATCATATGGGGATTCCCAATAATTCAGAGCTGATTCTGTTATTCACCAACTTCATTTGCCAGACAACTATGCTGGAGCAAGCGATAAAAAACACCCAGGAGAGTTATGATGACGAAATTCAGCTTTACAACGAGCAGATTGAGAACCTCAGGAAGGGGATAGAAGAAGCAGAGAGGACCTTGGAGAAGTACACTACTGACTGCCGCCAACTGGTGATCTACCAGCAGTCCCTGGAGAACGAGCTGGAGCGCTACAAGCGTATCATTGAGAATGAGGACAGCCGGTAAGGCCGGGTTCCTGCACTTTACTGGAGGGCCCAGGGGTCTCTCTTACCACATTTTGAGAAGAAGAAAAAAAAAAAAGGTATTTTCAAGGGCATATGATCTATCTATGGACATTTCACACCTTTCATTGGTATTTTTCCAACAACAGTCTACATAGATGCAAAACCTGCTCATGTCCCTACTGAAGAAAGGGTCAGAGCCATTCTGTGCTTCTTTCAGTGCATGGAGGGTCAGAACCATGTGGAAGCAAACTGAATGCCCTCTCCACTGCCTGTGTGCAGTGACTTTTGCTGGAGCATTCTGGGGAGGCTCACGGGGCCCTGGGCAGGCAGGCCAAACGTCCTGCAAAGCCAATTACTGCTCCACAGCAAATCCACAGCAAGGGGGGAAACAGAGTGTAAGAAATGTGTAAAGCTTTGGATTGTGTTGAGGTCTACCGAGGAGCTCTGGCACCCTCTAGTGTCAACCATCCGCCTCTCCAGAGGCTGACTTTCAGCACCCCATGTTGGACAGCGCGTTCTCATGAGGGGTATCCAGTAGGGTCATTCTCTGCATTGAAAGCCATGTCTAGGCCCTCTCTCCTGGCTGTGGGAGGAGCTGCAGCCCTAGGCTAGGCACGGAGATACCCATCAGAGTGTCTTCACATCCTCCCAACAGACGGAAATACTCACTCAAATTCTGTCAGAGCAGACTGGTAAGGCCACGGATGTGGTGACTGTTTGCATATAAGCCAGCCTCTCATTGCTTTTTGTTGCCGTTTTCATTTTTAACCCTTAATGCTACCAACTCCACAAATATTTTCCAAAAAAGACTGCTCAGTTTTCCTCTTGCCCTTCTGAAGTCAGGCATTAGCAGGTAATGTCTAAACATTACCAAATTTCATATTTTACTGCCCAGCTTTTACAAAGTGATGGTGTCATTTGATGAATACAATCTCTGACACGTTCAGAGAGATTGTGCTGTTCAGGAATGATTTGTCAGTCCTTCATTCTTTGAAAAATCACATCTATTTCAGTTACCTCAAGGAGAAAAATCCCCACTGCACAGAAACCTCCTACAGGTTTGGCTGTAGGGGAATGTAGGTAATGCCACTGCAGCCATTATTTTTTCCTTTGATACAAAGTTACTCTCATACTATAAAGGTTAAATAATGTTTATGAACGTATCTTGGATATCAGATGCTAAGGCAAAGGATAGCACTTTTCTCTGAGATACTCAGCCAGCTCCAGGTTAAACACAGAAAAAAAGCTGCCTTGTTGCAGAGGGTCACTGAGGCAACTGATTGAAAAAACTGCATGTGCAGTTTTGCATCTCCTTCACTGCACTGTACTGGGGGCTGTTGTATAAGTTGATTTCAGTTGAAGCAAATGTCATGGTCCAAGACTTCTCCCGTGCACTGACAAGCTCAGAAACCACGGGAGCTGACTAACCTTGTGGCTTCTGATTTCTTTGCCAAAGAGGGGCTCAGCATGGGAATAGCTCTTTATCAATAGCTTGAATATTTCTTATTTTTTGGTACTTAGAGACTTGCTAAGGTTTTTTTCCTCTCCCATGACAGAAGAAGTCACTCTTAAATGATATAAAAGGAAAAACAAAGCTGTGCCTGTTGATATATGGCTGTCTGCTTTCTCATTTGCATTATATTGCCCCTTCATCTAGGGCAGGTCTCGTTGTCCATGTTTTGTCCCAAGCAGTGCTGGAGGCAGAAGTACAGCAGGTCTTGTAGAGGCATAGCTTTGGGTAGGCATAGATGGACAGTTTGCCATCCAAATCTTCCCTTCCCTTCAAGGTGTTATGATAAATTACAACCTGATGCTGCAGTTCTTTACTATCTATGTACATCTCACAGCTCCTGCTGCTGAAAGCTAGCCCAGCTCCTGTGGAGGCACTGTAGCTGCATTGCTCCTACCACTCTCTTTATAACTCCTTACCACAGAGAAATACATTCTTCCTTCAATCTCCACGTTTAATTTTGCACAATTTCACTTGCTTACGGTGGAAATGAGGGGGAGAGGTCTGACTGTTACGCGTCTTCTCCGGCAGGTTAAACTCTGCTATAGCAGGAACGCCAGTCACACTCTTCACGCAGATCTATAGACCTGTCCAGCCTCAAGCTTCGAGGGGAAGAGGTAAACCTGTGACATGTCTTCCTGTGTCTGTCATGAGCAGCATCACTGTAATTTAAGCTGTTTTTCCATTTGTCTTTCATATGAACACCAGCTATGACGGCCTCGCTAAGTGAATGCAGCAATTTCAGCTTTCCTCAGCTGGCTTTGAGACAAGCTGTCCAAGGCCAAAACCTCAAGCCAACTAATTTCTTTGCTTATTTTTGCAATTTACTACTTACTCCAATCAACAGAACCAAGTCAAAAGACACCTAAAACTACTGAAGGAGCTGGAGTTTGTTCTGCTGACTTGTTGCTAATTGCTGTCCCACACTTCAGCCATGTGCAGACAGCATCAGGATGTGGCTAGTGCTGCAGACTGGCAGAAAACACTTTTTGGTCCTGTTTATGGGACATAGAATCATTCAGATTGTAAAAGACTGCAAAGATCTCCAAGTCCAATCCCAACCTGTCCCCTCCATGCTCACTAACCACATCCCTCAGTGCCATGTCTCTACAGTTCTTGACATGGTTACTTCTAAATGAGGTGTTTCTGTGGTGTTGTAGGATTGCCTGTTTGAATTAGGGTGTTTATAAACCCAGTGATGAGGGCCAGGACCAAATAGAGAGGACACACTTTGCAAGAAGAGAATTTTGTTCATAGCAAGATACTGTAGGTACTAGCATACTGCATCACTCACTGCAGCTTAAATCCAAGGTCTCTGGGGTTTTACTGACAGCAGACCACCCTTCAGAATGAAGACAAGCTGGTTTTAGGAGTACAGGTGTAATTTTTCTAACTGTTCTGTGAAATGTATCTGTTTTAATGGAAAAGGATCCATAAGGCATGAGGCCATACCCACAGGTTATAGATGTGGCTATCTCAGATGCACAATGACAGCTTGGCCAGGGGGGCTGCTGCATTCAGCTCTCTACCTGAGGCAGTAAGAGTGAGAGATGACTCTAGCATTTGCAGCAGCTGTGTTCAGGACTGTCTGTTGTTTGCTTTGTTTTCATTCTCCCTAGATATCACCCAGGCTATGCAAGAGATTGCCAGTGTAAAACCCAGACAAAAAGCGCTGACAAAGAAGCTTTCCAGGAAAAAGGAGATTATGTCTAAAGACATAACCGATGGGCTCTCGCCTGAAAAATTGTATGAAAGAACTGTGGAAGTTTTTGACCAAGATCAGCTAGAATTTAGACATGAAGGTTCAGTCACATGTGAACCTGGGCAGGAGGAATTAGAACTTGTTGAAAAAGAAGCAGTCCCAGAGGATGTACCCGATGGAGCCCAGATAAGTAAAGCCTTTGATAAATTGTGTAACCTTGTGAAGGAGAAAATAAGAGTTTACAAGAGACCGGAGGCTAAAGTTGATTCCCACCCCAAAGGGCGTTATGTGCTGGTAACAGGGGAGGAAGGCTATGAAGAACCTTGCTTCTCATCCATCCCAGCTGGGGGTGGAATCACAGTTTCTACCAGCAATGGGAAGGTAACGATTGGTGGTGATGTGGAGCCCATACCAGAGCTGCCCGAACCTAGTGAACCATCAGAAAAAGAGAAAAGGGACATCTGTGAAAGGAGGGATGAGTTTGAAACCCAAGATAAACTGAAAGAGGAGGAGAAAGAAGACCTATTTGAATGGGGAAAAATAAGGGGGAAAATTGAACAAGTGACAAAGTATCCAGATGTCTCCGAGCCGGAGGCAGTTCCTTCCCCGGGTCTGATAAGCCCAGCTGAGCCAGGAGTCCTTCAGGAGACAGACCATGACCGAGAAGATAAACAGGGCCTCTTGTTCCGGGAAGCAGGCTTGCCTGGCTCCGTGAGCTACGAGAAGGTGGAGGTGGTGGAGTCCATCGAGAAGTTTTCCGATGACAGAATTCAGACATATGAAGAGACAGCAATGATTGTGGAGACGATGATAGAGAAGACAAGCAAGAAGAAACCAGGTGACAAAGGCTCTTAAGTGACAAGCAGTCAACTTGTCTGGCATAGTTATTAAATGATGTAATTTTTTTTTCCTGATCGAATGATACAGTAGTGAGATTTTTGCTGTTTGGTATGGAAAAGATTGATACTTTGATGGCAAAATTCTGTCTGATGTAGGCTCGCCTGTGTTGTAACGAATGTGAGACTGCTCCAGGACAAGGAGAAATGGGCACATCCTATGCAATTTAATTCCACAATAAGGACAAGTTGAAATCAATCATCATTACAGAGCTGCCTGGCTTTCCAAAGTATCCAGCGCAGATTTGCCAGTGCATATTCCTCTACTTCTCCTGTAGATGCCACAGGATTCCCCATCTCTCAGACAGCTGCAAATGTTAACTTGTGACATCCGATTCATTTAATAAAAGCTTTGCCTTCTACAGAAAGTACCCACTGTGGGTGTGTGTTGCCTTTACTGTTGAATAACAGACTGTACTGCTAAAAGTTAACCTATAGGTATGCAGGAGTCTTTCCAGAGGAGGAGCTGGAAATTAAGTTCTCTCACCCATTCCAAATCTCTCTCACTTGCTGTCTTTAACTAGAAGTGAGCTTGGAAGAACACTCTTTTTGGATATGAAGAAAAACCCGCTGTGCCTGAAATAAGCTCTTACTGCACATCTACTCAGAATAAAAATTGGAGTTCCACCAAAATAAAGCAGGGGAAAACCCTTCTAAAATACTCTAAGGGTGTTATTTTTTCCTTCACCAGTATAATAGAGGCATTTATGAGTGCAAACAAGCTTTTGAGCAGACTGCGGGAAATTCAAAAGATTCTTCATTTTGTTTTTTTTTCGTTTTTTTCTCATTGCTTATTTCCTTGGATTGTAGCATCGTACAGAGTTTGATGCTGCCACGTGGTCCTGTTGCATCCTGGTCACTTGCAGTGCTACAGAGCTCCATGTGTGCCTGGGGAAGCACAAGGCAGCACTCCTGCATCAGCTTCTTGCAGCTTCCAGAAATCCTTGACACAGGAGGAAAAAAAAAAGGAGAAAAGAAAAAGCAAAAGAAACCTTTGTGCATGTGCTAATGTGGAGCACTATCTAAAGTAAGGCCTGAATTCTGTTCTGCTCTCTGAGCTGCCAGCCACAACCATGGCAGCAGACGGTGGGCAGATCCTTGTATTTCTCTAAACATATAGGAAAATGATAGAGAAAAAACACTAGGAAGTTATTAGTCATAATGACAATGATGCAACATGTAGTAAATCTCATGATTTATGGATTATCCACTGCTTTAAATGCAGACTCTCAAACACCAACGCTGAGGCATAGCAATGAAATATGTGTGAGCATTTATTCAGGAAAGCCTGGGATAAGACATAGGTTACTGCAGACACACTGTCACTTCAGTGATAAGAAGAACTAGATGAGGAGATTTCCAGCTGTCCTTTACTGCTGCAGGAATGGTAAGAAATTACAGCTGTGGCTATTTTAAAACCACACATATGCTGTGCTATGGGGCTATGTGTGCTTAAAACCTACTCAAAAAGCATGGGCGGGAGGTAAAGGGAGATAGGATTTTTTGTGGATCGAAGTGCTCCAAATAGGAGAGAAAAATACTGCTGTGGTAGATCCTATTATTTCCTCAAGGCCAGAACTGCAGTTCAGCAATCACACATCTGCAGAGCTTCCTTTGGAGCCACTGGGTTTGAGCCATGAAAGCAATGCCCAAGGTTCTTTCCAGCCTGCATCCTTAATCTTCTCTATCCCATCCTGCCACAAAGTTAACACCAAGCCTGCTGCTCTTCTCCTGCTCCTGTCCACTCTTGTAGGATTGTGTTTGTTTTCTCAGTAACCAAGATGGGATATAAATTTCCCTATCAGTGTGAACAGCAGGAGGTTAGGAAGTCACTCCACTGACAGCAGTGTCTCCCGTGTAGCTTCAGATATGCAATGATGATAGGACCTGCCAATTTACAACAGCTCTTTATTTCACTTGGATTATAAAACATCATCACAGGGCTTTGGTTAAACAATATTCACCTGTTTCAAGAGTGTCAATTTCACCTTTATTATAAACGCTAACAAATTAACTTCATTTCCCATCAGCAGTATCATAAAAACTTAGTCTAACTTCTTGACATATTTTTCAGTGATTCCATGATGCAAAAATTCTGAAGAATGTGAAGTAGATCTCTATATTGTACATACACATAGCTTTAGATGTACCCATAGCAAACCTCACCATTTCTGTTTATCACTCATTGTGATCTTTCACTTTATGTCAACATTAGGAAAATATGATCAATCATAGCATTTTGCTGCTAAATAAGTTATTTAATGATTGAACAGAATTGCAAAATTACATGAATGCAATGGAAAGGGATGTACACATTAATCTAAGATTTCCACGTGGACTTTTCTTATTCCACATTCCAGAAGGCCATGAATATCTTCCAGTTTTGTCACACACAAAAGGTAATGAGGTGCGTGTATGTGTTATACATTACATACCGTTTGTATTCTTTCAATATTTATAAGCAAATGTATCACAGATCACAGAATCACAGAATGGCCTGGGATGGAAGGGACCTCAAGGATCATGAATATCCAGTCCCCCTGCCAGGCAGGGCCACCAACCTCCACCAACCTCCCCATTTACTAGACCAGGTTGCCCAGGACCCCATCCAACCTGGCCTTGAACACCTCCAGGGACCAAATGTATGTAACATACTAAATGTATGTAACATACTCTGTACATATTGTATGTAATACAGAGGGGTACCACAGGGGTGTTCTGTGCAATTAGACTTACAGGAGTATGCATAAATGTGGTAAATTCTTCCCTCTGGTATGCATATGCTGCTCTTTCTGAGAACTCGGTGCCTTCCCTGAACACCTCCTGCTGTCATTGTGAGCCCTTCAATTCCAAACAGACATGAGCAAACCTGTCCCCAAGCCTTTTGGGTTATGCCTCACGGTCATGGTTTGAAGTGGACCTGCCTTGTCCTTGGCTTAATTCTTAAATCTGAAAGTAAACACAGCTGACACTGTAATATATCTGAACGAATAACCAATAGTGCTTCAAAAACAGAAACCACACAGGGGCTGGTTCTTGTCCTTCTGACACCTGTGTTATCCAGGTGTGACCCTACTGCCTCTGCATGTAGTGCAGAACCTCTAAACAGCACGAGGCTGCTTGTCTAGGGTTTACAATATAATTCACATAGACTGTGAGTAGGTTTAGCTCTTTATTTTGCATTTGCATCTGGAAAGGAAAGAACAGGCCTGATGGAAGGATAGAAGGAGGATATTCACTTGAAGTAACAAGAAATTATACATTCTTAAGTGAACGTATGTACCATATAACCTTTGGGTTACATTTTTAATTTATTAGATAAATATTTGCATACTATGTTTATGCCACTGGGCATCTGATTAACCAGGAAAATTCTTAGTAAAACACTTTAGATGAATACTCTGTACGTTAAAAATACATAATAAAACTCTGGAACCAGTCACTGCTAAAACAGTGGATCTCTGAGCAGTGGATCTTGGATCCTGCAGACATCTTAAGCACCTGATTAACACCAGTGCTTCAGTAGGTCTGCTGCTTTTACTGTGAGTACTTGCAGAACCAAGACCCTTTATTTCTCAAAGGTTCAGTTTGGGCTCTCATACCTGGGAACCTGTAGTGGTTGTTACCTTGAGGAGTCCACACGGAGGGGAGCGTGATCTGGCAATAACCAGAGCGGACCCCAGGGCAGGAGAGACTGACTTATGTGTGAAAGGTGAAGGTGGGACTGACACCAAAAGCAAGAATTACTGACAGATCTTCCCAAATGCACTATATTTTATTTTCCGAAGAAGGCCAACATTGCATTACACATAAATTACATAGGCATATTTTTCTCCTTTAAATATATTTGTATAACACAAAAATAACAAATCTCTATTTTTAAAAGTGAAATTTGAATTAAAATGGTTTGGGGACTCAAGCTGCATTTTTCATATTTCCCACAGCAATTTGCTGACAGCCAGGCTGTAAACCCCAGAAAACAGGGGTCTGAGATCGGAAATGCTGACACGGCTGCATCTTCTGCTGCTGTAGTATAGAGCGTTAAGTATAGAAGTGGGCAGATGCACTTTGGCACACAGGTTGCAAGAAATCCTACAGATCATTCCCTATGTACTCATACCACTGCAAGATGGTAAACTGATTTAAATTGACAACATTAAAAAGAAAAAAAAAAAAAAACCACCCTGAAATTTGTGCTTCTAGAATGCCCTGACTGTTTGCAATGCACTTCCCTTTATCACCTGGCTCTAGCATTGCCTTGCCTTCCCAATCGCATGCTTGTTGCAGAACCATTCTGTGGCTGAAGTGTTAACAGGTAGATTGTCTAAGTGTATATACTAAAGAAAACTCTAAAACTGGTTTCTGAAAATTGGACTGATAATTTTTCTTCATCTCTGGATCATCTCCTTTTCTAGGGTCTAGTGCTATTTCAGTTGAACTCAGTGGGGAAAGTCCCACAGAAAACCTATCATTCAAAAGGAGCTGTTAGACATTCAGAGACCTCTCCAGCCAACCTCTTTGTAAATTCCCTCTCTCACAATAATTTTTTAAAATGCACCCATTATCACCAACAGCCAATATTAAAATTCACTCTTTTTTTTTTTTTTTTTTAAATACAAACAACAGTTACCACAAAAATATGAAGGGAATAGCTATAAGCGTGTTTACAGGTATTACCTATTTGTATGACACAAAAGAAAAATCATTTACAGTCACAAACTGTACATAGTATTTGGTGGGGGACAATATATTTGTGGTTCAGAGTAAAAAAATGATTGCTTTGGTGGTGATTAAAATAATTATTGACAATATTTAAGACTTCAAAATCAAGAAGGTGATCATTTGGCTACAGAGACGATCATTGTTATATGTCTAACACAGAGGTCTGGATAGTAGAAAGGTGAATAGAACGATCTGGGAAAGGAAAGACACTGTCATGCAGAACAGCTCTAGTTCTTGCTCAGTATACTCTTCAGGCTTCTCTCCACTGCTTCATCTAATTCTTCTTCCAGCTCTTCCTTCTTGGACATGGCCAGTTTGGACTGATAATCTTTTACTATTTGGTCTATGTATGGTGCACTCTGGGTCCCATGCAGCATCAGTGTCCACTCCTTCAACACACCCCGCTGCGGCACACCGCCAACAAACCCAATCTCTAGAACCCAGGTGCCTCGGGGGTCTTCTCCCCAAGTGTGTGTGGTCATGAAAGGCCATTTGTCAAAACCCACCTTGGAATCATCATCCCTTGGACGTCGGCTCAGTAGGATGGACTTGGTTCCCATCGGCGAGGTCATGTTGATGTTGAGGTCTCCTCGCCGAGTTGAATTCACAGTTATAACTGCTTGGACGTGTTCAAGGTAACGTACAAAATTCTCCTTCCCTTCACAAGCATCAGTTGTAAGCGTGAGGACCAGCTTGCCACTTGGTGGTATCTTTCTGCAGGTCCAAAGATAATTAAGCAAATTAAAAGGATATATACAGCATGATGGCTTATTCTAAAACCACTATTTGTTGATGCCCTAGAGAAAAACCTGCACTGTTTTCCTTATTAATACATTGAAAGGTAAGGAAATAATAGCTGCAAATCTAGCCAGAAAGAAAATGTTCTCTTTTTAGAAAATGATAGTAAAGCCCTAATTTGAAAATACATTATGAAATGTACACCTACACAACGAGAGAAAGAATACTATTAAGAAGTACATAACTGCTATTTAAGAAATGGTTAGATGTACTTAATAGCTGCCTCTACTTCTCACTGCTATTATTAGGTATTTGCATAATAGTGTGTGTTTTCAGTTAAAGAGCCATGAGTAGTTGGTTGTGTCAGTCACCTCAAAAGACAGCAGCAAACCACTCTGGAGCCACTTGCACAAAAATTCAGTGCAGCAGTTTTCAAGTCTGTATCCTTGCTGTGATTCGGAAACTAACATACACTTGTTTGCTGAGCTGCCAAATATGCATGCACTCACAGTGCTGTTGCACCCCACGCAGCTGAGAAAACCTGGGGAGGCATTAACACTGGCCCGGTTTGCCCCCAGCATGCTGTGCAGAGCAGGCTGCACCCAGCACCTTCGCAGCACTCGCACTCCTGCTCAGGACCTAGGTTTTGCAGTGAAGTAAGGAACTGTGTCCCTTTCAAGGGGCACTGACCACACTGTGTAAGTGGAATGCCTTCTCTTCAGAAGAAATGTGAGTGTAAATCCAACCTTTCCCTTCTTCAGACATCAGTGAAAGCGTTTCATTCAAGCCTAACTTCCAGGAAATCCTTCCTGAGATGAGCTCCAAGTATTGTTCAGTACATCACTAATATCAGCTCAGTCCTGTCTCTGTCCTCTTTTCCTAGAGGGTTGATTTCTTGGGAATACTTGCAGAGTAAAAGCACATTCATGCCCAGATCCTCAAGGCATTCAAACATTTACCTTAAATGGACTAAAAATGTGGTGTTCTGAATTTTCAGGATGTGCTACTGCAGAAGCTGGTATAACATAAATATTACATAGCTAAAGTA
Organism: Gallus gallus; assembly: GCF_016699485.2. Taxonomy (NCBI): domain Eukaryota; kingdom Metazoa; phylum Chordata; class Aves; order Galliformes; family Phasianidae; genus Gallus; species Gallus gallus. The sequence continues at coordinate 11,686,771 of NC_052534.1, forward strand.
TTTGAACACTTCAGTATGATTCCCTAGAGATGCATTTTGTGTCCCTCAGCACAAGGAAAACGCACTATATATAGCAGCCAGAGTTGAAGGACAGCATCTCATGGTTGCTATCTGCTTGAAATTTCTCTGTGTGGAAAGCATCAGCCTCAAAGCAATCTGACTTGTTATCATCTGACACCAACTAACAATGCTTTCCCATGCTTGTATCTCCAGCAGTGAATGAGGGAGGACCTCACAGCGTGAGTCTACTCTATCAGAACCAAAATATGGTGTCCTGTTTCTGCTAATGGCTAATGCTGCTGTGGTACCCACCCCTGTGCCACTACTGTCCAGCTTAGTATATAGAGAAAATAGATACACAAATATATGTGTATATATACATATAGAATACATATAGCAAATGTTGCTGCTGCAAGATCAAACTGGAAAAACAAGTGGAAGTGCAGTAGAAATTTCATTATCAAGGAACCCCGAATCCTGCAAATACAAACCCATCTGGATGATGGGAGCAAACTCAGTCTTTGCCTGGTTGAGCTATCTACTAGGGCAGCATACTGGATTAATTTTTTCTTACGACAGAATAATGACACTTTCAAAAATGGCACCAAAATGTCAAATTTCAAATGTTAAAGACATAAATTGGCCATCATTAGGTTAGTTTTTCAATAATTAAATTGAATGATAGCTGTTGCAGTCAAGTAGTATTAATTCACTTGTTGACTCATTCACTTTAGCACGCAAAGGTAATCAGAAAATAATTTGACAATCTAGCCTGCAATTAGTGACTTGAAGAACATAAACAAACACAATTAAATGCTGTAACATTCAAACTGAATGTCTGGTACCTATAGATGACTGCTTCTTCTGGAGATAAATTTGCCTGCTAAAATAGGTCAGCAAGACTTGGCTGAGAACTATTTCATGTAGCATTAATTTCAGCAATTTATGGGGCCAGCCTCACAGGTTTTTACTCATGCACAAGTTCTTTATTCACACAAACTTTGGTGCAAACATGCTTGTAAGCACTTATGAGAAATGGATGCTGCTATTAACCCTACTGGTGTTTATTATGTGTTCATTATGTTTCTCTGCTTACCAGGTTCTCTGTCAAGGTATTTGCATGCATGTGATCTCTTCAGTGACTGAAGAAACAAAACACATATACTGGACTTACTCAGGTTCCTGTATTGACCCCCCAACGCAGTGGAATCTCTCAGGAACAGTCTTCCAGTCTTTTGCCATCTTAACCATTGCTCCTGCATCTAGGACACCATAGCCAAATAAATGATTGAATTCCAGCCCAACACCATTCCTACGCCACCGATGAACTTCGTCATGAAGTTGGTTCCTTTTGGAGGTGAGAACTGTCAGATGCTGCATGTCTCTCCAGGTTAGATCCAAGCTGTGGAAGAGTAACAGGGAAAACAAACAGTACAGTCTTTTCCCACAGATATTAAATAAAATAATGTAAGCCCTTTGCTGAAATTTGCTTCTGTGAGTCTCACAGAAATTGTATCTACACACATACCAGTAAAAAGCTTCTGTTGATTTCGAGGGAGCGAGAATAGTTTCTGAAAGCAACTGCTTTCAACTAGACATTAACTATCTACTATACTATTTTTAAGCACATAAAATGAGTAGGATAACATACTAGATTCTGAAAAGAATGCAAAAAACAATAACAACAACAACAAAAAGATGGATAAATTTGCATAACCCTTGTGGTTAGATCTCACTCTGTTTTCCTTGCCTGCTCCACCTCCTTTTCCCGTGGACCTCCCTCCCCCAAGGTTCATCCAGAGCAGCTCTGCTTGGATGGAGCCGGTGAGCTCTAACAAACAAGGTCTCAGTCACTTCAGCAGACTGTGAATGTGGATATATGGGCTGTAGGTGGCTGCAAGTTTGCACTGTGAGGTACAGTAGAGCTTTATCACCCATAATCTGCTTGCACAGATGGATACAGTAAAGGAACATCTGTCTAGATTCCGTGATCATTTTTTGTCATCAGCTCTTGTCCTCCTAGCTTTGCAGTGATCATGACGACAGGAAGGGCACTTACAAGTTATTATTCTGGAAGATTTAGAACTGACATTCTAATTCTACATAACTGAAGCCATTCCATTTGTTTTATGAAGAACTCTTTCAACATCATAATATGTCTGATGCAAACCATCAACCCAAAAGCATTTGTTTTTCAGCTTTCTGTGCCTCAAGTAATGCATGCATGCATACTGAATGTACACCAGAATAACCAATTACTTTCATTTTTCCAAAGTGACATGAGATAGCAGAAAACCAAAGGTCACTTACAGTATGTATACTGAAAACTTTTAAGAGCTGCTACGTATCTTAAAATGGAACTTCCCATCTCACAGATTAGCTTGTTTTTAGAGACATGTCAGATGTACATGAGCTGAGAGACATAGTGCAGGGCAAGAGCAGCCAGCATGGGAAATTGCTAGCCGTTCCTGTGAAGGCAAGTGGTACTCATCCAGGGAAATTCTGCACAATAGAACAGAAGTTTATTACAGCCAGAGTGGAGGGAGACACTGACAGTTCTTTCTTTCTTTCCTTCTCAGCAAAGGGTAGAGAACCAGCTGCAGACCAGGGGGATTAGTCTAATTTCTGCTCACAGCAGTTTGGCAAGATTTATTACACACTTCATGGGCAGCCCAAATAAAGAGTGATGATTATTATTACTGAGAAATTAGGACTGTAGTCCAAGTTAAACATGCAGTGGTCAGAAAATTCATTAAATCTTTATATTTGTATGGCCACATTAATTTATTACATTGTGGCTGTCCCACTGAACAAATCTGATAGTGGAAAGATTGATTGTCCAAAGTTAAGATACTTGGCATGTTTGTTTGACACACATAAAATCTGAAAAATGAGAATTGGCCCAAGTCATGCTCTGAGCACAATAATCATTGCTCCACTGATGATATAAATTTTGTCTCCTCTGCTAAATCTTCATTCTTCTACATACTGTCAAAGAGAACTATGTACATAGTGTTCAGCTCATGCTGAGATTACAGCAACTGAAGCTGTATAGCTGAGCAAATGCTTTTTCACTTCATAAAACAGTTTAACACAAAGGAAAAAGATGGTGTAGATTATTGTAAGGAAAACTTTTCCTAGTCATTCGAGAAGATAACGAGGCAAGATATACTAGAGGTCTCCAATGTTATAAATAGCACGAAGAAGGTAAATAGATATTGGATATTTGTTCTTCCACATAACACAGCAATTATATAGCACAAAAGCAGATTACCAGCCATGGGATAAGAAAGGACAAATGAAGCATTCCACACCAACTGCCAACAAATATTATTACTGTGGAACTGATTGGCACTGGATGATGCAGATGCCAAATCACTGACAAGCTGAAACAGAGTCAGACAAATTTGAGGAAGAGAACTCTGCCTGTGGCTGTTAAATGGAATAGACTTACTGCTCCCTCCCCACATAACTGACTGCCCAAGCTGCTTAAGTGAAAGATCACTTTTAATCCATGCTTGTTACTCTCTCCCCCAAGTATTTTTCACTGTGAACAGTTTGTGAGACAAGATGAACTCCCATCTGATATTACAGGTTCATTATTTTGCTTTTGTAAGCTGGGTGCCCCCCGCTAAATATGTGGAGAAATGAAGGAACCTCTACCTCAGATAGTGCTGGGAAGACAAACCCCTGGATGTAGAGGACAGACAGAAAGCAAATCAATCAAAATGTATCTGCTTGTGGCTCTGGCAAGACCACAGCTCCCCCTGAAAGTCACCAGCCATATCTTTACTGTATCCAGCAGCGCATCAGCTGCTCATTCTGCTTGTTCCAGCAGAATGTGCTCATATGATGAACATTAAACAAACCCCAGGCCCACTCCTTTCCAGAGCTCACAAGGAATGCCCTAACAGCATACTTAGCCTCTAGGGCCAAGGCGAACACTCCTGCTGCTTCAGGGGCAGCTGCAGACGTTCCTGAGTGACGCAGGGTGCAGTTGCCATACAAGTCTGTTGTAGCCTGCAATGATATTAGATTTAATTAATGAAATGAATTGTTCCATTTTCCTTGCAGCTGCAGACATAGAAAAATATAGAGTGGAGTTTGTGCCTTTGCTTTTCAGAGTAATTGTGTATTTGTTCCCGGGATCTGTCTTCTTTAGAATTGCATGTGAATTTACAAGTATTGGGGGACACAGTTACAGAAGGTAGGAATGCAAGAATAAGTTATGATGCAGGAAAACATCGTTCACTAATACTTAGAACTCAAACTTATACAGATATTATTTATTTCCTATAAGCAGAATTTAACCACAGGCTTTAAATTTCCTTATGGTTGTCATGAGGGTTGGAAACTAGTATTGTTAACAGTACTGAGATTTCTAAGATTTATACAACTCCAAAGCCAAGACTGGCTGCAGTCGTCCATGCAGACCTAAGGAAAACCTTAGAAGTGCATTTCATGGTGATAATTACAAAGGTGTTACTTCAGCTGATACCAGCACAGTGCTGACACCAAGACAGAAACCAGTATTTTTCTATCTTCTATTGCACACAGGCATTTAGGATGCTACCTAAAATGAATAAAGTCTTTGGAGCTTGAGATAGGGTTAAGGAAAATGTATAATGGCTCTTGGCAAGGGCAGATCTTGAGTTACTACACTGCAGTTTTCCCCTCTGTGAATCAGACTACATCCTGGCTAGTCTGGAGGTGCTGGAGAACAGTATCAGTACATTGGAAGGGATTCCTAGCTAGACTCGAACATAAATCACCTATTTTCCACTAGTACGTATGGCCCTGTAAAGGACTTGAGTATGGTGCTCCACACTGCTCTCAATACGTGACTGTATCTCTGAGGGTAATCTGAACATCCACATTTCCTCTACAGGCAACTGAATGTCTGCCTGCCCCGCGCAGCCTCTAGTACAGCAGAAATCTGGTTCGTGACTGCTCTGCCAGAACAATTAAGGATGATTTCAGATGTCAACCCCCTTCATTTAGCTTTAAACAGAAGCCTTTTGTCAGACTGTCGTCTGGAAAGAGGGCAATTGAACTTCTAAATCTGGTTTCTGATAAAGGAAAGCACGAAATATATGAATCTCTAAGATATGGAAGATCACTGCTGTTCTCAATGTTAATTCCACATCTCCTCAGCTGACAGCTTTGGCACAATCACATGCTGCAGATGAGAAAATATCCATCTCAACAAAGGACCATCTGGAGCTCCAAAGCAGTCAGAGTTGTAATGGGTCGTGGGAGTGCAAAAAGACAGCAGCAACACCACAATAATATCTGGACTTACCACACCAGCCTCTGGATTTCTCTTCCTCCCGTTACTGAATGTGGAGGCTAGGGTTGAAGAGCAGCTTTCATCATACAGAGCTGTCCGTCCATCATTTATTGCAGAATTGATGGAAATTGTCCACATACTTGATGCATAACCATCACAGTTGCAGTCATCGTAGCTGCCCCCATCTCCGGAAGCCCAGACGTAGATGCTTCCTTTCCCTCCCCGGCCCTGTAAAAGGGGAAAGTTGGCTCTCCTGGGTTAAATTGCAAATAGAAAACAGCACCTATGCTCAACAGCACACGTAATTGTGAAACTAAGCATCTCTAAAGGAGAAAACTGATCCAAACAAAATATATGTCAGCCGTAAGCTGAAATAAAATGGGCAGGTTATTAAATCTGGTTAACTGGCAGCCACAGCCAACTGTGCAACTTCACGCACATGGAGTGTTTCTTTTTCTCATTTATCTCCTGTTTTGCTTGATGCCCTGAAGGCTTCTGAGCCAGATGCTAAGACGTTTTATAGATTCATTAGCGCTTATGTCAAGGTCTAAATGCTGTAATGAAGGTGTTCTTTTAAAAGCGATATAGGTCATCTCAGACACTGGCTTTGTAAGATCTGATTAGGTTTGGATGAGGACTACAAACTCTGGAAAGCTGGCACCTTTTTCCTCTCAGTAGATTTTCTCTGTAAGTATCACTGACACAGAGCTGTTTTTTTTTTTTTTTCTGGCATATCAGCTTCTATGACCAAGCAGAAAATAAGAAATCAAATGAATCATCTACAGAAAGATGGTCTACCAAAACCACTGCAAAGTCCAGAGATGAATGGGAGATACTGAAGCTATGACCTTCCTGTTAAAGAAATTTCTATCCTCTCTTCCACTTCCAGGTAAGCAAGGAGTGGGAAGGGATCAACTCCACTCCGTCTTCTCATGCCATCCTATGACTGGAAGAAGGTAAGACCTCAGAGCCTTGATGCTTGGAGGAAGATCAGTGCCACTGAAACCAAGCACGGATCTCCCACTGATTCCAGCACAGCCAAAATTTATCTGTCTAATGCAATACAATGTTTACTTCCAACAGCATCACAAGGGTGCAAGGCCTCAATTCAGCATACTGTTTGTGTGCACTGGGTAGAAGATGAGAAAAAATATCTTCTGGTCTTTTCATTGTCCAGCAAGAAATGGAAGTTAAAGCATATGCAAACAAAGCAACTCACAATGGTATTTTAATAGGAACCTTTTCTGCAAAGAATTTAAATCAAATCTGAGCTCCCAGCAGTAGCTTCTATTTATCATCATACCTCACTGAACAGAGCAACCTCATTATTTCAAGCATGTAAGAGAGTTGCATTATAATCCATTGAATTGCACAGCAGGTCTGCTGCCACTGGGGTACATAACACCTCAGGACAGAGATTTTCATAATTAAGATGATGACTATGAAATAAGTGTACTGAAATCAGTCTGAGAACTCCTACCAAGATCTGAGATCAATCATTTTAGTTTTAAAGGAAGAGGAAGCTGTTGCAAAAATACATAAAATCAAAATATTGTGCTCAGACTGCTGCTACCTGGGCTTTGGACTCACTTCCCAGGCTACATCACAAGCTTGCTGTCCTGCCCACATGCACCATCACACCACTGTGTCACCATCTGTGCCTCTTGGACAGCCTCAGTGACAGCTAGAGCACCCGCCTGTCCCCAGAAGGCAGGCTGCTGGTGCCAAGAACAGGATGTTTGGCACGTGTGGGCCTGTTCTTAAACAAGTCTTTCCTTCCAGCCATTTTGAAGGGAGATGAAACCCTTTATTTTCATGTGCCAAATTCAGGAAAGTAGCGTGGTGCCAGACAGTTAGCCTCGGGAGCGTTCATTCAGTGTCAGGAAGCAGACTTCACCCTGCATGGCAAATGGCTGCCAAAAGTGGGACAGGCATAACAGATTGCAGGTGGGGTCAGGTGGCATCTACAACAGAACTGAAATTTGGGGTTGGGTTCGTGTGTGTAGTAATCTTGCTAAGTGCTAGTGGGGGCAGGTATTATGTTGTCAATGTCTATTTGGAGAACTGTCAAAGGATATCACTTCTATGAGAGTTGCATCCACAAGCGTGGTGTAATGGTGTTTTATGTTTTTTTTTTTTTAATTACCTTTTAATACTCTAATTTCTATTGCATTTCCCCTTTAGCCAGGACTGGAAAGAGGCAAATACTACTGGAACAAGCTGATAGCAGCCCAAATGTAATATTTGCAATGATGCCTGGGGCATGTTTGCACAAGCAGACTGCTCATTGACTGTCCTCAAGCATCACTCCAAGTACTACACAGCAATGTATGGCTTCAAAGGAAGTGAATTTTCAATTCTCTGGATGGAATTCTTGTAAACCAGAAAAATCTCACTGGGTTCAACCAAGCATTGCACTTAAAGCCAATTGAAAGCTCCTATTTGCATCTCAACTTTCTATGAACTTCTATCATTTCAGTGGTGTCACTCAACTTAGGCTACTGTAAATTTACGACAAAAACAAGATTGGACAAGGTGCCAGTAATAGGCACTAGAAACACCAGAGGGAGACTGAATGAAGATTCAGAAATAAGAGGAAAGACTGCAAGACAATAAGGTACATTTTAAAGAGTATCTTTTCTCCAGAATCCTGCTGAAATCTGTTCATTTCCTCCAAAAGCAATACAGAGCTTGTCACTCACACTTCTGAGCCATCTGAAGCCATAACTCGCGCTCACAGCTGAAAATGGATCTCAATGCATTGAGGAACAGCCTAAAAGAGTCTCTCCTCTCAAATCACACTAAGCAGAATGAAATCCTGAGCAAGGCTATATGCTCAGAAAGTCACAGACAGCTACTGAGAAGTTCTCTTGGCAGAAACAGCAGGTTTTCTATTTCCAGTGCTCTTGGTGAGATGTTGTGCTACTGGCAAAAAATATCCCTGAGAAGCTTCATTACCCATTTTCTCAACTTCTGAAGAGCAAAATCCCAGGAAATGCCTTTACTGAACAACCTTGCAAAAGTGAGCAGGCAGGGAACTGCAGGCTAATCCATTTTATGTAACTTAAGGTACACCTTGAACTCTTTTTCACTTTGTTATTGTGCTCATGCATCATGCTTGCTGGGCTAGTGCCTAAGCCATTCCAGATTAAAACTGGTGGTATTTGGCAAATAAATCTCTTTCAGCTTCCCCTGGCCCTTCTTGTAAAGGCTGTCAGGTGTTCACATGAGTAACAGCTGAGCCCCTAACACAGCTTGGCCCCTGCTTTAGTTCCTGTAATTTGCTCATTCCAGCCCAGCCATCAAGGTTGCTGAAGGCGGATGGAAAGAAAACCACAGTCTTTACAGCCTGTCTCTGATACAAACCCTCTGGCTTTGCACTTTTTTTGCATGACATGATAGTAATTCTGAATTTCTTCTAAAGAAAAGAAAAAAAAAAAGTGTCTCACAGTACCTTCTATATAGTTTAATAGCAATTTTTTGTGCCTGCTATAATATGACCTGTTTTTCCAAGTAAAGCAAAAGAAATCTACAGCTTTTTCAAGTCTTTGCCATTGGTCTTAGCAACTTTTGGATAGGACTTGGCCAGTTACCATTCCCTATTATTTTCCACTGTATCTTCCTCTTTAAAGAGTGCTTGTTTCTCTTTCAACAACATCATTAGAGCTTTTGGCACTGAATTATTTGGAAACCCTTACACGTTTTGTAATTAAGAAATGCATCCTTCAAGAACATTTGGTAATTATCCTGCAAAGTGTGGTTTGCAGCCCAGGGCATGGTGTGCCCAGAACACACTGCTCTGCTTGGAGGAGCTTTGCAGCACTGGAAACTTCCATCACATTCCCCAGTTGGGGAACCCCAAGGCAAGGAATGATGCAGAAGAGCTGCAGCACCATTTGCCTGCTGTTGTGACCTAGTGAATGCATTGGGCTGGGCTCTCCAGCCATTGAGGAGCTCTCCCCACCTGTGCCTTGTGCAAATAGCCCAGCTGTGTGGCTTAAGCCAGCTGGAGTCAGCAAGACCTTGGGATTGCCAAGCTGTTGCAGTTTTTTTTTTTTTTTTTTTTTTTTTTTTTCAGTGCCAGGGTTTTCTGGAGCCTACCTGTGTTCTCCTGCATCCCTGACCTGCTGCCAGCTTGCAGCCCATTGAGCCCTTGTTGACTTTGGTAGCAGGCTGACTGGTTCCTCCTAGCGGATTTCTAAAGCTATTTGGGTCAAGTAATAATCACCCAAGTACGTGAGACTTCAGTGCATGAGATTCGCAAAGAACTGAGCCCTGTAACTGTCAAATCTTAACAAAATGCTTTATATAACTTACTCCAGTCTTTATTAGGTCACAGAAGAATACTGAACTCCCATCCACCAACCCCCAATTAACTGTGCAATTGTTAATACTTCCTTTTGCTAAAAATAGAGCTTGAGCTATTTTCTATGCCTAAATTACTGTTGAAACTAGATATGCTTCTGTTAGCCAAGAGAAATGAGTGGAAAAATACAGTTTTGGTGAAGGGAAGTATCATTAGCTTTCAATTAGGGTTCAGCTCAGCAGGAAAATGTGAAGGGAGCTTGGAAAATGCCAGGAGAAAAGCTTCTACTTAAAAATAAAATAAACCCTCTCGCTCAAAATCAAACATTTCTTCTTTCTCTTCCAAATTTACACTCTGACTTAAATTTGATCCATTTTACAAAAGCAAGAACTTGATGATCAGTACAGAATAAGCAAAATCCATCAATTACAATGCTCTGGCTCGGCCTAAACTACCAATTCCTTTTTTGTTGGATCCTGAGCTGCATATCATAAGTGATAACACATCACTATAGCCCAACAATCCTGCAAGTATAATTCTGATATTGGTAACATCTGTAAAAAATCAATCCCATTGCTCCATGCTGGTCCGAGCTATTGCAGTACAGCAGTTTTCTACTCCTCATATGACAGTCATCTGAATTTTTGTGAAGGGCAATATTTAATGTTGTCACAGGACCACATGCAACATAAGCCTTACAACAGCCAAGGTCTTCAGCTGACCAAGGCATATCTGAAGCAGCAGATATCACAAAAGAAATCAGTGAGATTTGGGATTTATACCTGCCCTGTCCCCAGAGATGTGTATTCATTCCCTGAGCTGTGGCAAGAAAGCAGATACTCACAGACTGATCTCCAAATCTGGATCTTGTTCATGGTGATGGGGCATGCATCCCATCACAAGGTTAGAAAAGCTGCTCATGCTGTTTTACCGAAGTCTGACAGTATCCCACTCCAGCCAAATGGGGCAACATCAGAAAAGCTAACATACAATATACTCATGTGGGATAATAATTTGGTTTGATTTTAGCTTAAATACGCAACACAAGACTTGCTGGTGTCGAGCCAGAAACTTTGGGTTCTTTGATCATGGGGTAGTTTACTCGGCCCTTGGCCTGCTGTCCGTCCGTGGAACCCACCTATCTCAAAGGGGGCAACAAATCCTAGCGCAGGAGCTAGCAGGGCTCACTGAAAGAGCTTTAAACTAGCTATGACAGGGGAAGGGGATGGAACAGGCCTCACAAGAGAAGAGCCTAGGGGACTGATGCTTGAGCTGGGAGTGAGGCAAATGACTCGGCTGAAGTGCATCTACACCAATGTATGCAGCATGAGCAACAAGCAGGAAGAGCTGGAAGCGATTGTGTGTCAGGCTAACTATGACCTAGTTGCTACTACTGAAACATGGTGGGACTGCTCCCATGACTGGAGTGTTGTGATAGATGGCTACCAGCTCTTAGGAAGGGATAGACGAGGAGGGAAGGGTGGTGGTGTGGCCCTTTATATTAAAGACTGTTTTGATGTTGAAGAGCTTGGTGGAGTCGCCGTCTCTGGCAGTGTTCAAGAGGCATCTGGATGAGGAGCTACGAGATATGGTTTAGTAGCTTGTGGTACCAATGGGAATGGGAAGGCGGTTGGACTAGATGATCTTGCAGGTTGTTTCCAATCCTGTGATTCTATGATTCTATGATTGTAATTACAATGCATATTCCAGACACAATTAGCAATATGATAGGAAAGGGCTCCAGAGTTATAAAGAAGCTTGTAAGGCTTCCTTAGAAATGGAGTAATCAGAAGGCTGCAATGTCAGAAAATAATTTCCCTATCCTCACTTGGCTATTGAGCCAACAAAACAATGTTAGATGTAGCTGCATATACATTAGTGATGTGCCAATCTCAGCATATTTCAAACAGCAAGAATGCAATGTGCTTGGCCTTGGATGGAGGCAAATGAGAAATATTTCATTTTCCATGCTGTCCTTTCTTCTTCTACTGGTGAGCCCAATTACAGAGCCATGATGAGACTATAAATTCTTAATATTGCTCCCTTGGCAATTTGCACTTGCATGGCATTTTCTTAGGTAGAACCATATTATGGAAGCAATGTTTTCACCAACACAGGCACAAATGGATCATGTCTTATATATCCTGGATGAGCTGGCAAAGTCTCAAGAAATTAATTCAGTACATGAGCACCTCCTCGCAACATACTAATATAAAGCCTATATCATAAAAATGCAATAGATAACTAGCTTAGCTTGATTACTCCTTTTTTTTTTTTTTTTTTTTTAAATATCTGCCTTAAATTCCAGTTGCTGAAGCTGGAAATATTGGACTCATAAAACAGCAAGCAAGAAATGGATATTTACTGGATATTGCATTAAAGATGGCTTGTATCTGTAAAGTATGGGTGGAATTAGTTCTTGAGCTAGTTACTTTTTTCTTACCTTTAGGATGTCTGATAAAATTCTGGTTGAAAGGTACCAGTGAACAAAAGGTCCTTAACTAAGAGAGTACTGCTACCACTGGGAAACCTTCTGTCCTTCCCTCTCTCTCCAAGTTGTACAGCCCTCAAAGCAGGTAAGCACAGGTCAGACAAGGGATACATAAATCACACAGCATTGCTCTGTCCAGCCATACTTTTTACAGAATGCTACTACAGGCTCACACCCCTTCTCTGAAATGAAAGTTCCTCTCAGCCATGATACAACTGTTACTCAATACTGGGCTGTTTATTCCCAAATCTACCATCGCGGTTTCTGGCCCTGCTCTGCATTTTAGTTTGTAGCTCTGCACCTGGAATAATAACCCTCTATAGCTCACTGAAGAAATATATCTGTAAACATGCAATACATCAGGGGCAATGCAACTGAGCATATAAGAAGCCTGGCTGGTGCAAGGGTAAGGTATTTCAGGACATCTAGAACAATGTTAGGTCAGTGACTTACTGAGGCTGTAAAGAAACATAACCCTTTTCTCCCTATATGCCACAATATGCTGCTGTCCACAGATGATGCCTAGAAGCCAGACAGTAACATTTCATTAAATAAATCCATTACAGCTCCTGGCAACTGTGTTTAAAGAGGGAGCAACAGAGCACATTCACCAGACAGAACCGCATTTGTCCCTTAGCCCATTGCAGGCTACCCTAATGAATATCTGACTCAGGCACAGTCTAGCACAGTTGCCTGTCACAGTGGGCAGCCAGCATCAGATGTCTTGCAGCTCAGGGACGTTTGTGTACAAAACTAGTTCAACCTCTACCCTCAAGTGCCTGCTAATTCAGCAGTGAGCTCATACATCTTTGCAATGCAACTGCCACTATTCAATGACCCGGTCACACAGCTGACTACTGCCCCTGAACAAAAGTCCTGAGATATGACAGTGAAGAGCAGATTGTATGAAAAGTGAGGGGGATAGTGGCTTAGTAACAAAAAAACAGCTAAATACTTTCTGATTAGTATTAAGATTATCTGTTATTAAGGTTATCTGATTAGATAACCAAGCATTACACTTGGTTATGAATGCACGGCTTCAAACCACACATCCAGACACACAAACTAGAAGCGTTATCATCATGTTACAGTTGTCCGGCAAGTGCTCACTCCAGGCATCCCAGCAGGTCTGGACGGAGGATGCCAAAGGACAAGACACCGGAATAGTAGAGTTTGGGGAAGGATGAAACTCATGTCTCCTTGAGATGAGTTCCCAAGTACGGCAGCAACAAGGCAAATGTTACCAGTGTTTGTCAGTTCAGTTAACTGCACATTCCCTTTAAGAATTTAATCTCATTCCCAATTTCTTCTTAGTTTATTGCCTTAGAGGCAAGGATATTAATCTTGCTCTGTGCAAGAGATCTTCCATTTCCTTCCAGGATATTTGAAAGTATTGCTTTCAGTTTAACAACACATTTTTATTCTTAGCATGTTGCTTCCTCCCTGCCAATATTTCAGCTTCATCACTAATTTATGAACCATCACTCTGGTGAGAATCAGCTCTAGACTGAAAAAAAGCATTCCTGCATTTATTGTCTCAGTTTGTAAAATATACTACTTTTCCCTTTAGTAGGAAGTGTTGTTTTAAAAAATACATATATTCTGAAAAGTGAGGTTTACATCTGTACAGTCAGTAGAGAATTTTGTGCGTAGATTGTAGACCTAAGATAGGTAGAATGGTATTATATCAAAGGCTTGTTAATCTTCCCTTACATGCAGGGAAGCCTGTAGTGGGTTTTTCAAAGCACCATGGAGAGTTCCCAGCATTCACAGAAATGATGAAATGCCTTTGGGAAATCTGGCTCTCCACGAAAAGAAATCAGAACAAATTATATCCCCAAACCTTTCTGTGACAGGAAATGTAATGAACATAATTAGGGTAGATAAAGCTATGACCACAATGCAAAGGGAGTTATCTAGAGGGGAGCTATCTCTTCTTTCATGCATGTATTGCCAGGAGATATCTAGGATACTGCCACTATAAAATTAAGTGTAATTGTTCCTAGACAACAGTATCTTTCTTAGGTACAATCCAATACTATCCTTTCTGCCCTCCAATTCCACAGTGGCTGTTTGACAGAGCTGCTTTCCTAACTTGGGCTGTTCTGTTCACTTCATGCCTTCTGATATGGCATGAGAGCAGTCTCTCCTAGAAGGCAGCTCACCATCACCCTTCTCTCTCCTTATCAAGCAGTCTAAGAGATCTAAGAGATCCCCAATCCCTTCACACTGTAAATTACTTCTTAATGAGAACAAACATGATAGCAAACACATTTAAGGGGAGGGCATTAGAAAAGTTATATGACCAGACAATGCAACAGAGGAGAAAAATCTCATATTCTCTTTTAAGCATTCTGAAAGGTGAAATGTCAGCATAACTCCACTAAAGAGTACACGGACACAACAGCAAATTAATTGAAAGCTCTTTTAAATATTAACCTGGGAAAAACAAAACAAATGAAACAAACAAAAACCAACAACAACTCGACACAACAAACCCTCCAAATTAAAACCTGTTTCTCTCGGGAGAGTTAAATACCTCATTTTAGATTAGTTTGCATTACCTTTCCTGGGTTACTCATGCCTTTTCTGTTACTTCTTGACTAGTTTTGCATGGAAGTAGAACAACAAAAAATTGGAATGGGAGATTATCTCTGCTCCATCCAACATTAATGGAAGGAAAATCAAGTATCCAATAGCAGATCAGGGTGCTTCTAAAAATACAGCTGTGCTACACACTGAAGAAAGATTCTCCCCAAAACAGAAGTATTTAAGGGTATCAGAAAAGTCTTTATGGGGATGCATGGGAGACCCTGGCATGCATGTTGTCTGGTACCATAGACCATACACATTCAGTCTCATGAGGTGGTCTCTGACTCTTAGAGTGGGATGGAATTTGCTCACCTGATCCCCACGTTTCCAAATTTGTGTGTAAGAGCATGAGGATGTCCATAATCCATGTATTATAGGTAAAACATTAGAGACTCCAGTTTTGAGAAAGTTTTGGATGCTTTACCATGTACCACAGCAATAGATTTAATTCCCATGCCACAAAACATGATAAATTGAATGTGTTGTTCACAGAGAGGTGGGGATGAGAAGTGGGTGAAACTGGCACAAGTAAGAGGAAGAAATAATTTGGATGGAAAAAGAATAATTGCAGAGCTCCCCCACAAAACCACCCCAGATGTTCTCAGCAATTTCAAATCATCTTATTATGGAAACCCATCTGGAGTCAACAGGAGGAGTAGCCTTCTTCCCTGCAGCACAAGGAGTAACTGTGGTTGGCACACTTGCATGACATCAAAGAGGAGATGGAGCTATATAATGTTTGTTTTGAACCAGATTGTTTTCTTTCTGAGCTGTGGTCCACATTTTACCTGAATTTATAATAAAATACAGTTTTACAGATTACAGGATGATACTGAGTGTCTTTGAAAGAGGTGAAAGGATAGAAATAAAACAAGGAGGGTCCTGGTACTGGAGACTATTACTCCACAGAGAGTGGTGATACAATTACAGCTGTAATAAAGACCATGTGAGTGACCTTAAAGACACAATAAATTCAAAATGACAATTAAACTGGCAGCACATCAAAAAAGACAATGTGACATCAGCAGTATAGCTAGCACCTTTTAAGTTAGGGAACATTTATAGGGCTCTGGAGCCAGGATGTGATCAGGCTTTTCCATTTTGACTGTGATGGCATATACAAAGCCTATGTAAGCTGAGCAGAGATAAAAACAGCTCCATGCAAGAGAGCACAGTATCCTGAGACTACATGATTAAAAAAAGAAAGCCAAGATATTGCAGAGAGAACATCAACGGAATCCACTGAAAGCTGAGACAGTTTACATAATTGTACTGTGTTCTGCAACACCTATCACATAAGCCTAAGCTCCTGGTTTTAGTGCATGTGTGTACATATCCCCCTGTCCCAATACCTCAATTATTTAATAGGATTGTTACCTTGTTCACTCCGTCCGCCATCGCTTGTAGTGTTAGCTCTCTAGGTCCATCCACAGTCTTTCCATTATCAGTTGGTCCCCAGCTGGCACTGTAGATATCTATGACCTGAGGCATATGACTGATAGAGGAAGCCTCAATAATGTCTGTCATAAATGGCTGGTCGAGCATCCGAATACCTGTGGATTTAATCACAGAATCACAGAATGGCCTGGGTTGGAAGGGACCTCAAGGATCATGAAGCTCCAACCCCCCTGCCGGGCAGGGCCACAAACCTCCCCATTTACTAGACCAGGTTGCCCATGACCCCATCCAACCTGGCGTTGAACACCTCCAGGGACGGGGCTTCCACAACCTCTCTGGGCAGCCCATTCCAGCACCTCACCACTCTCCTGGTAAAGAACTTCCCCCTAACATCCAACCTAAATCTTCCCTCTTTCAACTTAAAACCGTTCCCCCTTGTCCTGCTGTTATCTACCTTCTCCAACAGCTCTCTGTCTTCATAAACATGAACTATACGTCACCTAGCAGAAGATGAAAGCTCAGCACCTGGGTAACTCCCCCAGACTCATCGGCATTTTCAGTCACTCAGCAGTTCTGCATCCACCATACACTTTGCATCAGGGTATGCTTACCCAGCAGGATGCAAGCACTTAAACACCCAGCCACAGCAATGCAGTGTGGCCCAGAAAGAAAATAACACTTTGCTGCTTTCTAAGTACATAGATTCACCTGCTATTTGAAAACACTTCAAAAACATTTGTGCTAAGCGCTCTCAGCATTTTAGAGTAATGAAATATTAAAAGTATGTAGATCGTATTTTTAATATAGGAACTGAATTAGGGTTTCAGTGATATGATCCAAGGATATGTCAACTTTTTAAAACCTCAGAGCACTGGCCCTGAGCAAGGCAGAGTGTAGGACAGAAGCAGTGCAAGCCCTTGCATCTATCAACCCCGCTATGCAGGACAGTGGTGCTGACAGCCAACCTTTGGGCCTTTGGATGAGACCGGAGCAGCTAGGGACACATTCCAGATCTCATTATGGCCTTGAATTGAATTTTGGTGTTTATCCCAACAGCTTCAGAACAGACATGTGGCAGAAATCAGCACCACAGAGCCAAACAGTGTGAATGGCAGCGGGAGCCTGATTTGAAAGCCAGTGCTTTCACTGTATGCAGTACAAAATCCACGTGCCAAAAACAAAGCTGGAAAGAGTGGAATTTGGAAAACTGACCCAAGCTGGATATTTCTGACCTGCTAATTTAGGCTAGAAACTATAAAACGAGTCGCAGTGACTGAGAAATCCTCTGATGTGCATTCCACCTGCAAACATGCCTCTGAATTGTGTCAGTAGAGGACTACCAGCTCCTATTAATTTTCCACTGACCACACGGTGGTGCTGCAGGAGCACACCGTCCTCATACACAAAAGGATAACGTTCCCCCAAATCACTGGGGATCTTGCTACCGAGCAGGCAAATCTGAAAGGCTGTCTGTCTTCAGAAAAGGCCTTCAGCTTTCGATTTTTAAACAACCAGCTTGATGCAGTAGATTATACCACGAATAAAGATGAGGTCCTTCTAAATCCCCCTGCCTCAACTTCCAGTCCTCTAAAAGTGATTGCCAGGATGTACATTTCATGAAATGCTGCATCCACGGAGGACACATCACCATTACTGGTGGAGAAAGGCAGGCACCAGACCTCCTTGGCCAGTTACTAATTCCTAGGTCACACTTATGGGGGTAACTGCTTAACACACATAGCTTGGTGTCCTGGAGGTTCTGCTTTGGACTGTGCAGCTGACAGGCAAAACGTGGCCTTCCCCTGACTCCTCTGTGTCAGCAGTGAACCAGGCCAAGCAGAAAACCTTCCCCAGGGAGCAATGGGTGCATTCATGATGGAGTTTTTAGTGTGCACTGGGGAATGAAGTGTAATTCCTAAGCACTCTTTCTCTGCTTGCTACTCCCTCCCTAACATTGTGGAACAAGTACAGTGAGGAAAATGTATTTCTTTAGGATGGAACTCAACTGACACATCCTGTTCAAGAGCTCAGCTCCAATCTCTGTATGCTGCCCATCAGGGCAGAAAAAAAACTAACACAAAGTAAAAATACCCAGCACACCTGAGGAGTGAATGCTGAGTGCTAAGCACCTGCTCTGGGCATCTGTTCTTAGTGCTCTGCATCCCTCATTAGAAGGGAGGAAAGCAATGACTGCAGAGATTTACAGCACTGCAGGGCCTGTGCGGTGAGAGCCTAAAGCATACCAACAGCATGGGATTTGCCTTTTCAAGTACGGTTTCCGAGTGCAGCAGAAATTTGCACCTTCTCTCCTGAAAAATAAGATTTGCCACAAACAATTCTGCCATGACGCAGGGAAGGAGCACTAAAAATGATTATACAGAGGTTAGCAAAAGGAGGAAGAGAGCTGTTCCTTTGCAGTGTCACTGAAGAAGCTATATAGGGCCTCCAGTGAAGGCGGCGGAGCCATGGAGAAATTCCTCTCCCCAGCTAGTGTGAGAAGTAATAAAAACATGGCCCAGTGCCAGCCTGCAGTCCTGGGCTGGGCAATGCTCTCTGTCCCTGCAGAGCAGTACTGCATGAGGCACAGTGCTGTTAGGACTGCTTGGGTTGGTACTGTACCTGCCACCTTGGAGTTGTAGGCGACTCCCACGCCACAGATGTTGTTGTTGGCAGCTGCAGACACCTCTCCAGCACATCGGGTCCCATGGCTGCACAGGGGAATACAGAGACATCACGTTAGCCCCAGCTAATACAGTGGTCACTCTGCACATGCTGGATCAAGGAGCATCACCCTGGTCCTGTCTTTGCCTCATTGCAGTCAGGGTCCAGCACTTCAGAGGAAAACCATGGCAAACTTGAATGCTGCACTAGGATACTTGGATGAGCTCATTCCATCCTGAAGCAGCAAATAATCAGTTTCCCCTGTGCAGCATGAATGATGCTTGCTCTGAGGTTATCACAGAGACCTGTGCTTCATTTAGCTGTGAAGTTATTCAGCCCATTTCAACTCTGGCTGTCAAACAGCTTCTGCCTGGTGACCAGCTACTAGACAGCAGAACCATTCCTGGAAACAATAGTGTAAAACTAAGATCAGCACCAATCCCTGCATTTTTTGTGACCAGGCCATGTGACACCTATTACTTTGAGCTCCATGAATACATTTTGCTCCTCAAACACATATCAGATGCGTATCACTGCCCACAAAGAATGCTACGGAATGAGGTGGTGCAGTATCAAGCTGGAGTAGCAGAAGAGAACAAGGACCAGCACGTTCCTTGGCAGCAGAACTGTGGCCGAGGGCATCCATCCCTTCCAGTGCCCAGCTGCCAGGAGAGCCACAAGCTGGCACGGAGCTGCAGCTGTCAGCGCCTGGATAGCCTGCAGTCAGCTTGAATGTGAGATGCCTCTGCTCTGACACCGAGGCCCAGGTTCAGCCTGACACGCAGCATTTCAAGAACACCTGGCGTCTCTGTGCTCTTAGTACAGACCCTGCTGCTGCTGGTGGCTGCAAGGAAGGCTTACAGGAAGGCAGATTGCATTCTTCTTCCTCTTAATTCACCACAGAAATTAAACCGCAGAGAAGATAGACAAGGGCAGCATAATCTCATTTTAAAACAAATAGCAGAGATAGCAGAGAAAGAGGTGAACCCCGTGCTGTTGTCAGGTTGGTTTCCTTTGAGATGCGTCAATACCAATCTTTTCCACCACTCACATACATCCACTCCACATTCTGGCTGGCATTGCTCCTACAGCACGCTAAGGACTCGTGCAATTAGCAGTGCTGCTTCCAGAAGCTGTGGAGAGCCCCAGATGAACCATCCCCAGGGGCAGCAGGATTGTTTTGTTTTAATCATCTTTTTTCTCCCTCTGTCCTTTGCAAGCACCTCTGGCAAAGGTGAGTGTAAAATTAATGAAGGGGCAAGAAGGAACACATTCTTTTTATTGCCTCCCTCAGAAGAGTGCATTTTTCAAGGTAGCCTCCAGAAAGAAAACGATTGCTCTCAAATGTGATCACAAAAGAGCAAAGATTGCAGGCAAGGTCCTTTTAAAAAGGGGGCAGAGAGGTGATTGGTGAGGACTTCTTCAGCTGCTGGAGAGATTTCTTTTGACAACCAGGCAGGCTTTCCCTTGTGCTCTTGTTCAAGGAGCTGTGAGGAAACACACCTCTAGGTTGCTAGGCATTCATTATCTGGTGGTCTGTGGGCCAGCTACAAGCCACAAAGCAGAACAAATGGCTCTGTTAAAAAATTGCCTTGACTGAGAGTAGGTTCAAAAACAATTAATATGAGTGGCACTGCCAGGTGGACTCTGTCTCACAGAAAGAAAAAAATAGGAGGACTATTGGAAGGTCCTCTCCCCTCCCTCCCCTCCACACTGGCCCAGATGATGGGGGCTGCAAGCAGCTCTGGTCGAGCAGCTCAGGGTTCAGGTAATGTGCTGCTGAATGGAGGGGAAAAAATAAGTCACACATGAACTACTGCAAATGCATTTGGTTGAATTATTAATGGCAAATAATAGACTTTTCTAATTTAGGCCTATTTGCTGTTCATGTATCATTGATACATCCACTGTGGTTTCTATGAAGTGACCTATGTCATGGGCACAGATCACAGCTTTCTTCTCTGATGTTCATCTCTTTGCTGCTTTCCAGTCTTTAAAACAAGGGGATAAAAAAATAGCTGAGAGTATTTTCATCTACAGATGAGATACGTCAAAGGCAAACTGGATATCAGCACATAGAGCAGCTTTTTTAATGAACACTGTATAAATGCAAACATTTTATATGAACACGCATGAAAGATTACAGTGAACTGGAAAACAGCTCTGCCTAACTGAACTAGTTATCAAAATTTGACTCCTTCATTTTTGGAAGCCATTTCTATTTCTGAAGCCCACTGCCAATCCTATTGCACGTTTCTCCTATTCAAATGTTTTCAAAAAGACGTGGCCCCAGTTTTCAAGGGAGGTTGTTTTTCTCCTGCTTTGAAATACATCTGCAAACAGCAAAGGACAGGATTCTGCCTCCCTGATGCCAGGGGTCTGCAGGGAGGGCTATGCTGAGCTGCAGGCTCAACAGTGGGGATGAGCTGCCTGTCCCAGCCACCTCAAGTGCTTGCAGTGGGCAGCAGTCAAATATGCAGAGCTCAAAGGAACATTTTTGCAGGGCAAATGCCATCCCCTTTTCACCTGCATGATGCTCTCAGCCTCTGAGCACTGGGAGAGCATTGCATAAGTGGAGATCTACTCGTGGAAGGAGGCAGTCCACCTGCATCTGAACATGCAAAGAACCTGCAGTAATGCTGTGGCTCTTTTTTCCCCTCACAGGGTAATGCTGCAGGCAGAAAGAGCTGTTAGATATGTTTATAAGAATTCTCAATTAGTGCATTGTTTGCAGTGTATTGATTGAAAAAAAAAAAATGAAGAAGAGGGGAGCAGGTGTTTTTGCTCTGTTAATGAGCACTGTCTGGAAACCAAAGGGAGACTCAGTGGGATTCTGTTAGAATACATAATAAATAAAGGCTTTTTTTTTTTATTTTTAACCTCTGAAAAATATGGATTTCCAAGACAGGGAGTATTTTTTGCCCAGCAAACTCTCATCCGAGAGAGAGAATATACTGAATAATTAGCTATAGCAGTGGAAATACTTATTTTTATCCCAACAGAAAGCTGTGATCTCAGTGCCTTGTGCGTGCCCACAACATGAAATCAGAGGGTTGCAGAGAAAGGCCAAGCTGCCCCTGACTCCCACAGGTACCTCTGCACCACACAACATGGTGCACATCTGCCACATCCCAAATGTTATGGAGGAGTAGGTGCTAAAATCACTTCCAGTTCCTAAAGTGGGTGCTAAAAAAACACTCTGATCTTTGGGGGGCTGCCTCTGTTTTTGGGAACTGGGCTTGGTTCAGGTTTGTGCACTCAGCATCCCCCATCCCAAAATGGCAATCTCCATGGTCCGCAAGCTGTGGGTCTGAGCACAGTCAAGCAGAGACAGTGCAGTAAGGACAGGAATAAGTAATCTTGGTGCCCAACCACCTGTGTGCCTCTGCCCTAACAGCAGCCCGACTGCCTGCCTGCAGCTTCCTGCCCACGGCACCGGGTTGTTCCCCTCTAAAACCCACACTGCTTGATTTCACAGAGTGCCAGTGGCTCCCAATAAAGGCCAGACTGCCTCCAGCAACCTTACAAAGAACAAAGTAGAATCTGTGCCTATAAGCAGAGCAGCTGGAATTAATGAAATACTCCATGCAAAAACCTCTTCCTTTTTTCTTAAAGACTAATGACACTTTGCACATGCAGCTGGCAGCTCACAAAAGCCCCTTGGTTCATCTTTCTAAAAAACAGTCTTCTGGTTCTTATTCTTCAATTGCTTACACAGAAACATATTCTTTATGGAAAAAGAGACATTATCCTATTTTGAGACTGATCTCCTGCATGCATAAAATTCAGTGGGTGATACAGAACTTACCACAAAGTGAGCAAAATAGAGTCTTCGTTGTAGGTTGTTTTGAATGGTTTTTTTGTGTAACTGCAGTCTATCTAGAAACACCTGTGCAGTTACACGTATGCATGGACTGTCATGCATACCATTATTACCACCAGGAAGTAATAACTCAAGAGTCAGAAGTTATGGCAATAGTTTATGGATGGGCACATCAGCATGATTAACAACAATAGTATAGGATTATGCAGGGAAAAACATAGCTACAACTACTCCTGAACAACTGGGTACAGTTGGTTCACATCTTAGTCTGGAGAAAACATGAAATCCTGCATCTTGAGGACTTCTTGCATTGTGCTGGCAAGAAATGGCTGATTAACTGATGTGTTGCTCCATGATTTACCTTGCAAGACAGAAAATCACCTATCCCACCAAAGGAACCTCATGGTTCATGACAAAGAAGGTATTATTTTTTCTGGGAAAGGTAATCAAGAAGAAAATCAGCAAAACAATTGCTACTTCTCCCCTCTTGACTATCTCTCTTCCAGCTGAAGCATCAAAGCAGAATGCCATTCTCAACATTTACACATCAGGGTTAAGGCAACCACACTTCTTACTCTCGATTCTTGCCTTGGGTGCCCGAATTCAGCCAGAAGCCCTGAGGCCAGGGGCCCTGCCACATCCAGGATGCTCAAGGCTTCCCTAAGAGAACTCAGGAGGTACCTCTGCCTCCAGTGCTACCTTGCTGAACACGTGAGGACTGTAAACTGTGCCCTACTATAAAACATTTGATAGCAGCACAACTGCTGTTAATGAGGCTTGGCAGAGCACACATAGTTTTATGAAGTTCCACACTGAAAATGACACAATCAACCATTGCCCACTAAAGCTAAATTTAATTTTCCTCTGTGCTGCTCCACAGCTAAGTGATATCCTTCTCCTACAAAGATCCTTCTCTTAAATAAAGCAAGAAAGGCAGCAGACCTTCACAAATTAGAGCCCCAGTCTTTCTCTGAGTTCCCATTCACTAATTGGGCTCATGCTAGCTTAAAAGTGTCAGATGTCCTTTCCTGAAATAAAGGAGAAATATCATTGGCATCTCGGTTTGGCTGAAAAATAGCCAGTCTCCAAAAGAGGTAAATGGGGACACAGCAGCTCCTAAATCTGTTTGATCCATTCCAGGAAGCCTGTGTCTGAGGTGGAAGCACAGCTGCCCCAAATCTTTCTCATGCTACCTGACTGAAGTAACATTGATGTCTTTAAAAATAGAAGCCAACAAAGCAAAGTGAAAAAAAGACTTGCACATTCAAAACTCAGAGGCCATTCGTGCAGCTGTACTAAGAGATGAAAACTACATCAAATAGGCCTAAAGTATTTCAGTAAGTACTATGACTGAGCCCTGATACTGCTATGAGTTTCCAAATCCTCACTGCTGCTGCTATATAAGCTCTGATGACATCAATTATTTAAATCTAGAAGGCATTTGTAAACTTCCTTGGAAATACTCCGAAACAAGTTTTGCAAATCTAAGCCAGAACCTATCTGAGACCCTGGGGAGCGTGGCTGAAGAGCTGGAGAAGGAAAAGTGAGTCTTGGACAATCATGATGTGTTAGGGAGAAACTATGCAACAAACACAGCTGCGCAGTTGATTCCAGGCTTAAAACATAACAGAACAGGTTCCCATCTAGTGTACAAGGACTTCAATTCCTAGCCTGAAATGCTACTCCAGCACAGTCCTTAAATCATGGTGAAAAGGCAGATGATTCAGAACTTATGTAAGACTTAATTGTTTTTAAGCTGGTCATTCTACACTGTGCTGCTTTTCAGCCTTTTTAGTTTACAATCAAGTGAAAATATCATTTCTTCCCTCCCCAAAGCCTTTTCCTGACAGACTCCAATCTGCATAAAATTCCTTCTTCCAGCTTACTCTCTTCAAAATTAAATAGCAGTCATACAGCATCAGATGCAGTAGATGGGAAACCCATCAAAATTGTATTAAACTTACAGAGCTGGCTTATTATATTGTCATAGGATAGATGACAGAAAATTGTATGTGGTTATCACCCATAAAAGCAATTTAAATATATACTTTTATGAAGCAGTATCTTCATTTGAATACCACAGTGAACCATTTTTAAACCATCTATGAAATGACATTATCGTGAGATTATCTAAAAAAAAAAGAAGTCAGAACTAACATCCAATTTTACAAACTGTAGTGAGATTGAAGCTACCATTTTGGCCAGCACAGAATCTAGCAGAAAACAGACATTCCACAAATCATAGCAAATGCTTTTAATTTCCTATGCAAACAGAAGTGAACAGCAGGCCAATTGAAGCCCACTTACCTGTTGAACCAGTCATCTGTATAGCGGGGGTAGGGGTAGGGATCATTACTGCTGAAATCGTAGCTAGCTTGGGCATTCTGCAAAACACGAAGTTCAGTGAATGTGCAGGAAAGCAGACATGGTAGGTAAAGCAGGACACATATATCCACAGAAAATCTCATTAGGTATCGGGTTCTTTTTTCTCCCCTGGAAAAGAAAATGTCATTCCTTCTCTGTGACATTCCGCGAGAGCCCCGCTTGTTTATGTTTCAGCAAACACCATTTCGGACACTCAACACCATTCCCCAAAGAGCTCTCTAAGAGGATTCAGGTCCTGTTTCAGCTTAATTTGATCACCTCACCAACATTTTCATGAGCTATTAGTCTACTTAGCGTGGCAGGACAAAGATTAAACATCATTTTCCAATCAGTAGTGGAAATGACCACACACTTGGGGTCTTCCATCTATTTCTAAAGCATTTCCATGGCTATGAAATTTTTGTCAAAATTCTAACTTGAAAACTGTATTAGTGTTCAGGACATACCTCTCAAAATTCTCTTTGCATATTTTCTTGATCCTTCAGTTGTTTGAACAGCTTCATAGATGTGGCTGTCAGGCCCTTTTGAGAATGCTATCCCAAGCCTCTCCCTTTCACACAGTCTAAATCACTCACGATTTTGCCCCATCAGCAAAGCTAAGGACACTCAGCAACTTTTTGATGCTATATTTGAGAAGCAAGTGGAGAGTTTCAGAAAGTCAAGTGCATCTTCTTTCTCCTCTCTCAATGAAAAGAAATAAATTAAGGGTGACTGAAAATTAAGCTTTTAAAAATATTTAGAAGCTTCCTCCCAACTGTATGATCACAGAGTTTATATTTTAATAAACACCATACTCAAGGAGCAGAATTATGTTAATTCTTAATTAATGTACTTACATTCTTTTTAAGATTTGGCTGAGCATGCTATTGAAGATAATTTGAGACTCGTGTCTGAATAGCTTTGCTCCTAAAAACATTTCTTTTCAGCAGATTCTCAGCTCTAGGGGTGCAGGAATAGGCAGTCCATTGGTAGCACCAAAGTCTTGGATTTTAGATTCAAAATCCCCAGCTCCCAAAAACTCTTGTGCCAGAATGAAACAGAAACAACGTTGTCCTTGACTCTTGGAGGGTAAAACGAAGTATCTTTCTGGTTACTGTCCAGTGAGTTTCTCGGTCATCATTCCAGAAAGCCTGGTTCTTTACATTCAATATGGACAATAAATATTCTGCAGTATTTGAATGGAGTCCAGGCTTGCAGTATGCCAGCCACATGGTTCAGTGCTGTTCTGCGGCTCGGACATAGCCAAATACTTTTGTGAGTATCTTTACTGCTCCCTCAGTATCTCTAAACTAAGGCCCTGATTTTCAGCCTTAAGATGCCTGCTAATAACTCCAGGTGTAGCCACAGGTTCTCAGTGCTTCTGAGCCTCTGTGCCCAGGTGCATGTTTAATTTACTTCTTTTAATTATCACAACAGCTTATACAGCACTTTGAATGGCACGGATCTGTATGAGCAAAGAGTAAATAGAATATGACTTTTCAGCCAGGGAAAATGGGGAACTTGACAGTCGTCTATAAATCACAAATAGCACAGAGAAGGTGGACAGGGAGTTATTTACTACTTCTCATAATGCAAGAACTAGCAGGAAAACACAGAAATTACCAGAGGGAAGATTTAGAAGCAGCAGAAAACAGCAAGAAGTGCTTTTCCATAGAGCATGTAATGAGTTACAAAATTAATTGGCCCCCAGCAATACAGAGGTCAAAAGCCTGAAAAAAAAAGAGGTTAGACAAATTAATAGAAAATGAATCTGGAAGGGGCATTAGATGCTGTGCTTTCTCTTTCTCCAGTAGTCCAGAAAACTGCAAACACTGGAAGCCAAGAGGCCACAACCATGCAGGCATCTCACAGCCTCTGGCCTGGTGACTGCGCTGCTCCTCTAGCACCCACTCCTGGCTGGCTGTTGCTGGAGACTCTTCCTACTATTGCAGGAATTTCACAAGTAACACCAGTTGTTCTGTGGGATATGGCAACTCACACGAGATAGATGATGTACCACAACTAGGGTCCTGTGTGACAAAAGCTCTGGGCAGCCTGGTCTAGTGGTTAGCGACCCTGCACATAGCAGGGGGGCTGAAACTCAATGATCATTGTGGTTCTTTTCAGTCCAGGCTATTCTATGCTCCTATGAAAAGCCTTGTGGCACAAGTATCCTATCTCAGTGAAACAGAGGAGGTTTGGATTCTGCAGTGTCCAGGGGAGTTGCAACAAGGATTTGCACAAGGGGCCAGGTCTTATCCCACACATGGCAGCAAGAAGAAATGAGCACCAGTAAAAACAAATGAGCTTGTCAACAGATGATCCAGTCCTGTTCTTTATGAACAAGCCCAGTATTTACTCCTAGCAGGACAAGTGGAAAAATGCATCTTATGGTAAAGTTAAAATAGAAATGATGACTCTCTGAGCAATTTAATTAGGAGGCAAAACCTACTCTGTCAGTCTAGACTTGGAAACCTTTGGAGATAAATGAATTTCAATCACAAATTAAATGAACTTTCTTATATTGCTGCCTTGGACCTAGACGTGGCCTGGAAACTACGCAGACTGCAGAAAACTAAGCTTAGTTCCAATGATTTCAGATCTTTTTCACATAGCCATGAGCTAACCAGGTACTAAATGTAATTCAACATATTGCCAATTCCTTACTCAGTTAGAACTTCTGGTTTCACTCTGGTTTCACTTCATTGTATGAATGAGAATTTAAACTCAGTTGTGAGTCAGCTCAGGTTTTTTCCTCACCTGGAAGGAATGCAGTCATACTGACATGGTCTCTAAGTTGACAGGAGGACTGCTGAGGCTGATTTTTCAGGAAAACATGAGACATACAAGCACATCATGGTAGCTATCAACCATTCCTGACTGTTAATTTCCTCGTGCAGAGACTTATAGATGGAAAAGTCCTCCTAGCTGTGCAGACGTACCATTTGTGTCTAGAATGGTGATAGGAAAATGGATTCCACAAATGATTCATAGAATCATAGAATCGCTCAGGTTGGAAAAGACCTTAAAGATCATCAAGTCCAACCACAACCTAACCAAACTACCCTAATTAACAACCTTCCACTAAATCATGTCCCTGAGAACCATATCAAAAAGGTTTTTAAACACATCCAGGGATAGTGACTCAGCCACCTCCCTGGGGAGCCTATTCCAGTGCTTAACAACCCTTTCTGTAAAGAAGTGTTTCCTGATATCCAGCCTAAACCTCTCCTGGCGCAACTAAAGGCCACTTCCCCTTGTCCTGTCACCTGTCACCAGTAAGAAGAGACCAACCCTGCTCTCGCTGTAAGCACCTTTCAGATATTGGAAGAGAGCAATAAGGTCTCCCCTCAACCTCCTTTTCCCCAGACTAGACAGCCCCAGTTCCTTCAGTGTCTTCCTTCGGGGAGCCGTAGGCCATATTCTCCAAGCCCTTCACCAGCCTTGTTGCCCTTTCATGAACCTGTTCCAGCAACTCCATGTCCTTTCTGTACTGAGGTGCCCAAAACTGAACACAGAACTCGAGGTGAGGCCTCACCTGTGCCGAGTACAAAGGCAGGATTACTTCCGTAGTCCAGCTCACCACATCATTCCTGATACAAGCTAGGATGCCACTGGCCTTCTGGGACACCCGGGCACACTGCAGTAGACTGAAGCTCTGCTCTATGCCCCATGTAACCAACAGTCAGACTATGGAAAGGTTGCTTTAGGCAGGCTACAAACCAACTCTTCCAAATCTTCCAGTTTTTACTCACTTGATTTTGGATGGCTGCACTCGGAGGAAAAAGATATCTAATTTAGCAGGAACCATTGACAAAGTGCAAAATTAAGAAGAATTCTTGGAAAGAAAACAACTGCTGACTGCAAGATTTATCTTCATTAAGGTCTTTGGAAAAAGACAGCAAGTTTCATCTTTGTGAGCGAACATTCCGCCCACGCTATGAAAGCAGTAGAACTGGTAATGAAACAGCACTGACGAGTACAAATGGACTGCTTCAAGTTCCTAATTTAAAGATCAAATTCTCAAATATCTAAGCTAGAACATATTTTATTTTTCCTTCCCTGTTCCCCCCACTCCTACAGCACTGGATCAAAAAAGGAACGGCCTCAGTTGGTAGCCAAAACGAATCATCTTGTGTTCTGGGAAGTGAACACTAAAATCTGTGACCCGCCATTCTCCTCCACAAGCTGGCCCTTCCAGCAGGCAGCAAGAGGCTGTTTATCACTAACTCAGGGATGAGATGGCAATGAAAACCAGTGCACATTAATATCTGCAGCCACATAGTGAAATAAAAATGTATTGCCTTTCAACTCAAGTGATTTGGTTTTCCAATTTTAATGTCCTACCAGTAGGTATTTCTCTTAAACTTGATTTGTCTGATATTTGGTTGTCAGTATCTGAGGTAGTTGCCCAGTCTTTTTCGGCCATCAGTGGAATTATCAGATTCAGGAAGCAACTCAGTTTTGTCAGCTTAAGGCACTGATGTTAGGCTGGAGTCTAGACCTGGATGAGTCCTGAAGCATGGCATTAGAACAACATCAATCCTACCCCTTGTGTTCAATCAATACCAGTTCCTTGTTGTAAAAAGATTTGAACCTGACGTTCATCCATCACCATCAATACATAATTACATATAAATAATTTCTACTGTATAACAGAGATGGCTGTTTTGCTATGAAAGAGAGCAATTATCTTGTATTTTAAGGCGTATGTCTATTTCTGCTATCTAGCTTTCTGCATCTTTATTCCAGGTAAGATGCTAGGAAAAAATGATGATTAGATTCTTTCAATCATTTACTAAGTAATGGTTTATCTATCAGGATATATAACAGGATACAAATGGATGACTTTTGCCTGGGTATAAAATTCAGCTTTCCTTAAAAATAAGCTTTGCCTAGCTAAGAATTTCTCTGTACTTTTAAAAATATAAGCAGTACCATCTTCTCTGTAAAACATTTATTCTGTATAATACAACAATAACAGTAAATCAATTGTCCCATGTGTTGCTCAGATCTGTAATAAAATTATGTACCTTGAGTAATGCAGCAAGCTCATAAATTTTTATATAGCTTTACAAGCCTCTAAAGAGTAATTCACATATAATTCTCTTTTCCTCCTTAACTCAAGAAATTTGCCTATGCTTACATGAAAGTCCATGAAACAAACAATTAAATACAAACGTCTGCTGGCCACAATCTGATTCTATTAACGATGTTAAAGCACTGGTGAATTTAGCCCAGAGATTTAAAACAAAAGAAACATTTTTTAACACAAGTGGCATTTGTCTTACCCTCTTCAAGAAACTGCAATTCCTTGTAGACTTGAGACAGTGAGATACCTTTTGCTTGTTTGAGTTCTTTACTGATCCAAAGAGGGAGCAAACCCCTGAGCTCAAATTACAACATACAACCTCTTTGAGAAACTGTACTAAAATAACACTGCATGTCATATGGTGGGAAGTGAAATTCAGTTTTGTAGACACAAGCCTAAGAAAATAGAATATGCCTGCTATGAGGCAAAGAAGAGGAGGCAACGTGATATTTTGCCTAGGAGGAATGCTATAAAACTTAAAGGTCATTAATGAAAAAGAGTCGTAGCTGCTGAGTCAGTAGTCATAGAGTAAACTATCTTCCCTTTGCCATGGGAAGGATGCTGTTCTAGATCTTGGTTGGATTTTTTATTTAGTTTTGTTCAGAAGTGAGAATGAAAAAAAAAACCCTGCAACTTCTTAAGTAGCTCTGCTTTTCTATGAACTAATTTACATGTCTCATACTGCTATCTAGCAAATCCAGAGCTGAATTCAGGACCTTGTCAACATCGAGAATACATCCACAAATGGGTTGCGTTCAAATATATTAACCATAAAGAGAGAATTCACTGTCGGCGAATACTTTCATCTCCCTCCAGAGACATAAGCTTTTTAGCCAGTTCTTACAGGTATATTATAAAAGAAGGAACACTCAGTCATACCTTGAATAATTTACAAGACAGCAGCACACTTTTCTACCATCCTCCTTTTCAAAGCAGTCATAGAAAAATAAATACAAATCTCATTTGAAACAGATGGAGTAGAGAAGCATGCCAGGTCCTGAATACTACCCAAGGTGCCCATAAACCATCCTAGCATTCCAGGTTCAGATATTCATTAGAGGCTCTGCTTGTCCACAAAGTGAGCAAGTACATAGCACACCACAACGGTGATTTCACAACACAAAGCAAACCTCCTGCACTGAGCAGCTGAGTGGAATAAAACACCATAAAATAAGTAATACAAGTAAAAAGGTGTGAAAGATTACTGAAGTAGGGATCTTTGAAGCCATTACTTCATGAGTAGCTAACACCACTGCATTGCTCTTAATTAGTTTGCCCTACTTCTACAGTAAAGCGTGGATTTCCTCACAATATTTGCTGGATAAAGCTGGTTTATTGAAATGAAGAAGATTTGGGAGGAAGCTCTGACTGTGGGGAAATGATGAATGACCCAATTTGTCCCCTCAAGTAATTAGTCTTGTCCTTCAGCACCCTGTTAGCTGCTAAGGAAATCACTTTCCACCCTCCTGGATCTATTAAAAAGCTGAGAAATCTTCCTTTAACTGGACAAATTTGTAGTTACCACTGCAAAAGCTCTTACCTCAATTCCCGTAACACTCAAAAATTCAGTTTTAGGTAAAATACAGCCAAAAGAGTATAAACCAACTATTACCAACATTTGGCTAATGCTCATTTTATAAGGGTGAAGGCATTTGAGGTAACAGATGTTACCGTTTCTAATAATCCAGTTGTCAAAATCTATAGGAAGACATGTTCCCTCTGTCACCTGTGATATTGCTTCTCATTTTGCAAAACAGAAAACCTGACACAGCTGAGGTTTTAAAAAACATAACAACAACAACAACAAAAAACAACCAAACAAAACAAAAACAAACAAAAAAAAAAACAAAAAACCCATGCAATTGAAAAAGACATGGGGCTTGAGTTAACATTTATATTTATCTGTGGTTAAGTAGTAGTATTTTTAAAGTAACAGTTACAGTGAAAAATAGCTTAACAAGATACCTTAAACTGCATTCTTTCTCTAGATTGGACAGATTTCCTTTGTCAAGTAACTGATCAGCTTCTCTTCATCTCACTTGGCACTACCTCTTATTTACCACTTATCTTATTTTTCACTGATTTCTTTTCTGCTTCCCCTGCAGATCAAAAAAATAAATGAATCAGAAAACCCAGATGAGTTACATTGCCAGCTGGCACTCTTGGGCATGTAAACATCCTCAAAGTAAAGCCTGCAGCTAAAATTAACTCACAAACTATTTCACATGGGGATAAAGCACCTATGTAGTAAGTACAGCAGTGAGACAGATCAATCTAAGCACAACAAAGTTTTTCAGGCTTCAAATAATAGAAGAAATAATCCATTCCATTCTTAGCTATCAAGACTGCTGAGTGTTTTCCCAGTATAGTAAACCAAATGGAAGGCCAGATGCATTCAGCTACATGCAGCCTAGCTCACTGCGGCTGCTTTTTGCTGTTGCTTGGCTCAGAGGTATATAGAGTCAAACAGGACAAAAAATAAAAGGAAAAGAAAAATAATCACGGAAACTCAGAGAAAACTTGAACTTTTAAGAGAGGAGCACATTTTTGGTTCTCCCTCCACAGTTTTCAGGATGATGTGGAAGAAACCTGAAGTGCATCTAAGCTATTAATTACTTAGAGTGAGAGCTCTTCAAAGCAAGTTAATTTAGAAAAAAAATGAGACATTTCTACTCAGCAAAGCATTGCTTAAATTTCAGAGGGGATGCCAAAAATCTCTGAGATATGCCTCAAACATACTGAATGTTCATAGGTAGGCACATTTACTGAAGACGATTAATAAATCAATTACAGGTAATGAGTCTCAGGGCAAGTGGCAAATTTAAAGCTGTAAGGCTTCAGCTTATGAAACGAACTCCTTGATTTCTTTAACTCAGGGCGAGTATTTGTGAAGAAAATACATGGCATCTGAGTAGCCAGAACCAGAGAAGCCCTTGGACCATTTCATGATGTTAGCAAATATAAAGAGCAAAATGAAAAATACTGTGAACACACACTTCATCCAGCCTTGGTGTTCTATCTTATTAAAAACCTGGCCTGCATTCCCTTACCAGTACATGGATATTTTCCCCCTTCAGGTTACTCTTCATGTCATTAGTGTGACCTACTGAAGCTGGGACAATAATGGAGTTATAAATCCAGCAGCAGAGCACCGAGGTTCAGGTCCATTACTCTTAGTTACATTCCTGTAAGAAACAGCCAACAAGTTTGTTGGTACACCAATATCATGTTGGGTGTTGAGCTGCAGCAAAGGTTGTGACTGCAGAGCTGTGATGGCAGCCAGCACTTTCAACATCTGTGAGGGATGAGCTGGAAGGACAGAGGAGTAAGATCTCTCTCTCCTCTCAATGGGCTCAATTCAAAGCCCACCAAAATCTGCCACAGGCTTTCCTACCTTAATACCACGGGCAGGATTTGGATCACATCCAACACAAAGGCCTCATTCTTAAGTGCCACGGGGTGGGTAAGGGACAAGTTTTTCCAACAGTGGAAGAAAATCTGTAGCTCAGAGTTTGCAGTACTCAGCAGTAACTCAAGCACATGACATAGGGCAAAGAGTAGCTGCTTGTGCTGGCAGAGAAAACATTGCCCTGCAGCTGCAAGGGGCCATCCGCCTCCATGACCAGAGAGGCAGTGCAGCCAGAGTCTGTAAAAACTGATCAGTTATCAGCAATGCTTCCAGCAAAGTGCACGGATACTGGAGATACGGTTGTAATGGCACTCATAAAACAAAACTGGCAGGCTATTGAGGCTGGGCACTTAAACCAGTTACACTAATTGTGCTTGTACAAAACAGGCAAACTGCAGCTTTTTGGAGAAGATGGAAATCAACTGGCTTAGATGGCTTGGTGAGGTAGCAGATAAGCCTAGTTGATGGTGTTTGTGGGGAGGAAGAGGAGGACTGGGAGAGCTACCCTACTCACACAAGAGCACTGAAAGTAAGAACTGGCAAGACAATAAAGTGGTTGTTTTCTCCTTCTTCTGAAAGGTTTCTCAGCTGACAAGAGAAGAACCAATTCTTAACAAGCACTCAAGCAGTTACACCTAAATTGCATTAGTATGGACGATAACAAACAGACACAAAAATATGACACTGTAGGTGGATCAAAAGGAGGTGAACAGTTCAGAGAGGAGACTTAGAAAACATAATGCAAACCATTATCTACATTTCTTTCACCACAGAAGCAAATACAAGCTGATTTACGTGCCTTGGAGTTACAAGGTTTTAAAGATCTACTCTTTTATTCCAACTGCATGCTCATTAGCATAGTTTGAGTGCATTGCAGGAGAGTATTCCTGTCACTAAAATCTGTCAAGTCATGCTGGGTTCTCAGGGACTTTAATGGACTAGTTTATTTGTTTTTCTATTAATTAAAAATCATTTCCTTTGTTTATTCTATGTGAGAGAGGCAGGGGAACCATAGAACAGCTAAATCCAAAATTTCAGGGAGATAAGGTGAGACTGCAGAACAACTTCACGTAAATCTACACGTACTATACTGTGCCACCACTAATGCTTTTAAACAGTACGTGATCATTCCAGACTCTTCTCTTAAATTATTCTGTTTGATTAACAGCTGATGTTTTCACAGTAATTTATTGGATGCGTAAATTTAAGAAATGTCCTAGACATCATTAGCTGACAATGAGAGATTCACAATTACATCAGTCAGACACGGTATTGCTTCTGACTAATTTTTCAACTGAGTTAAGTGCCTCACTGAATTAAAGTGGTTTTGTTTCTCCCAATAAGTAAATTTTTACAACATGCACTAGTGTTTAAATTATAAAGTCCTTAAGCATAGCACAGATTTTTGTACTCTCCTTTGTACATATTCAAAGAGAGGCATCTCCATTAAAAAAAGGCAGACCACAGCCTGACTGCAGGACATTTCCAAAGATCATCCATTTCAAAGTTTATGAGTAAAGAGTAGGGGGAATGTGTGACTGAGTTATGCACTAGCACACCCATTTAACTTTCACACAATACCTGCACAGCATGAAAAGTAGCAGAAGCTACATCAAATACAAGCTCCTGTCCTGTAGTGAAAGACATTATCCTGGTTGGTCATGTTTCTACAGCTTTTGGGATCCTTATTTGCCCTGCTGAAGCTATGAAGCCTGTCTCTTATGATGATTAAAAAAAGCAATATACAGTGAATCCTATAAACCCGTTGTTTGTACAGTCTGCCAAATTTCTGATTGCTCTGGACTTAATGGAAGGGCTACTGGTGACTTCAATGAGACCAGCATTTTATCAGACATTTCACACTGCTATTTTGTTCCTCTGTAAGAAATGCTCATTATTTTTATTGCTTCTGTTGGGAGTGCAACAGAAAGTACATTATTTTTAAATCAAAGCAATGTGAAATCGGGCAGACTTTCAAAAATATCTTAACAACCTACATAGTATGCTAGTTCACCTACTGAGAACTATTAACATGGAACACATGAATGCATACAACAAAGTTAAACAATGCAAAGCAAGCAGCTGCATCAAGATGAAGTGCCAAAACAAACAAAAAAAGGAACTAATTTCAAATGAACCAAAATAACTTCCAGGCACAGTGAGGAAGAGGTGTTTAAATACTGGAGTCCATTTGTATCTGTATCTACTGTATTTAGGCTAGCATTTGTTTGCACATGATCGCAGGTTCCTTATGTCTTCTTGCTTTCCTCTCCTGGAGGCTTATCCAAAGGGCTCCATCAAAACTTTCCCTTTTGCATGCAATTGTTTATCATTTGCACATCCACTAATAAACAGAGGATTTGAGATGCTTCTTGCCAAGTCAACACTGGGTCTGAAAGTCTATCCTTGGCACCTATCAAATTTTTATGAAGCTTTTTGAGGGATAAGCATTCTCCACAAGCACCATCTAATTCAGACTTCCCTGGTAAGACCGTAAGTAGACAAGTAACTATAACATGAAGTTTAATGAAGTTCCAATTCAACACTGAAAGATATTCACGGATTTCAACATCAGTATTGTCTTAAACAGGTTGAGCAGTTAAAACAATTATTTTCACAAAAAGCAGGCACTTCCAAATGCAAAAACTGCAAAAATACTTTTGCCTTTTTTCAACTAAAAATGTGTTATTTTCTTTGGGGAATTAGAAGCTTCTTACTTCATTTTGCTGGCCTTTTTTTAATATTACATGGTAGGCACTGCCTCCAGGAGACTCTGTATTTGATCCTGTCCTCTTGAACGGACCATGAACTTGAGTGGTATTTTGTTGCCGCTGATTTAATTCAGAAAGTTCCAGCAGACAAATATTTAAAGTGAGATTGAATTGATCCAAAATAGAAATATTTTACTTGTATTACCCATGGACACTTACAGTTTATAAAACTCATCTTTGCTGGCAAAAGATATTGTTCTATTGGAAGATTTCTGGCTGGTTCCAAAAGCTAAATGGTCTCCAGAAAAGAAAGTAACATACAATCAAAACAGAACAATATCAGATCCCTCCTTAGCAAACAGTGAGAACTGATATCTTTCCTTTACTTGCCTTGTCTAAATAAAAGAAGAAACTAATTCCAAAAAAACTTCTTTGGAGAACCCAGGAGAGAGGCACAAGCCAATTTTAAAAGTGCCTGTCAGAGCTGATGAAGAAATGTCCTTATTTGCTCTTCCACCTCTGCACATTTCTCATTTCAAGCCCTAATTTACTTTCCCTGAATGATGTCTTAAGTGAAAACTAATACCACTGCTTAATGATTAAAGTGATTAGCCACCTTACACTTTCTCAGTGTGCAGCTGATTAATTAAATACATGGATTACAGGGAAAAATAACTGCTGTGGACAATGTGTGGTCCTTAGCTTGCAAAATGAATACCTTTGGCACCACGTCACATTGCTTACACATGAGCCATGCATTTAATATGACTAATATCCTTTTCAGGTGGTTATAATATAACAGAAAGCTGAAAACTTTTTGCAGCATTCATTGTTTGGAAATAATCTCAGGTAAGTGCAGCTACCATACACGAATCTTTCTGATTCTGGAAGAATTGTACTTTGAGGATATTTTACAGCCAGCATAGATTAGTTGGCCTGAAGAGATCCACACCCGTGGAACAGTGCCAACTTCAGCTGCTTAGATGGTGCTGAACACCGAGCACTTGGAAAGAGCCAAGTATTTGGAGTCTAGATCTCCCACAATGGACTTTGGCAAATGCATTATCGTAATATCTTTTGATATGAGAAATACTGTTTTCAGCTACAAAAACAGCTCTGTGTGTGACACAAGCTGTCTTGCTAAAGCAGTTGTGCCTCCTTCACAAGGTACTGCCTCCTCGGCAGCAAAAGCCTCTTTCTATGGCTCGTGGCCACACTAAATGATCCAGAGGAGAAATAGTTTTAAATTCTTTTGGTTCTTCCATTTTTAATTGAGTTGAAAGCTATAAGGCATTGATAACGTCTATGATTACAAAACATTTTTCATGAAGTAAGAAGAAACTGATGTCTCCCTTACATAGCACTGTGGCTTCTCTCTCCCAACAGCAGTGCTTATTTTAAGTAGCTATAAGATAAAGAGGAACTGTGCAGTCACCTTAAGTAAATTGCAGCACGAGCTCCAGTGTAACATGTACCTGTAAAAGTAGGTGCTGTGGGGAGCAGGGGAGGAGGAAAGGACTGTTGGAGGGGCTTCTTAACATATTACGTAACATTAAGCATTTTCTGTACATGGTAAACCCAGGCCTACCTTCCAAGTATGCAGAGCACCCCTTTTGCCTGGCTGGTCTTATCAGAGGAGGCATCAGCTCTTTTTCAGCTTTCCATATGTTCAGAGAAAAAAAAAAAAAACAGATTGCATGGAACAGAGAAATGAGTCCAGAAGCGGATCCTGAACAGAGTAATAGAAAAAAACCTGCCAAGTCTGACACAGAGACCTTCATTCCCTTCTCAGTAAATTCTAATTCATGCCAATGAAACCTCAGCATCTTGCATGTCCTTAACAATCATCTTCCAAACACTAAACCAGCTTCCTAGCTGCTAGAAGCCATCTGATCAACATAAACAGCCGACAGAAGGCCATCAGTTTCTGTTGCTAAGGCATCAGCCAGCCTGCATCCTTCTAGCCTGGCAGAAGAGAGGTTTCATTTTCTCTCCCAACAAATTCTTGATGAAAATTCTGCCACAGTCTACTTCAAGAACATCCGTCAGAGTGTGCAGAGTGAATTTGCAATGTGTTAGTAGAAGGATGTGATTAATCCCAGATTTTGGTGGATAATTTTTAATTGATAGGCTAGCATTTATTTTAGAAAATCAATTCACAAAACACCCAACCCCAAAGCAGCACATTAAAAAAAAAAAAAAAAAGAAACGAAGCAATCTAAAATCCAATTAGCAATGTATTGAACTATCTGAAACAGTTTGTTCTTTATCTTTTGATATGGTAATGTTACTTCAACATTGCAATTAAAAATAGGTACTAGCAATAATGACCATGGTGTAGAGTTTGCCCATAAAATACCTTTGATGTATTAGCAATAAAGCCTTATTGACATTAAGCGCATAGTGTATGCGCTCAAAAAACCTTTGAAATGCAGTAGGAGCTGCAACTGTGCAACTGTGACAGGCTCTTTTGAAGTTCTCTCTGTAGGAACCAGATCTCCTCAAGCTAACTCGAATCACTCACTGACGCCAGGCAGGGATGAGCATGAGTCTGACATGGTTCAGCTTTAAGTTCCCTCTGAATTCCCTAGGCTGACATTAAGAGCAGCGTGGAAAGTCTGGGAGTTTTTCAAGGTCTTCAGAAGGTTTCCTCCAAATTTTTGTCTTAGAAGGGCAATGTTTTTCTCGCCACCAGTCATAAGTGAATTCAGTTTGATTTGGGCATTACATCAGTTGGGACTTCAGTGAGGTAGATCAGCAGGGTCAGAGTAGCATGGTTCAATAGCTGTCAACAGAGACCTGTCAACTTACAAAATCTCACCATTGGACTGAGCAATTTTAGGGGAGATGCTGATGATTTACAGTGCTAAATCACTGACATACCTCCAGACCAATTTGCTTGCCCTTGTGATAGCATGCAAGGGAGGCTAAGAAAAAAGATCCTTTATGCCATAGCTAACTTTACTGCAGATACCACAGTGTATAATGTATTGCCTGTACTACTTCTTATTCCTTTTGTGGCTGTAAAAATTATTCAGCGATGCATATGTTCCTCTAGTAAACAATGGAAATTGCAGGTCATAGCAGAAGTAGAACATTTCCCTGCTTCCCTGCTTATATTATAATTATCCTAAAAGTATTCTGTGTTCCTCTTAGCAGTACAGGGGAACCTGTTAGTGTAACTGCTGGTGACAAGGCCCCAAAAGTTGAAAGAGATTGCTTTGCTTCTTGAGCTGTAGTCAGCTGGAGAGAGAAGACAGGCAAGGGTTCAGACATTGAAACCAGCAATTTTTTACTCCTGGTCTGAGTGCCTTGGTGGGACTCTGATTTTGTTCACCGGTGCTAATCGGGGATAAATCCACTTACACGAGATGATCAGCTCCCTGCTGCTGTAAATGGGATAATGCAGCTACACTGACCTTCACCAGCAGACATGAGTGAAGCCTGAGAGTTACAGAATACAAACTCATGTGAGGGAGAGATCAGTTTGTATTTCTGCTCATGGCACAACAAATCTATTTGCTCCCTTAGGCTTTTCTTTAAAAGAATGTACTCAAGTTTGTAATGCACAACCCCCACTGCTGCCATTCTCCTCTTTTAATAGACACATATAATATGCAGCCCTTGTTACTTTCCTTCTCTTTCTCACTCGGATGCTGTATCTCAGAGAAGTCAGTCCTGAAAATTGCTGGCTTTGTAAGCACAGTCTGAGTTGAAAGAAAAGCACGGAGTGCATTAGGCTTCAGCTTTTTAATTATCAGTTCATAATAAAGGGTTCTCTTTGTGGGGAAAAAAATAATTTCCTGAAGGCTGAACCTCTGCAGGGTTTCCAAGGCATGGAGGGAAATATCGATCCTTTGACAATGAGTCTCTGCATTCACAGTGCAGAATGGAAAATTCCAGCTTTGCAATAACCCCCTAAACCCCGAGGAGCAAGTGGCTGTACTGCAGCGTGCTGAGAGGGGTACTGGGAGAGCAGCCCATCTAGACTGTGAGAAGGCACGCTCCTTTTCATATGTATAGGAAGGCTGCCAGGAAGGAATAAAGGTTCATAATTCTCTTGGCCAGCTAAAAAAGGCATTTGGGGTTTGGTTGGAGCAAGCTGGATACAAACGGAGAATCTATTTCATTCACATACAAAGACTAGATATTACCTATTTGAATTCTGAGGTTTCTTGGGTTGTTGTAGCAATGAAGTATTTAACTCTGGGAAAGGTGACATATTTTGAACAAAGTTACTGAAACGACACATTCCCTCTTTCCCCTTTCCCATTTTTGTGGCTGCACCATCAACTCTACATTCCAATTTGGGACAAAACCAACTCTGCCATATCAGACTTTCTAAAAGGAAAGATGTCCAAGACATAAATCAATCCTTACTAGAAAGTTTTGTTTGCATAAGAGTAATCTTTTAGACTAACCTAGGCATATCCAACCCATAACCCACACAGCACATGTGGCACAGCCTGTCCTGCGGCCTCCTCCTTCCCCAGGCCATCTTGGCAGCAGCTCTGCCCCACTGAGAGGCCTGGCCTGGGCTAAAACCAGAGCACAGGGAGGGTGCAGTGCAGTGCTGACTCAGTTATAGCAAATAACTGTGTGCACTGTGATATACTGCCTAAACACAGCCTTGTGAACAGCAAAAAATATGCAGCCATGCTTTCTGTTTTGATAAAGCAATTTGAGAATTGTTTTCAAGCTTTCAAAAAAAAAAAAAAAAACAAAAAACAACTCATCAATTTTTTCATGTATTTGAGATTCCATTTTCAGTTGACATAAATAGATTACCTGCGACCTTTCAAATGCAATGTTTCAAGTTGCAACCAGATAGTCAACTCAAAAATATGATTATGTCTCTATACCAGACTTCTCTAAAACATATCTTAGCAGAGAGAAACACTGCTCTGCTCACAATCTGCCTTCTTCATGTCACTGCTTTTTGGCAGTAGGTACATCTGTGGACAACTGCTCTCCAGGATGAAGCACACAAGGAGTAAAATGTCATTGAAAATCTCTGACAAACACCTGACAGCTCACTGAGAACTGCAGCCACTGCCATTGAACCAGCCTGATGTGCCAGTGTCACAAAGACAGGGTCACACATCGCAATGCTTTTATGGTTTTGTTTCTCTCTTTATGTTATGATAAAAAAAACATTTAAAAATAATATGTTTTGTTACTTATATGCATTAAGTATATTATATATTTTATATGCGGCCCAAATCAATTCCTCTTCACTCAGTGCAGCCCAAGCAAGCCAAAGGGTTGAACACCCATGGACTATGTAATATGCTAGAAGTGAGATTGTCTGAATGCCCTGCAAGACAGAGACAGACCACATTTCATTAAGCTTCAGGAAAAAAATACAAAATGGCTTGTTTTTCTTTTAGAGAGCTCTTTCTCCTCTTTGATCCTCGTTATATCTAAGTGCTAAACCTCTGTTAATCTAGTCAAGCAAAAGAAAACAGCAATTCAAAACATAAAAGCCAACTGAAACCATACAACCAAAGCCAAGTTTTGGTACTTGAAAAGTGCTAACGTGCTGAAAGCATCACCTTTGAGAAACTTCCTAATTGTTCCTAATTTTCCAAGAAAATGAACAGATATTGCCATGGTATGCAGGCATTTATTCACTTGAGAAAGATAAACTTTTAATTTCCTAAATATAAACAGTGCAGCCTAAAAGAAAGTTGTTCGAAAGTGCAAATGCCATGAAATACTAAGCACGTGGTACAGAACTGTGCAAGGGTGATTGCAATTGCTATGCCAGCCTGAAGAGAATTAAAGATCTGTTCCTAAGAGACTGACTTCATTGCCTTTCCAGGTCTAATGTGATCTTTCCTCCAGGTTGGATTTAAGTTCTTGTCTTCAGTTCATGCCCAAATTACTACCTACTGGGAAATAATGCCCTTGTGGCCTCTAAGATGCAGCACAAGCTATCAGAGCAGGGTCTCCTAGGACTCAGAGGCATGTGCAGCCTTGCTGAGAGAGGAGGAGAGGTAAAGCAGGGGTGAACTGAGCCCTGCAACCACTGTGCTGTGCTTCAGTGAGTGAGGAGATGGCAGGTTTAGCAGCGGGAGCAGGACTTGACCTTGTCCTTCAGCAGCCACCTCGCAGACACAGCTACTGCAGTCATCCCTGTGCGAGGAGGTGCCAGCACCTCTCTCTGCTTACCTTGCATACAATCTGCTAATTTATCAGCACTTTTCCTGGAAGCATCCTCTGGCATATTCAGCACGCATTTTCATATTTCTGTATTAAAGCATTGGGTTTGTAACTACTATAAGTTTGCGAACTTTCAGTTGGAGTTTCTACTGTTCCATAATGATTATTTGTTAGACCAACCCCTCGTTCCTCAGCTTTCTCATCTGTGTCTGGCTATTGACCTGCCCTGCGCAAGCCAGGCCTAACCCAGCACTTAGCATTGGCCAGGTAACCTCTGCTCGCCCCTCAGCAGCCTAATTACTGCTGCACAAGCGGATCAATCTGTGTTTAAACAAAGTCATTCTTACACAGCATTTTTAAGATTCTCTCTTCAAGATCAGTCTCCTCACAAGCTTTCCATACGTACTGTTAAATGTTTTCCCCTCTCCCAGTCAACTTTTCTTCTCCTATTTCAGCCCAGTAGTTCTTTTTCTATCTCCAGCTCCACTGTTTTCTGACTTCTAGCATGATATCTTCATTGTCATGACATTCTCTACTCTATTTTCCATTAGATACTAAAATACTCACTATTGCCACTTTAAAAAGAACACATTCTGCTAAGCCTGACGAGTATTTATCCATCAAACAGAAAACATTTTTAGAACTGAAAGACAAAACACAGCATTACTAAAAATCTATTTTTAGTTTCTGGGCATGATCCTAGGTTCAATGCTAACAACAGAAACATTCCTACTTTGCATTAGATCAGATACAGGCACACAGTTGTATCTTGTTTATTCAAAACATGATTGTTTTAGAAACAGAATATTCTCTCGTGCTTTGTTCATGCCTGCTGCTGCAAAAGCAAGTAAGTGAGCAAAAAGCACATTCTGGCCCTAGATCGTATGCTAAAAGCGTACGTGCTGAGAATAATTCCTATGATGACAAAGGCTATCTTTTAATAACATTTTTAATTCATACAACCTTATTGGAACATCCTACTGAGTTATTCCTCTTGGGTGAGGGTTTTGCAGTTATGGCACAAGGCTTAATTAGCTGCTATCGAGTTATTAGGCCAGTTCATAACAAGTGAAACAGGTTATCTTGCACTTTACCTCTCCAGTCAGCTATTTCCCAAATCCTTTGTCCAAAGTCAACTCCTTCTCTCTACCTATATATTCTCCACCAGAGATACTTAGCTATTTATTTACTATAAGAAACAGGCTTTCAGGAAAGGAGCAAGACCTAAAGCTGAGACACTGCACCTCATCAGGCAAAGAGCCACAGCTTTGGACCCTCACTGCCTTAAACACAGTGTGAAAGCAGCACACCTCAAAGGCAGCCTGCAGTGTGAGGGCGCTGGGAGCCCTTGCAGACACCTGGGGACATGATTGCTAGTGACTATGAGGGGTTGGGAAGAGTCTGGAAG
Source organism: Gallus gallus (assembly GCF_016699485.2). Classification (NCBI taxonomy): domain Eukaryota; kingdom Metazoa; phylum Chordata; class Aves; order Galliformes; family Phasianidae; genus Gallus; species Gallus gallus. The sequence goes on from NC_052534.1 coordinate 11,730,481, forward strand.
AATTAGGAAAGATTAAAAGCTGCAAGTCTAAAGCCTGAGGTATGTCTGAGGAACAATCAGTTGACACTGTGTATGCTGGTAATACACAATCTGCCCTGCACATGCTTTGGAGCACCAGACCAAATCACCTGTTATAAAGGAATTAAGCTGTTCCTGAAGGTTTCAAAAGCTGATGCATGCTTGAGCCATGGTGAACAATAGCAGCCTTGCCACAGCCCACAGCTCCACAGCCTTCCAAGTGACAGGTGAGTTCTGCATCTTAATAGCAGGATTTAGAGCCAATTCCCAGGTTACTCATTTCTGTCCCAAATCCAATACTGCAAACTGCAGCTTATTTAATGTGCGCCAGCACTGTCATTCCTTCACAAAAAGCCTTGTCAACCTTTTCATTCCTTGCACAGGCAGCCCCATTTTTAGTCTGCTTATTTCAATATGAAATGTATCATCTGTAACATCAGCAGTTCAGCTGTACTGTTAGCCTCTTCACTGCTTATAATTTTGTGACAAAGAAGGGACATAACAATAAGAAAATTCACATTTTACAGAGAAGGTCAGCATGTACTTACATAATTGGAGGCAAGATCAGGATGCAGATAATCAATTCCTGCAATAAAATAATGACAGAAAACAAACTGAAGGTTAGGAGTTTCAAAAATATTTTCTAATCATCACAGAAAACAAAACAAAGTCCTTTGCAGCTGTAGGAAAACAATCATGGTGAATAATGCCATTGGTTGAAATAAAATTTCAGTTTTTATGTATTGATCTATAAACTGGGACATTGCTTCTGATGTAGCCCCAGCCAGGAGTTGTCAATTATTTGTGCCAAAATACAGGTGCCAGTTGAGAAAGCAAGCTTGGTGACAACATTTATTGGCCTGTTTTATGAATTGCATCATATTTGTTTAATAAGACTAGCTTAAATCACAGTGTATCTGTATACAAAGAGCTGTCACGTACACCAAAGTGTACCAAATCTGTGAACATCAGCAAACACTAGATTAGTAGAGCACACAAAAATGGAATTTTTAACCATTGATAACTAAGTAGAGAGAAAATGTGGATTAGACTGTTCTAGCAAATATCTGAGCACAGGTTGCAGTCTGAGACCTGGGCTTCATGAGATACAATATCATGACACTTAGATTCTGAGCATTCCCATACATGCCTTCAAAAAGCTGACACAAACCAGAAATCTCAAACAAGCTAAATGTTCACTGAAGCTCATCTGGTTTGTGCTTAACACTACAGACACTGAAAATGCCAGAAGGAACTCTCAGATCCCTGGAATTCTAAGCAAACCAGACACTTAGGTTGCAGCTGAGAAGAAAACAAGAATACCGTATCCAAAGGATCAAGGAGATGCACAGAAAATAGTAACCCTGATTTTTCACAAAGCATGAGTTTAAATGGAGGCTCCACACCTTGGCAGTGTGCTAAACCCTGGAACAAGGCAGTGGTGCGGAATATGCTCATGCTAATGCAAGAATTATTTCCAAAGCTGAGAAATACACAAATCCCCGTGGATGGAACAACAGAAGCAGCAGATCTACACTGAGATGGGATAAATTAACCTATTAGATATTCAGTTAAACTGTGCAAAGAAACGGCCACTAATTTCATGTTTTGCTTTGAACATTACCCTGCCCTATATTTCCAACCTGCATTTTACTATGTGCTTAATTATACCTGCAAGTACAGTGGCATATTATTATGATTATCCTGATGAAAATATTACCTTCCATTATGTAGGGTCCTTAGCACTAGATTTGCAAGAAGGGATTCCTTGCACCTATGGAGGCCCTTGCTGATTCAAAAGGGATACGGGCAACAGAAGACTCAATGAAGAACCATTTCATGCAGGAGCTCTATTCCATACTTACTGGAACTGAATATAGATCAAATTACTCCCTTCTCTACAAGCTACATCTGATGGGCTAACACTTCTCAACAGCTTTCTTTGGCTTAAAGCTTAATCAGTTTGTTGTCATCCCCATGTCCTAATCATGTCTAGCCATTCTGAAAGCAAACTCCTGCCTCTGGGAACAGTAAAAATGTGATTTCTCATGACATCAATATACAGATGTCTGAATCTACTGTCTTATTTCCATGAAATCTTTGCTTTAGGAGAGAACAAACTAAAAACAGAAATGAATGAGGACTCATGTCAGCTGATCCCAGAAAACATTTGTGGATCCAGCCTCTTTATTTATTTTTAATAATACTCAGCCATCCTAAAAGCAAAATAATCAACATTTAGCCCTAAGAGCCACTGCGACTTCAGCTGCACCTGTTACCTTCATCTTGCTTGAACTTAGCCTCAAATTAGTAATGTGTTTAATATGCAGGTCTTTACTGACATTCAGCCTGAAAGTGTTTAATTATTTCAGCTGTAGAAGTATGACTTTGAGAATAATGCAACCCTGAAAATGTTTTTCTAAGTACTTTTTGTGAGGCAATTAAGTCCTCTAGTCAGTGCCTACAGAAGTCAAGGGGAGTCTTTCCTTTGGTTTAATGGTCATTATAATGTGCTCTTGAAGATTGCTGTTTGATAATCATATACTACAAGTGCTTTGGATATCTGTGCTTCTCTGTCCCTAGTGGAGACTTTATAATGAATTTTCCCTGAAGATTGGTAGCCTCAGCACTATAAGCAATCCATTATTACTTTTAAATCTTTTTTTTTTTTTTTTTTTTTTTTTTACTTTGATTGCATGGAAAAAGCTACTTAAAAATATTAATAAAAATATTAAAAAAAAAAGACTGAATAGGCAGTCTTCACTTACCATCATCCATAATTCCTATGGTAACTCCTTTCCCTGTGTATCCCAGCTCCCACGCCTCAGCTACGTTAAGATCAAGTCCAGGTGTCCCATCTGCTTGACCAGTGTTAATCTAATAGATCAGTGAAAAAGAAGAACAGCTCTTTTTACTTGATAGACACACTTCCACAGACACTGATTGTGTCTTTGTCTTTGCATGCATCTTTGATATGGAAAATAAATCACATCTGCTTTAGGGTATTAGTCTGTCTGTAACCATACCTTAAGTTTTAAAAAAGAATTATGGTGGTAAATTCATGTCTTCGTGGTTTATAAGATTTGGTTAAACTCTGTATCTTTTCAACCCAAAGGAACATTTTTCTCCTCAAGCGTATCAGCGTAGTGTGTTAAGCTAGCAAAAGTTGCACCAGTAGATACTTCAGAGGACTTCCTTATGAACAGGTAATAGTAACAGTTTTTATGGAAAACAGGGAGCTACTGAAATTCAGTCCCACTGGTTTTAATATCAGAAATGACTTTTTGGATTAAAAAGTTAGGCCTGCTTTGAGCAGGAAGGATCACTAGTTGGACTTCGTGGGTCTTTGTGCGGGTGTGATTCCTAAGGGCAATCTCCTCTGTCTTCAGACAGAAGTCGTGCTTACCAATCTCATTCACAAATTTCTCAAGTTCCATGTTGGACACAATATTAATTTTGCTATTCCAGATGCAGAACTATTCAACTTTATGTCAGATACCATTTCTCATTTCAAAATGCCCTTTTGTGCACTTTATAATCTAAAATCTAAATGTATAGCTTGATTTTTAAAAATGGTTCTTGTCATCACTGTGATATTTTGATTGATTGAAGTACAACAAAGAAGTGAATTAATCCACACTTTAGTTCATCATTTCACTGAGGGTGAAGTCTCAGACATGCTAACCTATCCTCAATCATCTGGCAACTCTTGTCTTGGGAAAAAAAAACAAAACAGACATATCTGATAGATTCACAAAACACAGAAAATGCATTAGAAGGAAAGAGACTGAGAAATACTGTTCATAAACAAAGAGTCAACTTAAGTGAACAAGATGGTACCATATTCACAAAATTCTAAGTATGCCACAGTGTTAAAATTGAGGAAAATGACTTTAACAAAATTTTAATAGAAAGACATTTTTCTTAGTTACTTTTACGTAAAAAACTTTTCTTTCAAGACTAAACTTCTCCCTGTAAAATATGACACACTAAAAATGAAACAATTCAGTAAAATATTAATTTATTTTGGCATCGGCTTAAAGCCAAAATTCTGCTTTTGACTGAAGAAAATCAATTAAGCAGTATTCAGATTTACAAAAGAAAAGAAAAACCTCATTTTTTTTCTAGCAAGTACACTAGAACTTTTTGTTATAATTCTATAACGGTGTTGTACCTGGCAGCAGCTCAATCAAAGACATGATTCACATGCAGTTTTAGAGGTCACATCAGCACACCAGGAATGCCCACAGGACACCAATACAGTTCTCTTTGAAGCATTCTAAGGATCTTTCCATCGACTGAAATGAAATCCAGCTCTTGAAATTTGCTGGATCTTTCCAGCATAAAAGAGGTTCAGTTAAAAACAACACAACAGAGCCTTGGATTCATTCCCAAGATCCTATGAGATAATTGAAAAGAACTCTTGCAAGACATTGTATGAGCACAAAGTAATTCGAATGCCAATTATTTAGTTACTCTTACTGTGATTTTCTTTCAGAACTTACCAAGTACCACTGCTTTGTAAATAAAGGATCATTCATGTTGATGTCAATGTCATTGATGTCTCTATATCCTCGTTTTCTTCTGCTAAAACCTTCCTGCTGCACAGCCTTCTTGACCTGGAAGGATTAATTTTTACATCTTTAGCTCAACGTTCTTCACCATAAAGATTTTTCTGGCTCTGTTTTCAGGAGAGATAAGGGTTATTAAATCACATTATTTGTGTCTGCATCACTCACTACCAACCTGGGGCAGATTTCTGTCAAAATTTGCAGAGAGAGCTCAAGGAATCATATAATTCTGGGGAAGATGGCTATGGAGAGAAGAGACATTCAAAAGTGTCCTACTTGGAGGAACACATTTTAGATAATAAAGTACTTGTGAAAGAGAGAGACCCTACTCTGACATCATTGACATGGACTTTCTTGCCATACTTTCTCTTAGCCATCAGAATCAAAACGTTATCATTATTAGATGATAAAATTATGTAATTAATTCCCAATACGAATACTCCAAGCTGCATTTGATAAAATGAAGATGCAGGTCTCAGTCACACTTTTTTTTCAGACTTTTCTCTATGATATTTTCAGAGTATTAGATAGCCTTTTCTGCTGGGGAGATTTGCTGGGAGAAAAGTATCTGAGACTATGTGTTCTCATTGCATTCCTGAGGTTCTTGGAAACACATCTTACAGACAGATGCACTTTCAGGGATTATCTTTGTTATTAATAAGTGATAAATAAATAAACAGGCAAGAAAACCTAGACGGCAAATTGGCCACTAAAAGCACCAAGCTGGCTGAAGTGTAAGATGTGAGAATACTGGCTATGCAAAACAAGCTGCCACAGTTTGAGATCCTTTTCTTTATAAACAAAAAACCCACCAAGATACATTCCTGTGCACTATAAAAAGCAAGAAAACTTAGACAAACAAGCATCTTTGAAGGCAGAAACTACAAATGTCCGATCATAATCATCTTATTTGTAAAACTGTAAAAGTAGACCACTGAATTTTTCTAATCATCATTATAATATATGATAACATTCAGCTTAACATATAGAACCAAGATCGCATAATAGCCCAAATACATCATTTTTATATATATGTGTGTATATATATATATAAATGCACCCCTCTTAATCTAAGAGGAAAGCTTAAAACTATACATTGAGTAAACTTTGAGAAGCAGAAACAAGGCAGCAAAGAAACTAACATTTTCTTAGGCATTTTCTTTAAAAGAAAACAACAACAACACGATGCCAAAACAACCTATGGTTATTAAGGAAACCTTATAACTTACGTAGCTATTTCTACAAGTGTGGCTTTGGCATTTCTGATTAAGAAGATGTGTGCCCTGATGTATCACAGTAACTCACGTAGTGTCAGACAAAATTCAACAGAGGAGAAATTCCTCCAGAGGCCAAATTAGACCTTTGAGGAGTTGAGTCATTCTTAGAGGTGTCCTTCCATCTCCGTTAATTAAAGCAGGAGCCTCAAAGGGCAGAGCTCAGTGAGATGCCTATGACCAAGATGAAACTGCGATCCAACTGATTCAGGCTAACAGCTCTTTTCCTCACAGCCACATTGCTTCATTATAACCTTGAGAGCTTAATGCCAGTTCACAGCAAGCAGGATGAGGCATATGTGACACACTCAGAAAGAGGATACCAGAAAGAACTGATCTGTCCTGAAGAGGTAGTATCAATGTTTCTAAAAACCTACTTTTATGAATTCTAATTCCTTAACTAGAGGTGCAAAATGATAAAATATTGAACTGGTACCTGCTTTCATTTATGTGCCTTTCTAGTACCTGTTCAAGTTCATTAAAAGCAAAGCAGATGGAAAAGAATGTGAAAAACTAATACAAAATAAGCTGAAAAGAAGACAGTGACTAAGTAGGAACCATACCAGGTGTACTTTGCAGTGCCAGGTAACTGTATAAAGAAAGGTATAAGCACACTGATACCTCTATGATAAGGCTCAGTGATGCCATGGAGACAACAGAGCAATCACCTGTCATTATGCCTTACTCCATTACCACCCCTGCCTCCATTGCTTGCAATTGCAAACCCCGAGCTGTCACCACATGAAATATTTATGAACAGAAGCCAACTCTCAGTTAGAGGGATGCCAGAGAAAAAGATTCATGTGTTTATGCTCCCACACAAGCTTGCTGGCTCTGCAGGACCTGCTGCATTAAGGCACTGAATTAGGATTTAGTACAAAAAGAATTCCACTAATTAAAAAGCAATGTTTTGGAGCCCTGGCTTTTCTTTAAGACCAGCTGAAGAAAGTGGAGAGCAATTTGCAGAAACAGCACAGGCTGACTTCACTCTTCGGGAGCATCTCGTTTGTCTGATTTGTTATATCTGTATAATAAAATATAACCTGTATCTTTTATTATATTACATTACACGATACTGTAATTCCCCGAGATGTGGAAATATATGTGAAAAGGAGGTATTAGCTTCTCTGAACTAAAACCACTCTTAACAGGCTGGTTTCTGAGTATTTTACATGGACACAAGGCACGTGAGATACTGCCATTCAAGGAATAACAATTTCAGAATGCCCGAGGCCTCCTATACCCTACAGAAACAAGGCTTTTCTCATTACTTTCAGTAATGATGGCAACTTGTAGAGTCACATCCAAAACAGACTAGGCTTTCTTTGTCTTGAGTTGAAAGGTTTGGCTAAAGCCCTGGCACCTTCCCCCTCACAGAAGCTACTAAATGCCTCATTCAGTTGCCTTGTGTAAGGATTTTCCCTCCACAAGAATGAACATGCCTGATGAAAACACTATCCTAAGATCAGAAAACATCCATATACTCCAGAAAAAAATCCCAGATGAAGTAAATTTATCCTTGATGTAATTCCAATGATTTCAGCAGAGAACTGCCAATTAGCAGATAGTTGATGGGAGTGAAACCTTGTCCGCTTGCCAATAGGGTAAGTCTACCAGCAAAATAGTATTTTTCCTCAGTTGTAAACTTGTCCTCAACCTAGTCCAGATCTGAAGAGGAAGCATATCTTACTTTGCCTCTATCTGAAGAATTTCTTCTTGAAGAGCAGGCTTTCCTATGATATCTGTAACATAAATGCATTAAGCATCATGTTGCAGGTAATGAGTTTCGAAAATGCATACAAGAGAGAACTTAGGATCACATTTTTGCATGTGGAAAGGTAGAAAATCACTGAAGAACATTCTGATCTTATAATAAACATAATATATAATAAAAACAATGTATTTTTGTCACATTCAGACTTGGAATCCAGCCCGCAAAGAAATCCATAATGCACCTTCATGACATCTTCTAACTACTTATTTCTCTAACTGAAGCAGGAAGAGCAGTGTTTGCTAGACAGACTTTTGATAATAGCATCTCTAAAGGATTTGAGCCTGTTAAGCACGACACTTATGAGAAATTAGTGAAGGAACAAGACTTCCTTTCAGAATGAGCCTGTTTTTCACTGTCTCAAATGTAGGCTTGTCAGCAATAACAGATTTTGCTTATTTTATTCTTAATACATTTATTTCTTCTTCATTATGATAGAGGATTAAGAAGTGAGCATGTATTTTATTAGCATGTGGCTAGATCAGGCAAAAGTTACTAGGTGTGTTATTATCAGAAGAAGAAGGTCATGTATCAAAGTAGGTACAGTCCATGGATGATGGGAAAGAGGTTCAAGTATTGATTTTTAATATACTTCTACTTATGCATGGTGCATAAAGCCACTTGGATGATAATAAAACAGCAGGATACTGATGCAGAACAAATTAACAAAATAATCAATTGCCTGCAATACTGCTCCAGGAAGGCCAGCAACCACTGCACTCTAACTGTGCTCTATGCTCCTATGAATGCCAAGACAATCAGCTCCTCGTTTTGAAGGAACGGGGTTAATTATACTGTTGAGTTCCTGCAGTGAAATGACTCCGTTATATTGAGCATAAATGACAGATTTACTAAATTATACCAGTGGGTATAAAAAAGTGGAACAGTACACACAACCCCCAACCTCAAGAATCAAGAATGTGACAACAGGAGAATTCAGGCCAAATTCCAATGGAAAAAGAGTCCCAGTATTGACATCTACTAAGCATGACTTGTATAGCTTTAAAAAAAACAAAACAACACAGCAGTAAGATGATCACACCGAAGAAGTGGTGGATCTTTTCTCTCTAAAGCCTGAGTTCAATGTAGGTCTGCTGCTGAAGGTGAAGAAAGAAGTTGAAAGCCAGTTGCCTACATTTTTTAAGTCAAGCAGATGGTTAGTCTTAAGCCCTGCAAATGGTGCAGAAGAGCAGCCTCCCATGAAGGTGGCTTAGAAGAGCATATCCACATACCTGAAGGCATCAACCAGCAAACCACCTCTGTCTACTGGAGAGCTGTCCTGACTGCTGCTATCCAACACAAATTGTGACAACAAAAGATGGAGACAGAGAAGTTCAAGTGAGTCTGTGAGATCCTCACACCTAACAGCCTTCAAAAAGGAACGAGAATGGGATATGAAGCACCTACAGCACCTTGTCAGGGTCTTAGCCACAAATGTCTTCCTTCCTCTGATCCCAGTCCCCAACAGGTGTCTATTTTTCATCTCTGATTTCTAAGTAAACACAGATGAAAATATTTAATTTTACTATCAACTCCATCCATGTAAAGAGAGGGAAATACTGACTCCATTCACAGAGTATACACTCGTTATCCACATTGCCCAGCAGCAGCTTGCTGGGAAGAAGCTCAGAAGATGTCTGAAGAATACCCATTTCACATTCTTCCACATTTTTCCTAAAGCCCCAAAGTAATGAAGTTTAGTGAGACTTTTCACTACAAAGTAAAAAAGAATAACTTTGACCATCTTCACTAGAGAAAAGAGTGTACAGACCTACTGCTACTTGAACTGTAGCTGAAGTCAGATGAACCAAACAAAACCAAATGACTTTTAAACGTTAGCGAGGGCTCCCCTGGGAGTGGATGTGACTAAGCATTGCTCCCAGGTTATGGTGTGTTACCCATTCTCAGTCAGCCATTCTTTCAAGGACTTGGCTCCCTGACAAAACAGGGACAATTCTCAAAAGCAGAGAGCCTGACACCATATGATACGCACTTCACTTTTCAACCTAATGGTTGATTCTCCTGTTATCAATGGGAAGTTGAGCTCTGACATACAGTTACAGGAGCTGGATGTGCCTGAAGACACTCCAGAGGACAAGGCAGCAGAACCAGGGCTGCAGTGCAGAGACAGGACTTCAGCCATTCTCAGCTTAGAAAATCCAGCCTTTTTCTTCAAATTACATTTGACTCCTGGCAATGAAAATGCCTGCAAATTATTAACAGAAAAGTGCAGAGCACCAATAGCAAAATGTTCCTGCTGCTATTTCCAGCTTGGTATGTATCCTTGTAAATGTAAATACCCAAAATATCAGTCAAACATTAAACTAGATGCTTGAAAACAAATCTTCAACAATCTTTTCCCATCTTCTGCATCCTCACAAGGAGAGATGTTCCCTCCAGCTGCCCCCAGTCCATGAAAAAACCTATTATTTTCTCCCAGTAATAACACAAGAGATTGGTCTCCAAGCATAGCTAGATAATGTACCCATTTTTTCCAATATAGCAGCTTCTCTTCTATGAAATTATCAATCCATCTTCTCAAACTTATCCCAAAGAAAAGAGGGACCATCTCCAGATAATTATGGCTTGTATGAGTGCCTCCAGAAGTACTATCAGCAATCAAGTTTGTAAAAGTCAAGAGCAGGTAACTGGAAGGAAAGTACTGCCTGATCTAAAAGCTACTACACCTGGCACCAGAAATTCACTTAAGCTGGCAGCTGGGTTCTTCTCCCTTTCTGCCATTCTTCCCTATATTCATTTATGATTCATCTATGATTCTATTTACGGTTGACAAAGGGGATTCCTGACTTCTGCTGTTGAATAACCTCAGCTGGTAAGGCTAGGAGAATTTGTCCACATGCCGAAAATTGATGCCATTATTGATATTTTGGACTTATCCTCTTGATTTTAAATCTTCTGAGCCTATTTTGAAGCCCAGAAGGAGTAAGAGGGGATGTCAGGGAACTTGAGTGTGTCACTAATCACCCAGTATTTACTAACTAAATGACAACCACTCCTCTCAAGCAAGCTAATTACTTCAAAGATTCTCATGAGTCTCTCCATAGATAGGAACAAATCCCCCTTGGTAACCACAGGTGTCTCTGGTGTGTTATTCATATAAGAGTCTCCAAGTGCCTTCTCTACCTTCATCAGTCCATGGAGAGTTTTCTGTACAAGGATTCTTTTCTCCAGCTATCCTGCTCCACCTTGGTGCAATCAGAACAGCTACAACAAAGGTACAGCAGCTGTTGGAGGACAAAGTTTACCAAACAAAGTTCATCAGCACAACTATACCTGCGATTTTGAAGCAAAAGACACTGAAATAAAATCATTGATTTGAATGATTTCATAAAGTAAAAATGTATCTCCTTCCATTAAAATACTTGTATTACTGATGTTTCATAAATTTAACAATGTCTATTTAATGACTAGCATAGAAGCACGAGAACTGCTTTGACTTCTAGCAAACATCAAGTTCACTATAAAATGTGTCCATCTTTCATTGTTCTTCTCTATTTGTATATCTTACTTCCTTAAATAAAAGTTACTAGCTGAAACAGCGTCACTGAATAGTGAGGGTGCTGCTGATTCTTCTTGCTTATTAAACTTGGATGTTCTGTTCCAGACACAGTTTTCCACTTTCACTAATAAGCCCCACATGACTGCTCAAACACTTCTAACTTTATGTAGACCATCAGCAGATTTCAAGCCTTCTGGACACTGAGGCTGCCTCCAGCCATCCCTCTTGAGAAATCTTCTCAGTTTTCCCTGGCTTCAGCTTGTGCCTTCTGAACTTTTGTCTCCACTCCCTGGACACGATATTGAGAAAATGTCGTGCCCCCAGTAAAATAAAACAAGGGTAAAATATTACCACTGTTGAACTCTCTGAATAAAGGCTGTTTCTTGCAGAGCCTTGCTGTGCCTTGCACAGTAAAATGTAGCATAGCTGGGGCTGGTCTTTAACTTCTCACTGAAAAATCACAACACCAGAGGTATGGACATTTAGGAAACTACCAGAGAAGTTCAGCATCCATCAGACAACAGTAAGACGCGAAAGTACACAGCCTCAGCTCAAAGGTTCCACTCAGGCAATCAACCTTTTCTGACAGAAACATAATGGAAAGAACTCATGTATCAGCCAAGTTCATATTAAAAAAAATAAAGTAATGCCAGAACCGACTTGCTTCTGCCTTACTTTGTGACCTTTCATTTTCCTGATACTAGTTCAGTGCTTGGTAAATAAGGAGCTTTCAAAAATAAAAGAAGGGGAAAAGAAATCAATATTTTTGTCCATTTAGCAGGTCTCTCACAGTTCAGTGACATTCAGGAAGCAGTGAGTAAAGCGACAAGGAATCAATGTGTAAGAGGAGGCTTCGGATCATATTCAACCTGCTCAACTAAGAAATCAATAGCGCTCCTCTAGATTCTACTTTGAAATGCAAGTGAATTGTTTAGGCTGCAATGTAAAATGAATGCCGAGTATACAAGGCCCATGAAGGAAAATACCAATTTGGTAAAACTGAAATTTTCATAGGATTGTGCTGCCTTAGATGGCGTTTTTTTTTTTCCCTCGGGGTAGAATTTATGAAGGGAAAAGTGAGACAGAGAAAAATCCCTGACTATCAAGATAACCAGTGTGCAGCTTTCAAAAGCAAGCAAACTCTGATTCGCATCTCTGCTCTCTCCTCAATTTGGCATGAGGGTCATATCAAGAACTGCACTATCACAGGTGCTGGCTATTCTAGGAATGCTGTTCTTATTTTCATTTTTTTTTCCAGTGCTTAAAAAAAAAACCAACAAAATCAGAGCAGAAGCATTTCTGAAATCCTAAGGTGTTTCCAAGGGAAGGAGAAATGGCTTGTTATACTACCCAGAAAAGGTGCCATTACACTTTATGGTGTATGATGACAGAAAAGTCAAAGTAGTTTATATTTTGAACAACATCTCTTTGCAAGACAGCAGGACAGCTATCCCAGTTACAAAATCAAGATCACTGTGAGAATGAAATTCCCTGTAGATGGGATGCATGTGTGAGTCTCACCAGGGGGTTGGAGTGCAAACCACAGGGACATTTTATCAGCAGCACGTGGGCATCTTTTTCAACTTTGCTGTCTCAGCAGTTATATCAAGCCACACAAATGAATCAAAGGAACCACATCTCTGTGCAGGTGTAAAGAGCATGTCCAGTGACAGAGAAAAGGATTAGGCCCCATGCATGTAAGGCACTTTATTGACTGCATGCTGTCCCTTCTTAGCTGCCAGATTAGGGGCTGCAAATAGCAGCTCCCTCTTCCCTTACAACCTTTGGCCAATTACTGCAAATAAACCTTTCTTAAAACATCATGTTTGAAAAATGACACCTTGTTCTTCCTCCTCAACAGTAAAAAAAATCTTTCAGGGAGTTATTCTCTTTTATTGCTAAGGCCACCACCAATCTTTGAGCTGATACATGAGACCCAAAGTACATTTAAGTTATATGTGCACTCTCTGTGGCATAAAATGGTTTTAATTTAAATGGGAATCAGATGTAGCTCATTATTTAAGACTGCAGACCATTTGGCATTGAGAGTGGCTTTTGGATACCTTTGTGCAGTACAAAGAAGAGTGGTGCTCCCTGGATCTTCTAATTTAAGAATTCTCTCTCTCTGCCATCATTTCATCATTTATTGCTTTGGTCTGTTTCTTAAAACCCTGGGCACTCCTCCATCTAAGGACTTTTCTTCCTGCTCCACAATAGTTCACTAGTCCTACACAGAGAGAAGTACTACAGAGCCCACCTTTATATCACTTCCTTTTTAAAGATTCTATTAGCATGGTTGCTGCTCCCACACAAGCAATGAATATGCTATCTGATCCATCCCAAGGGAACAGAACTGCTCCAAGGCTAAAGATTCCTCTAATTCTGTTGATTTTATGATAATTTACTTCACAAAACAACCTGCTCTGTTTGGTTCATACGGGAAGACTCAGCTGTCAGGTAAAATTACTCTCTTTGCTGAAGCATACCCTTGACCCATCCTGAGGGAGAATTCACTTCTTGTAAACACGTGAAATTCCGTCATAATGCCCAAACACATTTTCAGTCATAAAGCATCATCTGTAGCAGCTCTACTTCTAACATCATGCATTTTCTTTCTAAAGATGCCAGTTTGCTCTACAGACATTAAGTGTACTCCGTGTGGAGCCCTGCCATAGGCCTGCGTAGGGATGCATCTTACGGAAATCAAGTCAGAAGAGAATGAGACCTTAAAGCAAGTCTATAGCACATATTGAAAACAGACCCTCCTTATCTCCAAACTGATACCAAGATCTGCACTTAAACTCTGGCTTCTGACCTGTGTCATAATTCAATATTTCCGCTTCATTCTCCACAGCCCACTTCCCACTCAAATTGTACCTAACAGCTCATCATCTGCCTTGAAACATCTGCTTGGAAAAATACAGTACACACTTCTGTCACAGAATTACTGGCATGGATTATCCCCTTCTCACGTCAGCAGTAAACATGCCATATTGTCACACTTGTTGAAGAATTACATGTTGCTCTGTGCTTTATGTAACCATTTTGCTTTCCACATATAAAGCTTTTCTAAATGGTTTCTGATCAAGGAAAAAAATACATACATTTTGGTATAGCTGCCCCCAGAGCCCACTGACCGTATTCAGATGTGGTAACAGTGTTGACAGCTGTTTGCAGTTCTTCTCTCATGCCGTGGGGCTTAGAGAAGTTAACTTCAGATTCCTCTGATGCTTATAGCCCTTCCAAGTAGATTGGCCCTGCTGCACCCAGTGGTGGTGAAAAGTTAGCATACAAAAGCATCACCAGAATCTCAGCTAAAGAGCAGCTTCCCAGAGTAAAAATTGCCTCATGGCATTAGGAGAAAAGAAAGGCTAACTGATACCAGTGCTGTTATCCTATGCAGAGCGCATGAACCAGGCCAAAATCAACTTACTTTAAGTCTGAATTAAAAATAACTAAAAAGCTAGTTGTGGCTCCTCAAAATCTGGAGCCACGAGATGAAAATGGAGAAAAGGTTGGCTCAATCATGTAGAATACAGGTGTTTTCAATCCTGAGCTCAGAAAGGGCACAAAGAAATCAAGGCCCTGCAACACACCCAAAGAAGGGCAACAAAGCCATGATGGGTCTGGAGCACAAGTCTTATGGTAAGCATCTGAGGGAACTGGGGCTGTTCAGCCTGGAGCAGTGAAGGCTCAGGGGAGAGCTCATCACTCTCTACAGTGACCTAAAAGGAAGCTGTGGTGAGGTGGGGGTCTTCCTCTGTTCTCAGATTACTAGCAACAGGATGAGAGTTAGTGGCCTTAAATTGCCGCAAGGGAGGTTCAGATTGGATATTAGGAATAATTTCTTCTCAGAAAGAACGGTGAGGTATTAAAACAGGCTGCCCAGGGAGGTGGTGAAGTCACCATCCCCGTTGGACCACAACAGCTTGCTAGCAGTGATTGCTGCCCTGTGCTGTCAACACCTCCCCAGCCAGGCAGGAAGGACATTTGCAGAAAACCCTTTTAGCCTTAATAAAAAAACAAAGCTTATTTTTATAAAGGTGCCTTCCTGGAGTGATACAGCACAGCTGCCAAAAAAAGTCTGATTTTATTCTACTATTTCAAACCTGCAATACTTAAACTTCAAGGTTCACAAGAGCAGTAGTGATATATGGGTGAGTCTTCCTTGTCCATTTTTAACACCTTTAGAGATCTGTTGCTATCTCAATGGTGATGAGATATGCAATCACAGAACACTGCTCTTCCTGAAGTGCTGCCTGGTGGGAATTAGATAGGCTGCACAATGTCTCCTCTCAGTAAACGTCATATCTAGAAACCAGAGACAAAACAGAAGCCAGTCTTATGACAGAGGGAAGCCACAATTATGTTGCTGCTCATAGTCACGTATCTGCTCTTGCATCCAGCAGCAGAGTGGCTGTGTATAGCACAGCTACCTCTTTATTGCGTTACCATAAATACTCTGGACAGAAAAGAGAAAGGATTTTGCTGCCTTGCATGCCTTTCCTAGCCCACTGGGAAGTAACTGGAAATTGCACTGATGGGGCTGTATACCGTAAAGGTAGCAAATGCACTTCCTCAGCTCCTAGATTCAGAGGCTGATGGGTCCCTGTCGCAAAGCACATTAATAAAATGAGCAGAGCTTTGTGCATTGCTGCTGCACAGCATCAGGTTAGCAGTGTATAGCTGCCAGTGCCAGGCCATCTGCCACAACAGAAGCACCAAAACAGAAGGGTTTCCACAGAACTATTTCTGTATCAAGAGGAAAGGTAGGAAAACCTGGGGAATAAGGGATTGGTTTGCAGAAGGAAAATAAACAGTCCATGCCCTTTAATTCTAGCTTTTACCCAAATAGGTTTTTAATTTGATACTTTCAAAGGACTAACCTTGATGGTTGTCATGACACTCTGTATGTCAGAATACTTTATTATATTCCTTGAATGTTTTCCTTCGGTTTCTATCAGGGAGCTTGCAGAGAGTGCAGCTGCTGAGCTCCCTGGTGCCGTGGCAGGGAGCACAACCAAGGCAGGCAGATCTCAATCAGGAGGCATTTCCCATTTCTTCCCAGAATCTGGCTGTCATAGACCTTTACATAGATAGGGCAGTAGAAGTGCTGCTTGAATGTTCCCCATGGGTTTTCTCAACAAGCCTGTAGCTGAGAAGCTTTCTACATGTGTCCATGATCTCCAGCAGCCTGTCCTACTGGCTGCTGCTCAGGCCTCTTTGCAAAGCACATCTGCACAATTAAAATAATTTTCAACTATCTTACAACCAAAGGAGTTTTGCCTAGACTTCACGGGACCAGGACGTTCAGCTGGGTCAGATATGTCACAGGTCCCCCTCCTTATCCATTGCCTGCAGCACTGAAAAGTAGACCCCAAAGACTACAAAACTCATTATTAATTGCAATTGCACGTGCACTACTATGGAATTTTGGTGCCAGCATTTTCCCTTGTTCCCACTGGCCCATAGCACAGGCTGGTTTAAATAAAGTGCTAAAGTGATCATCCTGCTCCAAAATCTTTGAACTGCTGCCATATTTTTTTTTGGCCAGGGACAAGGGAGTATCTTTGCAATTTAGTTATTAGCATAAAATAATTAGGCTTTGGAGTATATTTTCCTCCCAGAGCATACACATAATTTGCACTGATATTTATAGGAACCTTTCTATTGAAAACAAGCTGTACCCCAAGGAATCAAGAAAATCTAAACTCTAAATACACTTCTTCCTATCACCACAGATTTCCATAGAGTCCTGTAAACTACTATCCTCATTACATAATTCTTACTCATCCTATTTGCTCAGACTTCACACAGCAGGCAATCAGAAAATGAGCATGTACATTCTGCAGAGATTGCTCTGTGTCCAAACTTTGAGACCCACTTCATATTACGATTCCACACAATAAAAAATGAACGCAAATGCCTCCTTGATGAAATTACATTTCTTTGATATAAAAAGTGATGAATCTCTAGTTAATGCCAACAGAGCCTGCTGCACGCACCTTTATGGATTCTTCCTAGTTCCAACCAGCTAACATTAACCTGTGGCATGGCAAGCTCTGAAGAAGCAACTTGAGACCAACAGTACCAAGAAGAAATGAAAGGGAGATTTAGGGAAATAAGCTATTAGATCAGAACGATCATCTCTGTAACAGACTGAACAGATACTTCCATGTCCTGGAGTCTTAAAAAAATGTAAAACCTCCAGTGCTAAAATACAGAATCATAGACTATACAAGATGTTGTCAACACAATGGCACCAGACATAATGTCCTCTCCTTTAGAAGAGAGGTGAGCTGTACCTATAAGTGACCATAACAAAGTGAAAATGATTAGTGAAGCACTGCCAAAGACACAGTAGGACTTAAGGATTTAAACTCACAAAGACTTGGCTTAAAACATCATTTTGTAAGTTTGACGGTAACAACAGTAGCCTGTAAAAAACAGGGAACGCTTAACAAAAAACAGAAGAAAACAAGAACACTGAAAAGAACTGGAAACACTTACAATCACTTCCTTTTTATAAAGGGCTTAACCCAGTGTAAGTTATTCCATCTTATTTTACCTCACCTTGTGCCACCCCTGGTCTAAGCAGCTGATGAGATCAGAGAAATGATCTAGCTTGGATGGAATCATTTTCTTTGTGTGCTGTATTTAAAATGCAGTCAGATTCTTTCCCCAGCAACAGCTGTTCCTTCAAGAAGTGGGAATGGTGTCAGAGGAAAAGCAGTGAGGACAGAGAAGGCAGGAATATCTAAAAACATCGGGTGAAACCACTATGGTAGAAGAACAGAGCATATTTGTTATTAGCTTCTTGGCTGACATTCAGTTCTCCAGAAGTGTGAAGATCCAGGCTCCATCTCTTCTTGCCCAAGGCTAAATACAGACTCACTCCATTCATTTCAGTGAATTTCAGCTTTTCACTGCTGCAAATTGGAGTAATGTCTACCTCTTACATTTAATGCCATTCTTCTGAGAAGGAAAACTGTTAAAGCCTCTCTCCAGTTGAACTCAGGTTCAATCATGCTGGGCTGAACTCGTGAGGACAAATTATGATTCTCTGCTTCAAGGGAGCACGTCTATTTCCAAAGAAGTAAACAGATCAGAACAGAACCCACTGGTAAGGAAAAATTGCTGAAGTATTGAGGGGGAATGAGAGAGCAAAGTGCAGAGAGCAGCATGCAGAGCTTGGTGAATTGGTACACACAGCACTGCAAGCAGCAATGGCACATAGACATGGCCTGGACCTTGTGTAGGTGTACTACTGCTGTACAGATGAACCACTGGTACTTAGGAGGTGGCTTTGCAAGTGGCTCCTCTCCAGCATGGCCCTCTGGGAGGTTGTGGGCTCAGCATAAGTGCCTGTGCACACTTGCACATAAGCAGTGCAAAAATTCCAGTGTGATCCCCTCTTGAGGCATGTGTTGCTCTTGTGCTTCTCCTCCCTCCTGTTTAAGCCAGGTACCCTCTTCCTCTACAAGTGCCTATAGGTGTTGAAAACTCCAGGGCAATTTCTCTTCTCCTCACAGCTCACAGTGCAGGAAACTGAGGCAGGAAGGAGGCAGCTCTTCATATCTTACAGAAGCATGTAATGGAGTCACAGAATCATGGAATGGCTTGGGTTCGAAGTTGTGATTTGGTCAGGAATGAAGGAAGCAGATGGCTGTTTTGTTTGTTTCTTCTTGACATCTGCTACATACGCAGAGTCCTGGAAAGCTACAGTCCTGTCCATTAATTATCACCCAAAGTTCTTACGGAAAATACACCAAGGAAGAAAAAGTAGAACAATAAACCCCCCTCCTATTCCTTTCCTCTTATGCCCCCTCTTTCCAACTCAGAAAGAGATATAAAAAAAGGCACAAATCTGCAGGAGATTGTTTATCATGTCATTCATCAAAATCACTACTCAGAGCAGGTAAATGGCTGCTGTTTTAATCGGACAAAACATAGTAAGGGAGGTTTCAAATTACCTCCTAAAGGAGATGAAAACTATCATTTCATTGCACAGCTCCATCTAAGAGCAATACGCTCGATGGAGACAGAACATCGGCCTGGAGGCAGTGCTGTACTTTGGGATCAGTGCTATGAAGATGCCTTGTCCTGGCATTACACTGATGCTCCTGGCAGCTGGGGCCAGATTTCTCCTTGCAGAGACTCAAGAGAGCTCGGAATTCCATGAACAAGTATTATAATAATACCTGTGCTACACCTACGCAACCCTAATTGCTGAGACATCGCTGATACATCTCTCTGTAAAACCACTCTTCCCTGGTGAAAAGACTGATCAGCACACATTTGGGGAGCCTAAAGTAGGTCTGCGGTACCATCTGAGAATGCCAGGGCTTGGGGGGACTGGATTTTACATTCTGAGAAATGCTGCACCTATATATTATACATGGATAAATTGCAGCACGTTCAGTCAAATAAATTGTGCTTAATCTATAATAAAAAACAAAGCAGTTGCTTATTGTACAACAAAGAAAGAAATAAGGAAAATGTTGTTCAGGTTAGAATCTCCTGAGCACAAAGATCTCTTACTCAACACTCTATTAATGCTAGAGAAGTAAATGTTCTTTCTCCATCTGCTGCTGCTACTCAGGATGAAGAGGCACAGCCCTAGGAAAAGCTGCAGTGAGCCATGGGGAAGCAAGGGCAGGAGCAGAGGCAGGAACACTAGTGCCACATTATACCCAGGGACAAATGCCTCCATGCAATTCTGTTATTATTTTACGCTTAGATAGCCTCCAGCGCAGTAATTTCCCTTGAGCCTCCAGATCATGCATGTGGAAACACTAAATGACAACAGTAATTACAGTTTAAGGTTACTGTCGTTTGTCTAAGTCTTTTGGGCTTCAGAGGATCTGCACTAATCTCTTGTTTTTATTTTCTCCCCCCTGTTCTCATCTCAGTTTCCTTATTGCCCAGGTACTGTTAAAACCACTGAATACCAGAAATGGCCATAATCCAACTTCTTGTGGGTTTTTTTTCCACCCCTTCCTTCATCAGATTGGGCATCTGGAACCTAATCCTTATTGTTGCCCTTCTTTGCTATATAACCTTTTGGAAACTTTAAAATTCCCTCTGTTTGTTGTCAGCGTTTTTAAAACAGGCATACTCCATATTTGAAACATGTTTTGAAATACATAGTTAAAGATTAATTCATTACATACCAGAGAATATCACAAGCTATTTCAGATGGATAGACAGATCACTGCAGTGGGAGATCTGCAAGCACTAAAATCACCAAATCAATCCTCTCCTCATTGTTATTTATTTTTAGGCAGATAGAGAGTATTTGGAAAGATTTATTGGACTTTCTGGCTTAGTCTGAAATATTCACTGCTTCAGGTAGGTAATTCACCGTGCACACACTCCTTAAACACCATGCTAATACAAAAAGCACAATGGGAGAATACGTCTGGCAAGTGACGTTCCCAGCTGTCCTCACTGGGAGATGTTCTTTCCCTATGTAAAAACACTCAGCATCCCAAGTCAACAGCGTGACACGAGTAGACTTCATTTGCACTCGCTCCTTAAAGCAACGTTCTTCTTCATACCTTTCAATCTCAACCTGGAATTTGCATTTCTTTCACATATTCAAATTTTCTTTTGAATTTATGTTGACATGCAAAAGCTGAAACACCTCATAACTAAACTCCAAATTGCACAGAGACCTGCACACACCACCTCTGCAATTAAACAAAACACACACATCTTTCTTTCCTATGGCAAGCTGCTCCATGCAGAAAAGGTTTCCTCTTTAGATGGAGATGAGCTGCCCAGTTCTATGAGCAGAAGATGACTATAGTCCAGAACAATAATCAGAAACTTCTTTCAGAGGCTCTCCCTTACCATCTACTTGTCTTCACATTAAATGTTGCTTTCCCCATCACCATGGAAAACAGAATCAGACCTATGGGTGTCTGGAAAGAGGTTGTTTTATTTGGAAGGAAATAATGCAGCTGAAGGAAATCATCAAAAGTGATTGTGAAACAAAAACCATACAAATGTTCCAATTGGAAATGTTGAAACGAAACCTAAACTTTTTGTTTTGCTTTTTGTTTTTTAATATATGAAACCACTTGGTTCAATAAATTGTCTCAAATCATTAATTTCTAGAATGAAAGTTTGGGTCCTCTTTCTATTACTTTTTCTTGAGCTATCAGATATAAAACATTTAAAGCTTCTACATATATATATATATATTTTTTTCCTTTAGTAAAATAATTATAATTTTGGTTGCTGATTGCCATACAGAAAACAAATCACAAGCCATTCTTATAACACGCCTCACACAATTCAGGAAAAGATCCTTGAGATTTACAAGATAGGAATATGGTTAGGTCTAGAAATAAAGAAAAAAAAGAGGAAACATGGAGGTTTCCCTTTCACTTTAAAGAAAATAGACAGTCCAAACAGAAACTCTTTTCTTGTAGCAGTCAAGGGAATTATTCCAAGAAAAGCTCATGTTGCAAAAGAAATAAAATGGATTCCAATAAAGATTTTCCCAGGATAGCATCACTGTCCGTGAAAGAAAATAAAGCAGCGTTCAATTATGGTAGTATCCACTGCCCCAGAAGAACCAGAAATGTAGTCCAAACTGTTAAAGATTGCTGTTGCCCCTACAGTATCAAATCCAGAAAACGTGAGGGCCAGGCTATTACAAGAGTTCAGCCTGTTTTGAGTTGAAGAAAACAGCCATAATGATGGTACTTACAAAAGGTATCACATTTTTAAGATGCCCAGCATACACTGAGTAGAACAGAGCTTCACCAAGCAGAGGGGCTGGGATAGCAGCTGCCAGCTGGATCTAAGAGCTCCTCATTTCCCCTGGGAGAGAATGCTCCCAGGCACAGCAACAGCAACTTGGGTAGAACCAAAGGCAGGACAACAGCAGCCCAGTGATCCAGAAGCAGCACAGGGGAAAGCTGGCTGAGCACCAGGCAATCAGTGGAGTAAGATAGGATCCACTTACACACAAGATAGAATCGAGACAGAGCTTTTCATATTTGCTAGATGACAAAGCTAAGTTAGACAGGAACAAATGCAATAAATCACTCTGCCTCAGCCTTCAAGACCAAACAAGGCATCTTCTAGCCACGGTGGCTTCTCTTACTTTTCTGTCTTTTTGATAAGGATGCAACCAACGCATCTGGACTTCATCCAAGGAAAAAAGAGAGCATGTGCAGGGTGGACGAGGAAGAAGAGAACCAGCTATTAATGTTCAGAGGAGCACTGCAGTGTTACATAAGCCAGAGCCAAGCAGTAATCAGCTTAGTGATATTGCTGAAAGACCAGGAGTATAAAAGAAACAATTACATCTGGCAATTCTGGATCTTCTGTGAAGACTTCAAGTTTGCAAGTCTCGTGGACCCATTACTGCATATTTCTAAGTATGAAAGAATAATGGTTGGAATCAATGACGATTAAATGAATGGAGACAGACTATTTACAAGATATTAAGCATGTATGCAAAATAAGTGCATTCTCACAGCACTCAGACAGTAGATGCGTATCAATGCAGAACATGAAGCAGTATCTTAATAAAGACATGTCCATTCAGATACCATTTCATATAGCATAAGCAAAGTTGCAATATTGAGCAAAGTCCATTTGTGACAGAGTAGAGCTGATATTACGCAACTGTGGGAACAAATTTCATCTGGAGATGCTACAGTATTTATTAATCTTTCCACAATGTTTTATTCTACCCAATCTTGTTTTGCCCCACAGGATTGAAGTTTAGAAGGCCAGGAAGCATTATTCAACTCCATCACCCCCACTACATATGTATTTGCATTTTAATTACTACTGGCTATTCTCAGATGTTAGAGGCATCATTTTACTGAGAAGCCATGTTCCAATGCAGCATCAAATTGTTACTGCAGAAAATTCTTCAGAAACAATTTCAATTCAAGCCTTTATTTCATCTCCATTCTATCTCCAAATACTGCAATCAACTTTCCCTGACCTTTATAAACTCCTTTCTGTATTCACAGAACGCATAATGCATACAGGCAATGATTTCACAGACGTATTTATAACTCCTTGGTGGCTCCTGGGCTATTGAGTCTGTGGCAAAATAAATTAATATTATGCTTGGGATCCTGCACACACACACACACACACACACACACAGACACGTTGAAGACCTGGAAACACAGTATGCCTGTAGCAATAGTATTTTGGAACAGATTGCAAAAAACAATAGGCTGAAATGCTGTTCACAAAGGAAATACTCATCAAATTTTAAGCAATAGTAAAGCATATTAAATGGCATGAGTGGATGCACTACCTAATGCTTCATGAAATAGATTATGCCATAACATCTTGTAGCTCAAGTCTCATAGTAGAGAGGTGGTGGTTTGTGGTTCTTTGTTGTTTGCTTTTGTTGGTGTTGTTTTCTAAATGTCACAGAGTTGTGATGTAAGTCCTGGCATTACTGCATACCCTGGAAAACCACACCAAGGCAAAAAACATTGCAACCTCATGTTGCTTTTGATTTAACAGTACATCCTTAGCTGTTAAAGCACTTGGGGTTTTTTTGTGTAGGTTTGATGTGAAGAACCATTTGCTTTACAAGACACTGGCAATAAATACAAAAAAACCCCAAGTGCTTTAACAGCTGACTTTCTGAAGTCAACAAAGAATCAAAATGAACTGTTAGAAATCCATTTTGTCCCATTCTAACTCTACCATGGCACAGTCTAAAATACACGAGCATTCTATACAATCAATGGTACAATAATATTAATTAACACTATAGACTTCCCAATGTATATGCCAACTAATATATTTCTAATCTTTTAAAAGTGTTTAACTCAAATACAACTTTCCATGCACCAGCACATCTGATTTTCTTTTCGACTTAGGGATTTGCCTAAAGAAAATAGATGGTTAAATGCCTTGCACTGTTTCTGAGGAACTTATTTTAGCACAGTATGAATTCATCTTTAAAACAAGAATGTATAACTGAACAGTACAGCAGCTTTCTAAACCTAAGGCAAAGCTAACTCTGACGATGGGTTTGGATGTGGCAGGCTGGGTCCTGCCATAACTCAAACACTGGTGACTTGGGAAGGGAGAGAGCATGCTTTTGCACCCCTACAGTTTCTGCCTTCATCCCACCAGCACAGAGCATATATTCTCACCACTGCCACTGCTTGCATGGTAATATTAAACAGAGCTCAAAGAGTCAATGCTGTAAACTGCACAGGCAAATAACAGCGGCAATGCCTGCTCTGCAACACAGGCTCTGTTCTCAAGACAGGAAACAAGAGGTAGACAGAAAAAGCAGAGGGAGACTGGAGCATGAGGCTGCCATCAAGAGAACAGAGCTTAACAATAAAGCAGAGATGTAACTAATGCCAACTCAGCAATTTAGAGGCAGCAGAGCAGAGGCTGAATGAGGTCAGCTGTCTCAACAGTTATTCATGAAATTACTGTACTTTCACATAGCTACAAATATTTTGGGAGAATAAACTCCATCCTACTGCCCTATCCCACCTTATCCCAAGCATCACCTTGAACCATGACAATGACATGCCTGGAAGCAATGCAATGCCAACAGTCCCTTCCAGGGCCTTAGCCCATTAGGATCACCGCCCAACCTTCCCTCAAACCACAGCCCCACGATGGCACTGCACTGCTGCTTTTATCTTCAGAAAACTCCATATGAACCCGCATAGTGCATTGTCTTCACAGTCAATTACCTTGCAGCACATCCACTTATGTTTTCTAATGTTCTAGCTTACTCTGTAGTTTTAGTTACATAGTATTTCCATAAAAACCACACACATTTGACTTCAATGTCATTTTGATAGCCTGTTATTTTATTATGTGGAGCTAATGGTCCTTTTATAGGTAACATATAGCTATACAAGATTTCTAGCATTCTTAAGTGTTGATGTTGCTGGATTGCTTTTTGCTTCCCCCTCTAGTTGTATTTCTAGCCACAAAGTAATAGATCAATTCAGCCTAGCTTTTACATTCTGCTGGATATAACAGTATTCTCTCCACTAGCAAATTGCTCAAAATACTTGATTTTCTACGCTCCATAGTGCTGTGATATTTTACTTTACAATACAATTTGCAGTCTAAATAAACAAGCCAGCAACACAGCACATAACATTTGGAAATCAAGCTTGGAAACTAGGAAATCCTTCAGCACCTGCTCAGCATGCTTCCTTCAACCTAAGCGACAGATTAAGAACCTGAGTTACTCGAGGCCTCTTTATTTTTATATCAGAGTTCTTTTTATTCTTGTTATAGAAGCAGACTCCTATGCAATAGCTGTGATGCCTCAATTAAAGAGCAGCCACGTGCTTTAAAGCTGGAGGCACTGTTGGTCAGCTATGCCAAACAGCTGAGCAGGACCTTCTGCTGTCCATTTTCACCAACCTCTCTTTGGGCACATACAGAGTTTATAAAGACCAGGGACAGATGGAGATAGGAGCCTCTCAGAGGCAGCTCTCAGAAAGCAATCACAGGGATCTATGGAAACCCTTCCTCACAAACACTGGATAAAGTGCAAGACAGCTTACTCCTCAAACAAATAAGACAGTGACCCATTCCTAGAAGACTGTCCATTTTCAGCACAACATACTTCTTTTTCAGGATGACTTACGACAGTGATGTCTCCAGTTCTTGTTTGGTGATCCAACGAGCAAAGCAGTTTTAACAGAGTGCAGGTTTGAGGCTAGTTGGTTTTGTTTCAGTATTGGAAAGAAGACATTTTCTCTAATGAGTTTTCCTTGGTTGTTCAATATTTACTACAGGTACTTAAACAGAGCTTTTATTACTTAATGTTCCATTTCCTTCCAAAAGTATAACACCAGTGTTTGTGTAATACTGCCCAACAGTCTCATAAAATTGACAGCTACTCCAAACTTTTCTCAGGTGTAATCCTACCAGCATGCCAGCCTAAGCATATCGTGTATTAGGGCAAGACTCCAAAGAGCCTTCTCTGGGAATTCTATAATCTCTACCAGCAGCAGCACAAATTTACATAAGTTGAAAACGTAAATAGCTTTTTATCCTACCATTTTCCCCCATCTATCCTCATGCACTCATCCATACCTCCCCATGTGGCTGAGAGACCTGATGCCTCCCCCATCGCTTTGAGATGGGGAAGCAAGTCTTGGGACTACGTTCACTTTATATAATGCTTCTCTGTGGAGAAGTTGAACGTTTTGGACAGATCTGGTGCCACTGCTGTGGTAAAGTGCAAGGAAACTAATCCTTGTGAGGGCAAAAAGAGCCAGCAGCAGGAGGGCTGCAGTGCACAGGTTGAGTGCTGACCCTTTCTATGGGATGGATTTTGGTATGGCTGCTCCTCTGCTTCTGGAAGCGAGCCAGCTTTCTTCTCAGAATGACAAAGCACCTCAGGAAACCTCCCAAGTTTTGATCAGCTTAGCAGGGAAAGAAAATAATCATCACTGGACAGAAAGTCAGGTAATCAAGATGTGGGGCATGGAGCAAGACTGAATATGTCAAATTTTGCCATTTTCAGAGAAATAACAAAAATACGCCTATTGCTATGTTTCAGGAACAGAACTGCCCGTCACCAGTACAGAAGGCTGGAGAAACAAGTTAAACCTTCATCAGCAGTTAGAGAGATCTGACCAAATCCACAAGGAAAGCTACAGACCAATGGCTTTTGGCCCCCAAGGCCCCAAGTCACCTTGATCTACACTAGCTGGAGAATTGGGGAAAAATAGCTTCTCCTGATCTCACTGGGAATGTTTTTTACTTCTACAAAGGAGTAGATCTGCTGGCAAAGGAAGTAGGATAAAAAGCTCCCTCTAACTAATCTCAAGCCTCTCATTAATGCTGCTAGAAAGGGTACAGAAAATTGACTTATGCTACACAGCCACTGCTGAGGGCTGCTGCCTGCTAAGCAGCAGTGGCTGTCCCCAAGCTGCCAGCCCTTTCTCCCAGTCCAAGGTGACTGTGAGAAGGCACTTCTGCCCTCATACAGCAAGCAGTGGGGCAGTGAGGGAGCTAGGGGCTCAGATCACATGTCCCTGCATGCTGAAAACCAGAGGGAAGAGGAAGGGAAAATAAGTTAAAAGATGGCAAGACAATGAGAGAACTGACAAAGGTTGATGAGATTGGCGAAGGTAAAGCCTAGGGCAGCACCCAGTTATTGTCATTGCACCTGAGGCAAGGGTCCAATCAAAAGCCAGTCACATTAAGGGGGCATGGGAGGTATCTGAGGTGAGGAAGAATATGGACAACGGTGATTTGTTTTGTTAGAAGCTTAGATCTTCTGCATGTATAGCCTCCTTTTCTTCCCTTATCTCATGACAGAACTGGTAACCCTGGGCATCCAGGGATGACATCCTGAAGCTCTCCCTAGACTGCTGTACCACCATGCACATCAGAGTTCCCCATTCTAATCCCTTTCAGAAGACTTAATAATTGCCATCACCGAGATATTTATAACCAAAGAACTCATCGTGTTAGTGCCAAACTCACTCTCAGTGAAAGATTCCCTTTTCACCTCCTCCCCCCTCCACACATATGTATTAATTCCCCTAACACCAACACAGATGCACTCGCATATAGATATCAGTAAATGGCTCTGCTCTGTACATTAAAGCCTCTTTCTGGACTGGAATTAATCTTGGCAGCTGTCTGACAGCAGAGACTGTGTGGGAGGAAAATGGTTTTATCTAAAACTTGAAAGAAAGCAAAATAGTCTTAGAACAAACTGTGTTTCAACTCTTGCTCCTTCAGTGGAAGATTATTTACTAACAGAAAATACCTAACAACAGCAAAAATACAGAAGTATAGCTCTAAAAGGTAACTATTTTATTGTGTATTTTTCCTTTCCTTTTACTTTTGTGGTCACTTTTCAAAACATGTATTAATAATCCACCTTAGGCTCTCTATAGGAGCCAAGAATCCAAATCTGTTTTGAAAATTAAAATGAAGGAAATCTCATGGCTTTCTTTTAGTTGCGGTGGAGCAGGAAAGTGCTCTTGCTCCAGCCTGTCCCAATCATTCTGTCCTCACCTTCATGCTGATGTCTGGTCCCATCCTACTCTGGCTCCTCCTAGGCTTTATGTCACTCCTGGCCCTTATCCCCTGCTGTTTCTACTTCCCAGTTGCCCACGATCACAGATCATTGCAAGGACCACCCTGCTACTTGAAGCCTTCGGGGCAAAGAACAGCAGAATCTTAAGTGAAGTTTCCCAAAGCAAACCAAGCTTAATGGCTAATCTTTTGGTCTGACAAATTACAGCTGAAACCATTAATAAATAAAGGCAGATGAAAATGCAATTTCTCACTGTGAGTACTGGATATCTTTCCACTGTGCCTTGTGTCATTAAAAGCTCAGTTTTAACATGGCAAAATATTAGAGAGGCCTTTTTTTTTGTTGTTTGTTTCCCATAATCTATTTGGTCTCAAAGGCACATAAGGAAAAATAACAAAATACAGGTGCACCTGGAAATTATGGAAATTTGCAACTGATTACAAAAGAGGGGTTTCTGAACAAACCTCATGTGGCATCATTATGCACGCCTTCACCTGCTGCCAGTACTGCTTCAGGCCTCAGCGATACTGTTCTATAAAATAATGTCAAATTAATCATATTTGAGGCTGCTCCTCCAAATAAATATTGGATCTCTTCTAGGAAGTTATCTTAATAACATTCCACTCCTGCCCTCTGGACAGCAATGACTTTTATCATGAGAAGGCTCTGTATGTTTAGCATATCTCCAAATTACTTTGGTAAAAACATACAGTAAATTTTATGCATAAAAGCTTTTTGAAGCTTTTCAAAAGTCAAGTAGAGCATGAAGATGATGCAGTAACCTGCTTGCATAGTGCTCTGCCATCTATCTCTCCAGACTCTTGAAAAACTGACATGGTTCCTCAAGGGACTTCCTTGATTAAAGAACATTAATTAATTGAGTGAACATCTGTGCTGTTTTTCAACTAATAATTAAGATTAGTGAGGAATCGTAATCTCTTTAAAAGTGAAAAGGATACAGAACAACTGCAGCCCACTATCTCACAGAATTTGAGTAGGGCTGAGCAACTATGTCATTTGCCACAGTGGTTCCCAAGAGATTTGGAAAGCTGTGTGGTGGAAGCAGTCAGTTTGCTTCCTTGCTAGCCCAACCACAGGAACATTTTATTTTTGGCTTCATGTGTTAACATATTAACCATGACAGTGCTGACATCTGTTGCTAAACAAAATTCAGTATAAATGGTCCAGAAAACTGCCGTTAAACTCAGAAACTATTTTTGGAGTTTGAAATTAAGGACTGTCAACACAACTGATGCTTCCACTTACGCACAAAAATGACAAGAATTTTAATGATTTCCCAGAATTCCACATACAAAAGAAAGGATGAAAATAAAAGTAACGATTTTAAGCGCTCTCAAACTCAAAAACCAACCAACCTATACGGTATCATTAGAACTCAAAGATTACCTAACAGGGCTAGATGAGAGACTGTCCTACCGCTTATGGAAATGAAATAGTCCTTCTATTCCACTTCCATCTCCTAGTGCAACCCACAAGGCTGGGGCACACCTAGGATCATTCTTTTCCTCATAGAGGAAATAGTCCAGATTATTTTAATACAGGGCTTTATTCACTGAAACCAAGGAGAGCAAAGCCTTTGGTCTGCAGCACCAGAAAGAATTACAGAATCACAGAATTGCAGGGGCTGGAAGGGACCTCAAGAGATCATTGAGCCCAACCCACTGCTAAAGCAGTTCCTTACAACATGTCACACAGGTAGGCATCCAGGTGGGCCTTGAGTACCTCCAGAGAAGGGGATTCCACCACCTCTCTAGGCAGCCTGTTGCAGTGCTCTGGCACCCTTATCATAAAGAACTTCTGCACGTTTGTATGGAACTTCCTAAGTTCTGTTTTAGGCCATTACTCCTTGTCCTATTGCTACACACCACCAAGAGCCTGACCTCATACATTTGCCTCTCACCTCCCTTTGGATACTTATAAACATTAATCAGATCAGCAAAAATGAGATTTCAGTGCATGCGACAGAAACCAACTAAGAGTCTAGAGACCACAAATATTGGAAGACTGCAAAAGAAAGCATTTCTGAAAGAGAAAATAGACTAATTTAAGCTCTTTTTAATACTTTCTTAGACACACTAAGTCTAGAGGTAGCACATCCAATTGCCAGTCTGGAACAAGTACAGGAGCGCTCAGCCTGAGGCTGAGGCTGCAGTGAGCATCAGCAGGCCCAGGACTGGCCACACACATCCCTGTTAGACGTGGGCGAAGAACCACTTGAAACTTCTGCAAAAGTGGGAAAATTACTTTGGGAATTCATCAGATCTTGCCTCCTGTGGTGTCACAATAATTACAATCTTATGTAACCTTTTCTCTTTTTTCTATTCATTTTTTCATTTTCTTAAGTGTTCCAATAACATATAATATCTGGCAATAAAATTATCTGGATAAAATTATTCTCTCCTCTTTTTTTGCTTGCAGCACAGAGTTTAAAGCCTACTGAAGGATTAAAAATTAATCTATTTGCTGTCATGATATCACTCCTCAAGCTTATCTACTTTACTTGGGCAGCAAGTGTACTTTTTGTGTCACTGGCCCCATTCCAGCCCAGTATTATTCTGGTGTTACAACTCAGACGAAAACAAAGAATGTGCTATTGCCAGCCTGTAGACTTCAAAAAATAAAGCACAACAACCTGTGACAGATACAAATGATGTAAAAACACTTACCCTGGAATCCTTTTCCAGATGAAGCTTATGTTGAAAACTTCGTCGTCTTCTGGCCTTGGCAATGCCATTGTGATAGAAGTAGTAACCAGTATCTAGAAAAGGGAGCTGAGGAAAAGAGAGAAAAACACAGAGTTACCAGCCACTAGTAAGGATGTCATGGAAAATGCTACCTGTGAGGTGACTCAGGAGTCTACAAAACGAGACTTGTGAGGAATTACACAATGCCCAAATCTCTCTTGAGAACATCACTTCCAAGTTACTTTTGAAAGGTATGCCCAGCAGCATTAAAGTTATTTGCTGCAGTTTTACAGTGTATAACTTGTATGCACACTTGGTATTATTTTCACTTTCAGTTTAAGGTTACCAGCACCAATATTTCTGAAGGGCAACCTCCTACTTCCTGAAAGGATGGAGTAAAAGAACAAAATAAACTGCAAATGATTTGAAACTACTACAGACCATCCTCCAACGGTAAGGTGCTACACAAGTGCCTTTCCAAGTCATTAGAATGCATACCATAACTGCCAGATCCTGGGATGAATAAGGGCAGCAGGATCCTGTCGTCATAAATGAGACTCCATACCTGTATACGGGTACATGCAATTCACAGATATAGTTTTCCTGCTATGACAGTATTTCCTGTTTCATTACATTTATCACAGTATCTGTTGCAGTTCTGCAAATGTATTTTGGCATTTGTGTGGAGTAATGTGGGAATGTAAGTTTCTCAGGGAATTCTGAAAGTTTAAAATTTGGTCACATTTCAAAAATGACTGAGATTTAACTTTTTTTTTTCCTGCAAAGTCTTCTTTTTAAGCTATTTCAAACAGTCTGTGTCAATGAAATCAAAGCGATCCATTTTTACTTTTAAAATCCCACTGTGTGTGATACAATAATGCAAAGGAACTTTAAGAAAAAAAATTCAAAGCATTCTGTTCTGATACAAAGACCTCCTTCTAACTGCAGGTTAAGCAGATTTCATCAAAATCATTGTGGTCCCTTGGAGCTGAGTCTCAGCTCTGTCTGAAGAGCTTTTCTGGGCAAATAACCAGAATATCTTGTATCAGCTTCATACACACGTGCAGAACAACACAGCTGAATCTGAAGGAGAAACAAGACTACAAAAGGCTCACATCAGTGGCCACAGAAGTCCTCCCTCATAGCTGTGCCTCTTAAGGCTCCAATTCTGTTCAGTCTTAGCTAATTTTTTAATAAACGGATTCACATTTCATGTTTTGAAAGTTTAGATCTGGTAACTTCACAAAATGGATAATAAGTTGATTTTATGATGCAGAGTTTGTCAACGGATCCGGCTCTTGAGAAAATGGCTCTTCTTTCACATAGGATATATAACACCCCAAAAATAAGCAGAAAAAAAAGCAAATCTAAGTAGCCAGATCAGTTACAGCTTGAAATACAACTAGCTGTGCTAACCATTAACATCCATCAGAAGCTGTGGCCCAATTTCCCCTCTAACTCTCTCAGTGAAACCAGGCTGCTTTCCTTCTTCCTGTCTCAGTATCGAACACTCAAATCCATTCCAGGCAAATATCGATCTCTATGTTCTTCCATTAAGGAAGACTCTCAGCAATATTGGAGATATCTGGAAGGATAGTGAAGATACATGACACGTACTCATTCATTTTTGGTGTAGGATTAGTACCAACTAGAATGAGGAAATATACCATACAGTAAAACTTTATAGTCAGTGTATTAAAGTATAACCACACGGGAAAGCAATAACAGTATCACATGGAAGCAACCAGATCCACGGACAAAATCACAGGTAGTCTTGAAGCACTTAACTGATTATTCTGCTCCTTCCATAGACCATAGAATAGCTTGGGTTGGAAGTGACCTCAAAAACCACCCAGCCCCAACCCCTGCCATGGGCTGGCTGCCTCTCACCAGCTCAGGCTTCCCAGGGCCCATCCAACCTGGCCTGGGGCACCTCCAGGGAGGCCAGGGCCTCACCACTCTAATAAATATCCAAGTAATCTTCAGGAAACTCAGTTGTTTCACAGTTGGCAGTTTTTGTACTCCTTCAGTGAAGCTGTGGGTGGACAGACAAGAAGGGGGCTAAGCTAGGCAAGAACTGAAACATGGCATGATCAAACACCATGAGTTGTGAATAACAGCAAAAATAGCAATGTGCAGGAAGAATCTAAACTCTTCAGTAAATCTTTAAAATATAGGGAGGCAGGGAAAGTCAGATGCCAGCAAAGTGCCTAAGAAGGTGCATGCATTGATGAGGGTTTTGCAATGAAATCCATGAATAAAGCAAGCAGCCACTGAAGTGTTTCACGTTCAACAGAATCCTGTGACTGACTCAAAACTCCAAATGCCAGGATGCTGGAACTTGATAGCTGGGGTTTCTTTTCCTGCCATTAGGTTCTCTGGGAGCTCAATTCTGCTTTGGAGTTCAGCATGACTGCATAAATACTGCACGTAACAATGTGAAATGAAAACCAAAGGGCTCACATGCACCACAAGCCCTGAAGATCCACCAGCAGTAGCTTACTCTGTAATACGTTCACTGTAAAGCTGGAACTGAATTGGAGTAGAATCCTATTTCAGCAGCAGACTGTGCACAAAACATGGGTGAATAATTCACTCAAACTTGTGGCTCTTTTTGTAAGAAGGAAACAAAGCTTCCTGCCCTCACTCAAAAACTAGCAATTATGTAAGATTACTAATTACTGGAAAGCACTTTAATTTTCAAGTAAGAAGGATCATTAAGAGCAATAAGAAATAGGCCTACTATTGCCTTGATGCATAAATAAAACAGACACTGAGAAATTCAAGAACTGTGTAACGTAATGACCTGTATAAAATTACTGGTGAAAAAGACACAAGCAAAAACAGAATCACTAATTGAACATAGCAAGGAGAGCAAGCCCTTATCTGTCAATCTGTGCCAACCTTTTCTTCAGCTTTGCAACTGCCCTCATGAAGTACTTTACCTCCTTCCAGAAAAGAATGAGGACCAGAAAATTACTTTGGAAGTTTCAGTGTTCAACTAAGTGGAGCAAAGAAAATAACTCTTTAAATGGAAGAGGCTTATCTAGAAAGGGAAATGGCTAGGATCTCTGCTTTTATCAGATTACTGCTGCAACAGAGCAGTACAGGTGCAATTAGTACTGAAATAAAAATAAGATAAACTCGTGGTCCGCAGTCTTCCTGCACTCCCCTCCTTTCATATGCAATCTTTCTCATGCAGGAAATTTACTTCGTGCTGTCCTAGATGCAGCCCTCAAGAAAAGGGGCTGCAAATAGGCATCTAGGATTCTACCCTGCTTGCATTGCTTCTGGGCTGCTGAACTCTGTTACAGCCTGTCAGCAAACAACTGCTCCTAATGAGGACTCAGGTGATGTACCACGCAATAGAGAAAGAGACAAAAGGGAAACAAAAGGCACAGTACACTGCTGAGCCTCCAGCAGCAGATCTGCTCCAAGAAGGAAAAGCAGTCATAGGATACCCTCTTCCCCACAGGCACAGATCAGGGTAGCAAGCAGCTCCCTTGGAGTGGATGTCCATCCCACTTTGTCTGCTTGACAGAGAAGGTCCAGGTGCATTTCCTTGTCAGTCTTGTATTGGAAAATGCACAGTGGCATCAGATCTAATTTTGTCTGTCTAAAAGCACAGGACATCAAGATCAGCTCACAGCAGTGCAGCAGTTTAAAGAAAAGAAGCCACGGAAAGACTAAACTCCAGCTGTGTCCCTTACCTAAACCAGTAGCGTCTGTTCCACCTCGGAGAGACACAACGGCGGGGAAAAAAGGTACAATCTAGCCAGGAGTTTATGTTTGCAGCAAATGTATTATAAAGCACCAATAAACACTAACAAAATATTGACTAAAGCCATCAGCGGGATCACTATTTTACCTTGACACAGTGATTTCCAGTACTCACAGCCTGTCTCTAGATTTAAGAAGTGACAAATGCAATGCAAACCCAAAGAGGAACCTTAGTTCCCAGGCTTATCTTTCCCATCAGATGGCACTGACTTGCTTCAGGGCTCTATTTCCCATATGTCTCACGAGCAAATTATGGCACACACAGCAAGCAAGAACAGACAGGATAGCTCTGTCCTGTTCAAAGGGGTCTTCTCTCTGCCTAGGCTTCATGTGCAGTCTCTGTCCTACTGTACCCTTTAACACAGCATCCCTGAAGAACTCCTCTGGGTTTTGTGTCTCATTTCCAGAGATTCTTCCCCTATACTAAATTATTCTAAAATAGTAAATAACAGATTACTTGAACCTATTGCTATGACTCCTCTCCCAAGTCTCTTCTTTGAGGCTCCTTGAGCACAAACATGGGGCTGGTACATATGGGTACAAACCAAGACTGATGCTGAAGAAACCTTTTATCTGCTCTGAGGAAAAAAACCAACTATCTGCCCTCAATTAAAAAAAGTAAAGCATACTAACACGAAGCATCTCTCCTCAACTAGCCTAAGCACAGCTCCTGCCTTTAAAAGGGGCCACAGTTCTCCACAGGTGAGTTTTCATCCCATTACTGCTCAATTCATCCCAATACTGCTCTATAACCCAGACCTGGCACAAGAAAATGTGTTTGGAGCCTTCCTGGGCCCCTCAGGCCCTGCTCCTTCAGTTGCCATTATAGCTGAAGCACAACGAAGTGCCTCACAGCAGAAATTAGAAACCTTTTAGAAACCTTTTCATCCTAGCTTCACCAAATGCACCGAGGATGCTTATAAATATTCAATATGAATTTTTAAAACTCTTTCTCTCATTTTCCCTCACTCTGATTAGCATTAGAAATCGTTTTACTTTTAAATATACAGATGGGAGCCAAATCTGAAGTCAAAGGCACTCACTCACTATAGCGACGAGGACCACATACAAGTAGAGCCAGCTAGAAACTCAGGCAGCTCGAGGCATAGAAATAGAACAGAACAAAGGACGAATAATTCAAAGTACGGATTAATTCAAATGGTGGTAGAGAAGTGTGGAATAGCACATAGGGATAAAGCTTTGCCAGAGCTTGCTCAACATGAAGTGCAGTCCATGGTGTGCCCAAGGCCCCAGGCAAGGATTGTACACTTTCTCATTAGTTCATTATAATTACTCAAAAGCCTCAGCCAAAGGAGGTCAGGTAGAATCCACACAAGCTCCAAACAGCCTTGAAGGCTGCAGCAACCAGGCCCCAGGGTTGAATGTTCTGACTTGGTCTTCCTGGCCCACTGTACTTACTGTGCTACATGTTAGTCAGTTGTCTCCATCCAAGTAATAATCAAACCTAACCCTATTTATCTTGGCAAATTTGGCAGGTGGAGCTTTAATGCTTCCAAAATGTAAATCTCATTAAAACATCCGTTATACACAAGACGATGCCTGAGAAGTCAGCTGAGATTCACACTGTTCAGAATTTCTTCTACTGACTAATTCAGAAGTGCCTGGCTTAGCTACTTACATATATTCTTACCTCTGTTGTACGTTCTTCCAATCAACAAGCAGTAATAAAAAAGGATTGTGGCTACTTCGTCGAGATCATTGGTCTGTTCTTCCTTTTTCCAGAAGTCAATGGAAATATTATATCCTTGTTCCCATGCATATTATATGTTATTCCCAGAATATTGGTTATCTTTAAGAACATAGTAACGCTGCTTAAAAGTTGTATTAAGTCTTTCTGGAGCCACCAATAATAGTTTCCAATGGTTCCTGAAATGTTCTTTCCTCTAGAGACATTATAAATGCAGATGTGATATCCAAAGACTCTGCTGAATAGTATTACATTTTATAAGGCTTTTTCTAGCCCCTTTTGAATATAGCAAGCACAAGATTAAGGTAAATACCAAAGGTAAACACAGAAAATCAATGGAAGAAATGGGACCGGTTTCTGACTGACTAGAATTATGCTTACATGTCCAGTCTGTCCATGTGAAATTCAGAATTTATGTGAGCTCCCTATACAATTCACCACAAAGAAAAAAAAAGGCACTTTCAGAGCATGATTCATCTGACCTATTTTAGGTGACCATGCTAGATGAGCAGAGCCGTGCCCCAGGAGCATCTTTTTTTTGCTCCAGAGCCTGTAAAAAGAGCACATCTATCCATATTCAGGGTAGGTCAATTCTGATATCAGAAGTATAATTCTCAATTTCTCATTAGTATTGTTCTTACTGTTGCTATCACACACAGTGCTTGCAAGCGCTTGCAAGAAACTGCCCCATTGGTTTGGTCTCAAGTTCACAATGTTTGGAATTTGATTTACAATTGAATGACTCTAAGCTTTTATGTTTTATTGTGCTCACATCACTTAAGTTTGTCACTGAAGAGCTTTATCCTGAAAGCCTGCAACAGTCATGTAAGTCATCAGCAACAAGGTTGTGGATTTGCTGTGAGTTTTATCAGTGAATTGTACAAGCCATTTCAGGCTTTTAAAAGAGACATTTTACTTTAGATGAATGGATCTGTGCATTTTAGAGTTTTATCTGTTACTCCCCATTAACCACAGAACACATTATTGATTCTATCACGTGCATTGCTGAATACAGCCAAAGCAGGATACTTCTTGGATTTACAGATGAATGTCCTTGCTTATACACCAGCACTCACATTGGACCATATGGATTGATGCAGACCATCGTTACCTGGAGTTGGTGATTGTTACTGTTGGATTGAAAGCCTTAAGTGAAGGCTAAGTAATCATCATCATGTCCTCAAACACAGATGTTGAGGATCATGTGAGAAGAAGAGTACCAACAAAACAAGCAAAAGCTACACTAAACAAAAAACCCATACCCAGAAAAGCAAACAGAAATTAGACTCAGACATTCTTTGGAGAAGTATCTGTCCTTAAATTTAACTTCCTTAACTTGCTCCTGCTAGTAGATCAACCATGCAGTATAAATTACATCACAGCCAGAAAACTGGTCAGTATCTG
The DNA here is from genome assembly GCF_016699485.2 of Gallus gallus. NCBI lineage: Eukaryota > Metazoa > Chordata > Aves > Galliformes > Phasianidae > Gallus > Gallus gallus. Next base: position 11,768,276 of record NC_052534.1, read on the forward strand.
ACCCTGTTAACTAATTAGTTCATTTAACACATGACAGTTAATGTTTTAAGAAAATCAGGAAAAAAAAAAAAAAGATGGTACCCCAGAAGTAGATCTGCTACTTTTATATTTTACAACCAAAGGCTAACAAGACTAATGCTATTCACAGTTGTCTCCTAACTGGAGAAACAAGGTGCCTTTGGGTCTCCTGCTGCTCTTTCAAGGCCCTGCTGTGTTTTCAAAGCATCTCCCAAGATGGTAATACTTTGTGAAATTTTTCACACCTCAAATATCCTCCCCACCAAGATTATCCTGTCTAGGAGCATTTAATTTTCCTATTCCCTCTTGGCTCCTTTTTCCCCCCCATGGTGGCACTTATAGGACAGAACCAGAACTAAGACTCACAAGGCATGGTTTTCAATTATAAATTAAATACTCCTTGCAGCTTAGCCCTGGCAAGTGCCCTGAGATGCTGGGCATCCTCTGTTTCTACTAATACTAGGAGAATCTTAGGCAATTACAGCTGTTAATATTCTTGTTTCAGTTGCATGTAAAATAGCATAGTCTAATAAGTACTTGTTTACTGATTTTATTTATTGGTAGAATTCATTTAATTAATGTTTGCACAGCACTACTGAAACTACAAAATGCTAAGTGCCATTGTCAATACATATTAGTGGGTAAATCTATATGTATATATCAGGTATCTCTTTAACAACAGATATTTGGTAAATATTTTAGTATGATTAAATAATACATGATAAATCTCTTCTTTGTATCAGCACGTGATAGAGAAAACTCAAATTATAAATAATGGTTTAGTTATAGTTTGCACATTTCAGTGACCATGGCTTATTTCTAACAAAGGTAGATCAATACTGACAGCAATTAGTACTAACTAAAGTTGTTTTCCCTCTCTTCCAATCTACAACACAACTCCCTGTCCTTTTAAGGACATAACCAAAAAGACTCCTATTGTTACTCCAAGTTGCCGTGTGACATCAGCTGTAAGAACAGGGAGATAAAGCACTTGAAATAAAGTTTGCTACATTTGAAACATGGCATTAAGATATAGCTTAACCCTGCTAAAAATAACTGGCATCTGCATCTCAGAGATGGAGAGGGGATAAGACACAGCTACTCAAGGACACTCACTCTGAATTTCAGCAAAGCGTTATTCAGCATTATTTTTAAATCAGTGTCCACACAAAGCGTGTAGGACAAGTGTGTGCAAGTGCTCAGCTAATGCAGTGCCTAAAAGCGAAGTCATGAACTCAAACTCTAAGGAAATACGGCTATAAAAGCAGCTCAGACCAAAATAAGGTGGCTACTGACAAGAACTACTCAAGAAAGCACAGAAGAGGTGAACTGTACTAATGCAAAGATGCTGGCCCTTCCCAACACTTAAGGAAGGCTCATAACTCTTTCTTTACAAACCCTTTATTCTCCATGTCTGTTTAATGTGAGGCTGTCAAGCAATAGCTGATGGATAGAAAGTGCTTCTCAAGGAAGTTTCTATTGCTAGACCACAATGAACAAGTCTTCCAGTTCCCAGAAAAAAAAAATCAACTTCTGGAGAAAAAAAAATAGATGCTGTATGGGAGAAAAGCTGATGGTCAGCAGTTAAAAACAAAATTGTCCCATTAAAAGACGAAAGAAAAAAAAAGTCAAGGTACTAAGTTTGAAAAGAGCAGTTCAAGGAAGGTTTGAGAAAATATTTTCAGTGGAGCCAAGGAAAAGTAACATTTCAGAGCATTGCTGTTTTCCTTGCTTTTGTGAAGTTGCTTGACTGTGGCAGCAGAAAGTCATGGACATTCATCCATGTTAATAGAAGACCATGTCAGAGATGAATATATCCATTACTCACATCATCAAGAACTGGATACAACTCATCTCAGCTCCAGTATGTCACTGTATGATCATCACTTCACAATGGAGGCTAACAGCTGTGAGTGGGTTCAAGAGCTCTGTTTCTGATGGTAAATAAAAGATAAACCAAATCTGCCCCAATGTTAGCAATAATGATGAGAAAGGAAAGCAAATTGCACCACCACCTCTTTCCCTTCCTCACTGACCTTTCAGTCAACAATGAAATGTCTTCTTACTATTTGTTACTTCCAACTGATGGATGACAAAAGTTTATTGCTGACAGAAATTGTGGTCAACCCAGCATGTGCTGATCTTTCTTTATTACATCAGTTAGGCATGGAAAATATAGGTTTTTAATTAATTATTTAAGCATGCTTCAGTTTTTGGAGATTGAAATATTGGTTTCCTCTATCAATATATTTAATGTGGATAAAATGTCTTCAGTTAGAAGGGAAAAAAGGTATTTTATATAAGGAAATTGAGCATTTTAATCCCATCAGAAAGAAGACAGAAAAAACCTGTATCAGTTCTGCCTGGACTTCATTCTGAACTGTATCTGAATTGCATGAGAAATGGAAAGGTTTTACAACTAAAAGGAAAGTACAGTCACCTGTGAAGTTTTAGGGTCTAAATGGTAATGCAAAAATCAATAGACTGAAATGCTGTAAAGATCAATCTTCAGATGATGCCCAGACTCACAACCATCATTTAACCAGTGTAAACAACTGATTTTCATCATTACTTTTTTTTCCCCCTCTAGTCTGCAAATATTTTCAAGGCCCCAGTTCATCACACTTCTCCACCCAAACTCAGAAATGACAATCATGCATAACAGTTGATTCAGAGTAACTTCTAAATTGCTGAATTTCACTGACAGACATTTTTTAAATTAACTGACATGGGAAAGCACGAGGTCCCCGTGGGGACCAGTAAAGGTTATAGCTAATTCACCACATCTTGGATGCAGCTGGAAGCCTTAGGCAGAAGCTTCTGCCGTACTCAGCTCTGCACAGTGAACAACGAATGAAGGGTTCAGCAATAGAGCCATTTCAGGCTTGCACCAATTCATTTCACCTGTGTTTCATAAAGGATGAATAGGCAGAAAGGAGGATGCTCTGTTATCAAGAAAGCATACACAATAGCCCATCCTCTCCTCTCCACTCCTCCTCTCCCCCTTCTTTTTAAAGCTACTTATCTGATAGTTTCAACTGTTTAGCTCTAGTTTGATATTGAATACTCTTCCCTGATAACAGGGCCTGTTTCTCTACTACATCATTAGTACATATATAGCTGTTGGGTCTCAGTTTTCACAATCTCATTGAGTACTCTAGGAGAAACCAGGTGTGACACAGAACAGTACCCTTTTACTCATCAGGTAAGCAAATAATCTAGTTCAGTCGTGAGCACTGGTAATGCACTTTTGCTGACTGGTTTGATGCAAACACTGAGGTCACTCTTTCCATTTGATTTCTGTGAACGAAGAAATTAGGGATGTAACATTTACACAAAAGTATTGTTTGAGAAGATAGATAATGCATGATGGAGAACATTATGTCCCTGTTCACTTCTTGAGTGACTAAAGTAGTGCTACTGCTATCCATTTGAGCTGTTTACAGCCCCATATATAAATGGTGAGGCTGAGCTAGCTTGTATTCCCTAATTCCAGGTACAAGCTCACACTGCTTGAAAACACAGCCAGGGCTCAGTGGAACTAGACTCAGAGTGACTGTTATAACTTCATATCCATATCAGGTTTCATCATGCAGAAAAGCACAAGGTGGTTGTGCAGAATTTCACACAGCTCACTGTCCCAAAGCACAGCCCAGGACCTTTTCAACGAACTTACAAGAGCTAAGCACAGAGCTCTCACTGATTTATAGCAAGAGTGATGCACCAGTCTACTTTAGGCTACTTGGAGAAGCCCTGTCTTTGACAAAGAGTCAAGCAGTTTCACTTCCTCCCACCAGAAGCCAGTGATAGATGGAAGCACCAGGCTGCTCGCTGCAATATTTATAGCCACCATCCTGTAGATGCAGCCAGCATCCTGTAGAAACCTGACTTACTATTTGAAAAGCAGAAATTAAAAAAAGAAAAAAGAACAGAACTTCCTGTTGACTAGGACAGCACTGCATGGCAAAGGTAAACTTCACATCCATACAGTCCAACCATTCATTACTGCAGCCCTCACAGAAATTAGCCACTTGTCCTAAGACCAGACCTGCACAAGATGGTTTTCTTGCTCTAGTATTTTAACAGGAGCTGGCACAATTTATCTTTCTCTTAATCATTTTGGCTTGATTTCCAGCTCACAGAAATTTCCACAAACATGCTCATGTCTCAGAACTATCTACCAAATAAATCCTACATATATTTCAGCAGCCTCTTTGTAAGTGCTTAATTACAAGCATTTGACACACGAGGCATACAGATTCATTTTAACTGGAATAATTCTATAGATGGATGAAGAAAAGGATCGCATGCAAACTTCCACTTAGCTGCTATGTCCAACATTACCACTATAACTGTTCCAGGAAGCCTGTTGTATTTTACTTATTTTTAAATCACCACAGCCTTACTAGTAAAAGCTCTAGTTTAAATGAAATTTGTGCTGTTATTGCTCTGATCTGGAATTTGTTGAACATGCTAGCACTCCTACATTGATGACAACAGCTTTGCAGTTGGGTCTGCTTCCCATTTTAACTACATTAGTGTTGTTACAGCAGTCTTCTAAGAATGCATGGAGTATGATATCTTGTCGCCTGCCATATTTTGTGAGGACACAGAGATATCTTCCACCTTCACATAAGTTGGCTCTTCGAAAAGATAACATCTAAAAATTCAGGAATCCTACAGTTATCTCCATGCTTCTTGAAGGCACCCAGCCTAGCAGCACAGTCAGTCTCTGGGACCATTTACCTGCTAACAAATGAACACCAGGGGAGACCTCGGGTTCTCAAATCGAAGCACTTTGAGCTGGGAGAGCACTGACAATTTATTTTGGTCTAGAGGTTTGATATTGATGTGAGCTCCCAAGTTGCAATCAAAATGTTCTACCTCATGCAGAGTAACTGAAACCATCTGGTTCTGGTTGTCGCATGGCAGTAAGATCTGTCCATCTGCTCTGATACCAAACTACAGCCATCCAAAACAGGGTTCTTTTACAAAAGCAGTTATCCTTTTGTTTGGGACTGGGGACAAATTTGACTTAAGCATAGGTAACAGCCACAGATATCCACACTGCATCTTAGAGGAACAGCTATCAGACTGCTCTCAACATCTGGAAAACGTGCCCAGAGGAATGACAGCACCAGACAGAGTCCTGGATAGAGCCACTGCATATGGGATCACAGAGCTTCAACATATACAGGCAGTTAATATACCCATACGATGTAGCATCCAGAAATAGCCTGAAAGTCACGTAGGAAAGCTATCTGGGCAAAAGGTAGGAGATGCTAGGCTGCCAGCAGGATGGTATATTCACAGGCAGTGACACCGTGCTAATGGTCTTTGTTTATCTAGCACCAATATTAAAATAACTCAACTATAAATTCCACAGCACAGGTCTGAAATAGCCCCGTGGCAGGCTTGAAGCAAAGGAAAGAAAGTAAGAGTTATTTCTATATACTACACCTGTCTCTCTTGGTGCAGAACACAAACCTTACATGAGTGGCACTGAGATCTCCATGTACCACTGTGGAGAGAAACAAGCTGGGGAGCTAAAGTCACTACATGCAATGCTGCATGCAGCCCCAGGAGGCTGGCTCAGGTCTGGTGGCAGCCAGGAGCTGCCAGAGCTGCTCTCCTTGCCTGAGGATGGGAGGGAGCCGTCAGCAGGAGGCACCCAGCTGCATCCAGGCTTCAGGCACTGATGCTCCTCAGCAGTTGAAGGCCCTCAGACCCTAGAGCTGCATCCTGCAGCAGAAAACCATCCCTGGTGCCTTGCTACCACACCGCAACGAGCTTTCATCTTCTCATTCAAGCTAGACTGCAGCATCATACCACGTTGTTCTGGTGTGAGCACAGTATCTGGAAATGCTGTTCACTTCTTTGTACGTTTTCTCTATTTTTCTCCTTGCCACTGGTAAAACTAATTATAATGTAAATGAAAAGAAATAACTGCACGTCCTGAGTTGGGCTGCAGGGTCAAAAACACAAGTGGGGAAAAAAAGTCTAATGGGGCATTTCCTGGTTTTCTATCACACATCCAATTTTGCCATCGAGTTCAGGCTATATGGAATAAATAAAAACACAGGCAGCTTTACAAGCAAACCATTTTTCATCTGAGCTGTAGCACAGTAAACAAAACAAAACTTATCTGTAAAAGTAAGGTTTAACTTGCATGTCTTGCCAGGAAACAGAACTACACCATGTATTCAAAACAGTAATAGAGCAATTACAGCATGGATCCATAGCAGGGGAGTCTGCCCTTGTTTTGCATTCAAAGAATAAATGCTATAGAAAGCTGACAAGGTAATTATTTTAAACCTCAAACAGAACACTCATTGCCAGCAAGCAGCTGGTTTGGGTCTCCGATAGGGAAGGAGCTCAGCAGATACTGACTGAGGGATGTGCATGCGCATCTGTTTTCTTTATGTGGATAGAGTTCAGCTTTCACATGTATGAGCAAGCACATTAAAGTAACTTGGGACCTTTTGTTCTGAGTTAGCCAGCTGAAGTGTTTGCTACTGGGGCTGCTCCTATGTCCAAGATGAATGCAAAATAGACTATAACAGCAACAACAAAAAAATATATTTCTTTCAAAATGGTGCTTATTTCACATATGAGGCAAACTCCCTGATGCCACAGTATAACTGAATTAATTCCTCTAACACTTCTCTAGAGTGTAAGTAGGAGCCAGTAGGAGTTCCCAGCCAGGGCCCTCCGCAGGCATGGAACTGACGTGGGTCCAGACCCAGGTGGCTATATTCTCTCCACAATTACTTTCTTCCAGGGTCTTTCTGGAAAAATGAGCTATCCATCATTCCCCAGCAGCATGTCTTACCACAGCAGGATAAAACTTTTCCTAGCAGTTAATTGCTTTCCCCCCCTCCTTAACTTGAACGCATCAGCTCAGACTCTTGAAAACTGAAGCATTTTCTTTTATGGTGAGACCTATTGAAATCTTGGTAGCTGCACAATTAGTATTTGCAAGAAATTTCTGCTTGTCTAAGTTTCCTTATACATTTCCTTAGTTACACTGTACCTTCTAGTTCTAGAAAGGCTTTTTCTGTTTCTATAATGAAGGATTACTTTGTGCAAACAAACACCCTTTCCTCTAGGCCAACATAAAATGCAAAGCTAATTAATTATTAAACATGTTAGTGCATGGAAACACGGCAGTCTGAGGCTTGACGTCAAGTCTTCAGAGTCCAATGGGCTTGCGTGGGGAGGACAGGCTTCCTGACTCCTCTCTGCATGGGATGTTCCATTGCTGCAATGTCTGCTTCCACATGAGATGCAGAAGAACTGAGCTGTCCAAATAAGAATTCTGGCTTATTTATGTGTTAAGTTTTGCTTTAGACAAAATGGTGTTTGCACCATGTAAATACACAAAAGCTCCCATCATTTCACCCAGAAACTCAAGGTCAGCTCCATAAAGCTTGGTCCTCAGCGCCCAGACTCCTAAGCAAAAAACAGAAAGTCACAACTGTGACAGTTTACCTTTGTTTCTGTAAGATTTAGAGAGAGCAAGTAACCAGGTAATAAATATATCAAGGAGAACAAAACCAAAAAACCAGCCCAACTATGGGTGACATAACATTCCTCATGTTCTGAAATCCATGAATCACTATTTTAAAACCCGAGGCCACTCAACGCCAACTGTTTAAAACCCTTCACCTCAATTTTACCAGCAGCAGAATATTTAGATATGGTGGCATTTTGTAGATTGGATCTGCCTCAGTGTTGCTGGTGAAATGGAAGAGATGCCTGAGCTCTGATCTTCAGTTATGAGACCTATCCAAACGTTTCTTTCAGCTCCCCTTGATAGAAAGGAATAAGAACCGAAGTGCAAGATCAAAAAGCAGCTTTTTTCAGCCTGCATTAAGAAATGCATTCTGGTGGTAAGCGTGCCAGAAGGCAAACAGAAAAAAGGAAGTTGTTCCTTTCATAGTTCTCACAATTTAACTTGATGTAGCTATTAGGGGGTTGCCTCACGACTCCTGCTTGCTTGAAGACGGCAAGACTAACCACGTTAAAAAAACATGCTCTACCACTGCATTTGTTTCATAGGGAATATACAGAAATAAGTACAATTGCAGGCAGTTTATGTGAGCACCAAGCCCTCCTGAAATAATTAAATGGGCACCTTGTTTAAAGCACGCATTTTAGCCCACCTGAAGTCTTGCAGCAGTGTTGGAACGATGGCAGGGAACACGGCCAAGGAACCAATTAGAAAGCACATCACACTGTTCATGACATCAATCTTCAAGGCAATGTTCTCCCTTGCATTCCTGCAGAAGTTTGTTATTAAATAACTGCAATAAGCACCTGCACACAGTTTGTGTGTCAGTGGAAAAAAACCCACGAGCACTAAAAATATTTAAAAAGCAGCTCCCATGAAGTCACAGGAACACACATCTGTGATATATAAGAAGTATAAAAGCAATCCCTCTTACACACATCTTAAATCCATCCAGAAAATGTCTGCCCTTTACTAACGCCAGGAAAATACCTGCAGTGAAACAAAGGTGACTGCTTTCAGACAACAGTATTTCTCCAGTATTGGTAAGGGTAACCAGATTTGGCTTAAGTAAATAACTCAGTGTATTGTCCAAACAGTACACGTGAAGCATGGAAAGATCACTTCTCCTTGCAGCATATTTTTTCCCTATTTTCCAAGAACGTAGACAGCACATTCCACCCATGGTACTTTCCCCCAGAGTTTACCACTCACAGCTCTGTTTGCATACACATACATGTGTGTGTCCAACTTTTTGCACTGCTGTTATTACTGTTAAAGTAGGCCTGCAGACTGTAAGCTGAGACATTAGATAAGCCTGATGACAGCAGAAAAGATCAGGAGGCTCTTCTGTTCAGCAGTACTGAAGAGACACTGGTGTAGATGGCACACGCTTTTACTGACGCCCACCTATCTCCCTGTTCAGATTTCCCCTGCAGATTGCCATCAGACTCTGATGGATTATCCTCTGACACAGACAGCTAAATGCCAAACTCCACGAGCTCCTCCTGCTCCCTAAAATCTCTGCCTTGCAGACAGCAGGGTGCTATTTTCTCTCACATTTGTAGGCACGGGGTGGGAGGCTTTCTAGCTTTTCAGGGACTGGGATGATGTAACCTGAAAGCCTCTTGGGACAGCACGTGCACAGTACAAGAGCCTTGGCCACGTCCTCCTCACTGTGAGCACACACAGAAGGAACCGCAGCTCTGCTGGGCTTTGTTCTTTGGGACTCCCTCATCCATGGGACACAGCACCCTTGGCGACACATACAGGAAAGCAGATCCTCTCCTTCAATGTACTGCGGGGGCCTCCCTCCAGCTCTTACCAAGACAAGCTAGAAGACTGACTTCCAAGTGGAATCGGTACACATCCTAACAAGCCCTGGGAAGGTAACTGTAACAGCCCAGAAGCTGCTCTTCTTCATTCTACAGCCTCCCCCATCTCTTCCTAACATGGTCACAGCAGCATTTGTAGGCATCTAACTAACGTAAAAAGAAATTCAGCTCCGCAGCAAGGTACCCTTCCCTCCTTCTGAGGGTACCTTCAGAGAGGTACCCCCAAGATAGGATAGAATATGATGAAGGGAGTGCAGGCAAGGAGCAATAACAAGGGAAAACTGTTGACCAAACAACACTATCTACGAAGTTTCAGGTAACAACACCAAATCCCTATAACAGCTCCTGTCCCAAAGGCAGCAGAAGACCAGCCCCCCCACCACCAGGACAAGCCCAAAACAAAGGCATCTTATCAGCAGCACGCATTAGTGGTGTTCAAAGCAAAAATGACATTGTCCTCATTTCTGTAACAAGCTCCCACTGGATTCGAGACGAGGCAGCCCGAGGGAGCGAGTCTCACTTCATAGGACAGACACATAGGTATACCAGGGGATTAAATCATTTCACTTAGTCAAGTTCAGCATGCAATTCCCATTCGCTTCCTTGGAAGCCGGATCGGGATCTCATTGCATAACTACCAGGGAAAGAAAAAAAAAAACAAACATGTAGTGCTCACACAGCTCTATTTCCCTCCAACCAAGTACTGCCTGGGCTTTGAGTCTGCCAGGAATTGTCCCGACCAGGGCGCTGTATTAGACCCACTGACTCTATCCTAAACTGTTCAGAGCTCTGATTACTACTGAAATGTGAGAGATTTCTAGCACAGCAGGGCTCTCCAGGAGCCGGGCAGGGACTCCATGACACCAAAGCTACCGAGTACTTCCTAGGACCTCAGGAGAGAAAACAGCCTCCAATGGAACTCGAAGTTTCCCAACTTACATCAATTTGTGATGAACACTGATTGCATACCACGCTTAACATCAAGTGGATTCTCTGCCCTGACAGTGTCCTATTTCTCCACGAGAATAATAGGGACATGAAGGAAGCTGCCAGCCTCACAAACTTATGTGTCAAAATCCCTAAGAAATCATCCATTTAAATCGTGTGCGAGCTTCTCCATGGAGATGCAGCTTTAATTATTTTCAGCGCTCGGAGCAGTTTCAATTCCAGTCGTGCTCAGGAAGCTCTCGGGCGGCCCGGCCCCCGCTGAGCTCTGCCCCACACCGCTCCCGAGCCCCGCAGGATGGGAGCTCAATTGGAGGATGTTTACGCTGCGAAGTCCAAAGGCGCCGAGCTACCCAGCATGTGGGAAACTCCTCGCCTCCCAGTCCGTGCCGAACGCCCTCCCGGGAGACTGCTGTGCAGCGGCTGCGGGAAGCGGACTCCCGAAGCCGTGCAGCTGCAGGACGCAGCCCGGCTCCATCCCCGCTTCCCAGAGGCTCAGGGCAGCCCTTACCTTGCGCACCCCTCCGAAACCGTGATCCGCCGCCACCCGCTCGGCCTCCGCCTGGTCCCCGCTGTGCAGCTCCACCAAGAACTGGTTGGTGTAGACGGCTGCCCGGGCCGGGGCGCCGAGGGAGAGCAGCAGGAGGACAAGGAGGAGGAGGACGAAGGCGCCTCGCAGCAGCAGCGGCGGCGGCCCCGCCGGCATGGCCCCGCGCTGCGCGCCCGCCGAGGCAGCCCGCGGGGAGGGCGCCGGGTGGGTGAGACGGGGAAGCGGCCAAAAGATAGAAAGGGGAAGGATGCGGAGGGGGGGGGTGGGGGAAGGAAACGAGCAAATAAATAAATAAATAAATTCCCCAGCCAAGGAAGGCGGCGGGAGCTGCCGGGCTGCAGGGGCTGCTCGGGGCGCGGCGGCGTGCGCGCTGCCGGCGCTGCAGCCCCGGCCCCTCCTCAACGCGGAGCCGGCGGAGGGGAAGCACCAGCCGGGAGGGGACACCGCCGCGCTGCCAATCACGGCCGGGGAGGATCGCCCCGCTCCCCCCCGCCCGCGGCTGGCGCTCGCATAGCCCGCAGTTCCCCCCCGCCCAGAGCCTACCCCGCTCAGCATCCCGGCAGCCCCACCCCGAGCCCCAGCGCTGCCTCCCGTGGGGCGGGGGGGGGGGGGGGCGGTTCTAGCGCGGAGCTGTCCCGCATGGCGAGTTCTGACTGCCAGCAGTTGTAAGGCCGGGGGTCGAATGCTTTAGCAGAACGCACCTGGGCAGGTGTTGGCAATTTGCGCGGTCCAGTGCCAGCACCTGGCTCCCGTGGCGAGCCCGATGAACAGCACGTGCACCCTGCCCAGCTGCTCGCAGGGCAGCAAGGGGTCCCCGCGCCCCTTCTGGCACAAAGCAACGCACAGAGAAGTATCAGGGGAAAAACCTCAGGTCCGCCCCCCCCCGTGCTGCACACCAGTGTGTGCTGGCATGTGGAAGTGCGGGGCTCTGGGCTCGAGGAACAAGCTCAATGCGAGATGCAGGGAAAGCAACGGCAGGATTGCACCTGTGCAGACAGCCTGGGATGGGGTCGGTGTGCTGGGGGGATTTCAGAGAGGGGCTGTACCTAAGGGGAAGGGAACTCTGCTGAACAGAAATCTGCCCTGTTCAAAACTCCAAGTGGAAATGAACAGTACAGAATATTCACTGTTCCATTAAGGTATATGATAACCCATTCCTACAACGATGTTTGTTAATTTGTCATGCAAAAAAAAAAAAAAAAAAAAGTTAATCCTCAGATTAGTCCCTGAATGGAGCCTTGGGAACAACTCAGGACAAAGAAAGCACAGTAAGGTAGCACTGCTTTTAAAACAAGTAGTGATAGATTTACCACAATCCACTCTACAAATGGTCCAGTGGAGTACATTACCTAAATCAATTGGGGAAAACAAAAGAAAACAAAGATCACAAGCAAGACTCTTCTTCCATTAACCTCCAAAGCTTTAGAAAATGACAGAAAAGCTCACCATGTGATTGTGGTTCCAAATGAGTGTTAGTTTGCCATGACAAATTATTGATTTCCTTCCTCTGGGTAAAAGAAAATCCCTCTTCAAACAGAAGGGAAATGGTAACTCAGAGCCTGATCCAAAGCCCTTTTAAATCAACAGAAGTGCTGTAAATGAAAGTCTGGTGTTGAGGAAAAAAATAATCAAACACTGGGGAAAGGTAAAATATGAGAAATGACACAATAAAGAAGGAAAACATCTTTGCAGCCTCATTAAGACACTACATCAATAGAATTCTGATTTTAGATGCTTGTTCTTAGCATAAACGTTATTAAAACAACTTTATATGATATTTCTTAAAGCTAAATTGCTTGCTTTCATCAATATTCAGCAATACCTCTCCTCACAACATCTCTCCCAGCATTAAAGCAGACCTTACAGTTTGATTTGTTTCCAGGTGACTCAGGGGCTGAGAGGCTCTCAGATCAGTAACAGCTGCTGGCAATGTCTAACCAGCCAATGGAGGCCCCTCTGGTTTCCATCCACAGCTGTTCCTCACTACGAGAAGCTGAGGGAAATTAAAACTGAAGCAGCCAAATGGGATTTTCTCTACTTTAAAATTTCCTATATGTGAAAATAGATATAAGATTTTTCTTCTCACAGTCACTCTTCCTTTGCTTGCTATCCATTTTGTTACCAGCTCAGAGAAGGAGGAACACCAATAACAAAGGCAATGGAGCAGCTCTCCTGGCTCCATCAAATCAGCAAGACAAGATCCTGCTCACAGCCAGAAACTAGGGCCATATCACAGATCTGGGCAGCAATCTGACTTAGTCACAGCCTATCTTCTCTTATCCCCTGCTGCTTGCTGTTCTGCAACTCAGAGCTACCAAAGAACCTATAGGGCTGGAACATTTCACTGATGAGGAGATGAAACCAACTGGTTCCATCCAAACCTCATGCTGTTGAGCTTGGATGGTTTCAATTATGTTTAAAATAAAGGGAGAGAAAAATACACATTATGAAAGATTGAGTTAAAAAGTCAATTCTGAATAGCACCAGGAAAAGTCTGTTCCAACATGCCATTCAAATAAAAATTGTCTTTCTGAGTTGATGCTTAGAGCGGTTTAAGATCAGACAGCACCACTGGAATTTCTAAGCTGGTACTTTATGTAAGCTGTAGAACTTACATGTATCAATTTTTGCTTCTTTATTTTCTACTTGATGTGGCAGATTTGAGTTAAAAATCAAGACTGCTCCATTACAGCCACTGTGGAGATGTTACAGTGATTGCTTACAGTCATTTGCAAAAAAACCCTGTAACTCTGCCTCTTTAGAATACTGATTGGTCCCACAATGACTACTGGATAGTGGTTTTATTATGAATTTGTGTGCTGACATGCTGAAATTTTACCAAACTTCTCCTCCCCTAATAGTAACTTCAAGGTAGTGATGATGAAGATATCGAGCTAGCACTCCTTCAGTCTCTTTATGTGAAGCACATTTTCCACCCCTTCAACAATTCACATTTAATCTCCTTGATTTGTGAACTACAACTGCTCCAGATATTTCAGCTCCAGATATTTCAGGTCAGGCCAATGCTAAACGGATGTTATATCACTCTCCTTTTCTTAGTGGATACCCAGGATTTCATCAACAAGGGAGTCCAGTCAGTCTCCTTCCCTTTGAGACTCCCAGATGTTTAGCAGAGTACCCAAGCCAACTTATACATCTCTCATCTACCTCAAGCCTTTTTCAGGACTGCTGCTATTACATGCAGCACGGCTGATGATCTTTGTCCCTAGATATATATTACTCTACTTTATTGAAATAGATGTAATTTACTTGCATAGAGCTTTCCAAACAACCCAGATCAGTCAGCACTCCTCTATTTTATTGTTTATGACTTCCTTCTCTAACCTACAAACTTTATCAGCACATTGATGTACTGGATTTAGCAAGGTCTTACAAAGATCATTTCTTGGCCCCAGTCCTCTGGAATATCTCCAGAAACAAATCACCTTCAACAATGATTCCCACTTTGTAATTATACTTAAGCATTTAATCATGTTTTAGTCTGCTTCACAAATGCCATTTTGAGTTTGTATCCAATTTACTCATCAGCGTCATGCAGTATCAAGTGTCTCCCAGATACAACCAATATAGCAGATATGATGGATCAAAAAACCTGCATATTGTTTTTCCAACTACATCAGTTCATCCAGTAAAAGAGACAAAGCTTCTCCATAATCTTGGCTAATCTCACAGAAGGCTAACAAATAACACTACTAGTTTTACCAGTTAAAACTACAACAGTGATTTAAAAAGTGATATAACACTTGTTCAACAATTCTAGATCCCAAATGGGTTGCTGGCTACATCTCTAAGTAACCCTTACATCATATCATCATGACTATTTTACAACCAGTAGTTGGCTTTTAGCACAAGGTTATCAAAGTACTAACATGATAGGTATTTCTCTCTTTGGGAACTGCACAGGATAGTGCCATGCCAAAAAGACCAAAAGGTAAGGAGAAGTTGGAAGAACTCATTTCCTCACTGTGGAAGTCAACTGAGTCCTAAGCATAAGATTGCTTACATCTTCAATTGGTCATCCTAGCAGGTATGCGAGCAGCAGCATTCCGAAGAGATGGACACAATTTCATGTATTACGAGTAAATCACATGAGCATCCTTTTGCACAAGTTTTATTCTCCCTCAAACCTATCTTTGTGAAGCTGTGAACTAAGCATATAACCAGGCTTTAACTGGATTCTGAAGCAGGCTTAAGGATAATGCCTGCATTTGGGGCAACATAAATGAGGCTAAAAAGGCATGAGGAGAGATTTCAAAGGAAAGAATTGGATGCACAGTTTACAAAAAGAAAAACATGGCTTGGAGGGCAGGAGTATTGCTTGTCAGTCATGTTTAGAAGTTATTAGGACAGGGAACAAGTAGATGTATCTAAAGAAAAGTAAGTAGAGCCCTACTTTCTCTGTATATCCAAAACAATCAAGTATTTGTGTAATTGAATGCACACTATAAAGAGAATCAAGTAAATGCCACCAGAAACTTCCATTTGACCCACTGCTGTGAGTTGGCCCACTTTGGCTACAGAATTAAAGCCACTTAGAATGATTCCTGCACAAATATATTAAAGATATGACCGTGCATCAGCCTTGCTGCAGATCATCCTGTGACAGCATTTAAGAGCAAGCTTTACACTGGTTTATTTTGATACTGAGCAGCATCAGGACAAGGAAAGCAAAGCAGACCACAGTAAATGAGTTGAGAGAGAGCACAGCCACTACTGCTTCACGTTGGGCTAACTGCCAAATCAGGCATGGTTGTCTTACAGAGGGTTTTTAGAAAACACATCTGGGCCATTCGAGCACAACAGCAAGAAGACTGCCACATGATGATGCTGAGGAAAACTGATGGTTTTGTGGTGAGGCTCCAGGTTAAAGAGCTTGGGAGACAACTATCTTAGACAACTGCAAGGTCTTCTGACCTATTTTGAAATACCCATCTGAACCTTTTCATTGTCTTATGCTATAGGAATGTTACTGTTATAAACACATTAATGACGACAGTATATTTTGCTTTCTAATAGCTTCTGATTGCTATACTTTCTGTTAAATGTATTTATTGGAGAGAGAAAGCTACAGCAGACACCACTTTCTATGTAAGTTAAGTGTACCCAGGAGGGTTGGCAGCTACCAGACACAGAAATGAAGAATAAAAATGAAATTTTTCATGCCATCACTGCATGGGACTGTACAGACATTGCAAACTTAGAGGACACCAGAAGACTGGAAGCCTAGCCCACACTTTCTAATTAGACTTCAAGTTGCAGGCATAATCCTCACAACACACATTTTTCTATTTAAATGTTTACTGCCAAGCACCAGAGTAGACCAGAATGATAATAATTCTACTAATTTAATGATATGATAATGCAAATAGTAGAAGACTATCAGAAGTGGCTTTCAGCATACACTGACTGCAGGGGAGATGGGCTGAGCAAAGAGAGGCGTAATTTCCTTCCCAATCAGTTTTTGTTTTATTTATTATGTCTAGATGTAAGGAACAACAGAAGGGCTGCTACATAACATGGTGTCTGATAGGCAGAAGGTGAAAGGCATTGAGATAAGCAGTGAAAGCAATCTCTCATGCTTAAGTTTAGGCATATGCTGAAAACCTCACGGATTTCCCTGGTACTACAACATGTACGTCTGTTTACTAAATGGGAATATGATTACCCATGTGCTGAAGTCGTTTCCTGAATCTGACTCTTAGCCACTGCTTAATATCCTCATAGACAAATGTTCAGCTCAGGCAGCCATGGCAGAGAGGTACTAAAAGTAATGAAAATATGTGGCCCATTTATATTAAAGGGATACACTTGTCAGGTTTACCAGGCTTGTTTGGGTTTTATGCTACTGAGTTCTCTGCTGAAGACAGAGTCTGTCTGGAAAGGATGTCTGTGCAAACAATATTAGAGAGCTACTGTTGCTCAGCAGAGCCAGCTTGAAGCAGATGGTTTCAGTGACATTTTAAGAGACAACAATGGTGAAAGAAAGCTCCTAAGCAAAACCTGGAAAAACAAGCAAAGAAACAAACAAACAAACTAGCAGAAAAAGGGAAAAGGGCAGAAGAAAGTAAAGGTAAACAAGATCTCTGAACGGTGTGAATGACCAGGAGAAAGGAAAATTGCCAGATGTGTGAATTTAGGGTAAGAGAGATGAGCCTTGGAGAGATGCCAATGGTGTCCCAAGTGAATTACAGAATGGACTGGGGAAGGTGGGTAGAGAGGGAGGTAATTGCAGTTCATTCAGCTTTCTGTGCCCTTGTAATTGTTCATCCATTTGATAGAGAGGAATGGGGGACGTCACCCACAGGGTGGTGACACACTGGAACAGGTCGCCCAAGGAGGTTGTGAATGCTCCATCCCTGGAGGCATTCAAGGCCAGGCTGGATGTGGCTCTGGGCAGCCTGGTCTGGTGGTTGGCGACCCTGCACATGGCAGGAGGGTTGAAACGAGATGATCATTGTGGTCCTTTTCAACCCAGGCCATTCTATGATTCTATGATACAGGTGGGGCACATCTAATAACTCTTCAGCTTTGCTGGAGCACTAACTTGTAAAGGTGTGGCTACTGTATGGCTGAAATGTGGGACAAAACAGCAGTTCATTACAACTAAAACCCATATGCAGTGTTGCCAGTTGCCATGACAATTTTGTTGGGTAAAAACCAGATGCTTGATTCTTAATTAAATAATGTTGAAAAATTTTGGTTTTACTGTTGTCCATTTCATTTTAGATTTAATTCATTAAAATATGTTATGCTCCCATAGTATGCTTAATAATTTTCATTTCGTACTTAGCAATCATCAGTGTGAAACAAAGATATGCTCTCAGAATCTTACTTTTAATTTCCATCCACTAGAATTTGGGGGTTTGTTTCCAAGCGAGAACAAAATGTAATTAGGAAAACTGTGGTTTTGTGTGTTGTGTTTTTTTTTTTTTTAACTCAAGTGCTAAAAAGAAGTTATGATCACAAACTAACTCATAAAGGCAAGACTGAAAATAAAATAAAAGAGCTTTCAGCTTAGATGGGAGCATCTATGTGGGCAGAATTAAAGTTGTTTCCATAAATTACAGATGTAGCACCACATATTCATAGAGGGTTGGGTTTTTTTTATCTTTGAGATTTCAGGTTTCTGAAGGGTAAATCGAGCTCTTTCGTTAACTTTGTTCTCATGATGGACAGGAAAATAAATATTAGAGGACTTAACTGTATGTATGTCCTTGTGATGGGACTTAGAAAAATTCTGTATATTTTATTTCAAGTTAAAGCCTCCCACCCAATGAAAAGTAGAGGCAAAGGCAGAAAAACAAACACCTCCACCATATCTGCTGGGCTTCCTGGATCACTTTTCTCATAATTCAGCTGCCAAATACTGCCAGAGCTAAGTAGCTTGATATGAAACTGAGAAGAACTTGTCTGTGCTCTTTATTGTCCCAGTTTCATACACCTACAGTTCATCCCCCTCCCTGGAGAAGGCTGCAGACCAGCAATTCTTCCTTCATGTCACCAGGAATTTAAAAAGTCTTAATCATCACTCAAAAGACAGAAAGAAAGACAGAAAGACAGAAAGAAAAAGAAAGAAAGAAAAAGGAAGGAAGGAAGGAAGGAAGGAAGGAAGGAAGGAAGGAGGGAAGGAGGGAAGGAGGGAAGGAGGGAAGGAGGGAAGGAGGGAAGGAGGGAAGGAGGGAAGGAGGGAAGGAGGGAAGGAGGGAAGGAGGGAAGGAGGGAAGGAGGGAAGGAGGGAAGGAGGGAAGGAGGGAAGGAGGGAAGGAAGGAAGGAAGGAAGGAAGGAAGGAAGGAAGGAAGGAAGGAAGGAAGGAAGGAAGGAAGGAAGAGCAGAAAAGAAAATCCCAAATAGCTTAAAGCATCTTGCCAAAATAATAGTTAACAACTGTTTACCCATCATGATTCACCTCCTTCAGGATCCCTGCACAGCTACCTTTAGATTTTAGATTCAGCTGCCACCTTTTCAGGCCAGGTGATAAAAGCTTTCTCCTGGCAATCAGTAGCTCCCTCACACTCCTGGCCTGGAGGCTCTGAAGCTGGGATGCTGCCAGAGGATAACAACTGGAACACAAAGCTTAGAGGATGCTGCATACAGTCTTCTGCAGATGTCAGCTTGGGCTCTGGGAGGGCTGTGTCATGTCTTGTCCCAACATGGTGGCACAGAGTGCAGGCTGCCATCACCCACCAGCCCAGTGCTTTGCCTCACATCATGCCACAAAGAGCTGCTTGCAAGAGGCCAGAGCACAGAGGAGATAGGTTGGCAATGGGAAAGGCACAGGGAGAATGGAAAACTTGAATGTTTCCTTTCCACTCGTTGGTACTTCATATAACAATTACTGAGACTGCTCGCATGGTGAAACCTAATTCCAGTCTGAGGTCCACTCCACTGTAGACAAGCAATAAACTTCTTTTCAATAAAGAAATATGAAGGGTTTGCTAAGAGGCAGGATATGTATAAGCCTACTGAAATTGGGTGGGAGATGGATGACTCTCTCTTCTTTAAGATTCTTCCCTAGCAGAAACAATTTTATCTGGATCTTTGACATTAAACACATCTACTCCTATGCCTTCTTTTCCATAGTGATGTCCATGCCCAAAGCGCTCTGAAAACTATATATGCATATTGTTACACTAAGCAGTATTGTGGTTTCCCAGTCAATTCACTGACAAAGTCACTGGACACATTCAAAATAAGAATACAACAAAAGAGAAAGGGCACTTCTTTCAGAGCAAGACAACAAGAGGGGGAAAAAAGAGCAAATAAAATAATTAGGGCAAACACATTAGGATTGCTTCAGGGGAAAAGTCATTCTCTTCCTGAAGAAATACATTATTTGCTATTACTTCTGCTGTGAGATAACCGTAATGCACATCCCACAAGAAATGAGCTCAAGAGCTCATCTCTAAGGCACTGAGAAAAACTGGTGCTTGGCTACATCTTAATTTTATTTGTAGACTACAGCCTTCAATATTAAGTCTTCAGTAATGATCTTGGAACAGCAAAAATTAAGTTTTTAAGGAGATTTTAAGGAGTGAGAACCTTTTTGCTGCCAGAACTACAGTCCTGCTAAGGGGAGACATTCAAGAGACTTCTCAATAATTGGGTGATTCTTTGTGACCTCAACTCTGGTCGGTGTTCGATGGGTGCAGAGCAAACAGTGCAGCATCCAATGGGAGGACTTAGGATTCAGCATATTTTCTGTTTGATTTTCACTTTAGACAAGAGGGTGCAACAATATCAGGGAAAGAGTTGAGGCTCACTGTTCACTTGAGATCAGCAATTTCAAATTCAAAACAAGTGGCTTTTGTTGGGAAAGGAGAGAACAAAAGCTCTAGGTTTTACTACAGATTTTCCATGTTAAATTTACCTCACTTAGATAACATGATAGGGTACTGGTCTTGCTGGATCCATTTTAATAACATCAAAAAGTAAAAGCATCTGGGTCCCCAAATGCATACTGCTGGTTTGCCCAAAGCTTTGCTTCAGCAGGTTCTTTTAGACATATCCTTCTCAGACTGCTCTAAAAATCCACTCCCTTGAAGACATAGGAATACCTTGCATGATGAAATAAAACATCAGGATCATCAACTTCACAAAGCATATCACAGACAAAAATAATCAAAATCAAAAAGCCTGTCAGTTCAATTTTCTCATGGAAGCTCATAGTATAGGACAGTCCAAATAATTTTAGCTATTAAAGGGTTACAATAACACAGTTTAGTTTGAATAACTGTTTCTGTTACCAGGAAATTGCTGGGGCCTGTCCTGTTTAATATATTTATTGATGACCTGGATGAGGGCATTGAGTGCACCCTCAGTAAGTTTGCAGATGACACCAAGTTGGCTGGAAGTGTCGATCTGCCTGAGGGTAGCGAGGCCCTACAGAGGGATCTGGACAGGCTGGATAGCTGGGCTGAAGCCAATGGGATGGGATTCAACAAGACCAAATGCAGGGTCCTGCACTTTGGCCAGTGTAACCCCAGGCAATGCTACAGGCTTGGGGCAGAGTGGCTGGAAGACTGTGTAGAGGAAATGGACCTGGGGGTGTTGATTGACGCTAGACTGAACATGAGCCAGCAGCGAGCCCAGGTGGCCAAGAAGGCCAATGGCATCCTGGCTTGTATCAGAAATAGTGCGGCCAGCAGGAACAGGGAAGTAATTGTCCCCCTGTACTCAGCACTGATGAGGCCGCACCTCAAGTACTGTGTCCAGTTTTGGGCCCCTCACTGTAAGAAAGACATCGAGGCCCTGGAGCGTGTCCACAGAAGGGCAGCAAAGCTGGTGAGGGGTCTGGAGCACAGGCCTTATGAGGAGCGGCTGAGGGAGCTGGCATTGTTTAGCCTGGAGAAGAGGAAGCTCAGGGGAGACGTTATTGCTCTCTGTAACTACCTGAAGGGACGTTGTAGTGAGCTGGGGGTCAGCCTCTTCTCTTGTGTGACTAACGATAGACTAGTGACTAGAGGGAATGGCTTCAAGCTGCACCAGGTAAGGTTCAAACTGGACATTAGGAAATACTACTTCTCTGAAAGGGTGGTCAGGCACCACCAGAGAGGTGGTGGAGTCACTGACCCTGGTGGTGTTCAAAGAGCATTTGGATGTTGTGTTGAGGGACATGGTTTAGCGAGAACCACTGGTGATGGGTGAATGCTTGGACTGGATGATCCTGTGGGTCTCTTCCAACCTCAGTGATTCTATGATTCCATGATTCTATGAAATCCCAGAAAATAATGAAAAGATATATGAAAACAGAAGAAAAAATGAACGCTGTAAAAAGAAAAGAAGAGCCTGCAATGTTCTATTTGCAGTGCAACCATCATGCATCTTATCAAATCATGCCATGGTATCTCTGCATAGACTCCTCTGCGTGACTATTGCTGAAATGTGGGACAAAGTACATCCTATACTCAACTGATACAGACTGCATAGCATTAAGCACTGAATAAAGGATATATATATATATATATATATATTTGTAACAAGGAACAGATGGTCACCTTATTCAAACAGCTGTTGGGAAAAAAAAAAAGAAAGAATTTACTATCAGGCATCAGAGGCTAAAATTGCTCAGAATCTGATGTATGTCCTCCTGCTAAATAGTGGTATCAGCATTTAGCAACTAACTGGTGTAAGACAAGATAAAAGAAACAAGCTGAGATAGTTTCTCCTGGTCAGCTCTGCCTGCTGCTCCTGGTGGCATATGAACCATACCAACAAACCTAAGCTGTTGCTGAGCACAAGATCTAGCTATGCCTCAAAGCACTTTTGCTGTCCAAGTTCAATGCTAGCAAGTGGAATTGCTGGAAAGTACAATAAAGGAATAAGAATCTTAAAATCTATAAAATTAAAACAGCTATTTCAAGAGACTATATTCTATCACTAGGTGGCATTGCTCTAAGTCTTTCAACAGCTGTCTTTGGAGCTCTGCTATATGGGTAATACTTAACAGTTAGTGACACATGCTGGTCTCACAGAGATGGTGCCATGCTACTCAGAATGTGTACAACACTTCAGTGAATCTATACGGCTAAGAGATTTTATTCTAACTTTGACCTCATCTCTTCTGTTTATTACTACAGAAATAAACACAGTCAGTAACCAGAAGTTCAGCTATTCCAATCCCAAACCACAGCCTATATAGAAGTGTTCAGAAAATAATCCCATCTCCTCCTGATGGCAGATCACTCTCACAGATCTTACCACTGGGCAAAGCACAGTTGATTTTAGCCCACGTTCAAGTGTTGTATAATGGTTGTGAAGCCAGTGCTTTTTACCAACTCCCTGCACCAACCTGTTGGCTCATTGGTCCATGGTATTTGGAAAAAGTAAATATATTTTAAAGTCAAAAAAGTTATTTTTGCTTTTTTCTTTTACTTGAACTGCTGAACAGTCTGCGAAAGCTGTTTACAGCAAATCTGGCAGTGTGAAATAGTGGAGTAAAAAGCATGAGCATTTTTCTTACCTCTAAACCTGAATGAAGTTTTCAAAAGCAAAGAAGTGATACAAAACTTCAAGGTTGCATTTTGAAACAACCTCAGCAAAATGTGTGTCCAGTTCAATTCTGGGTACTACTGAAATCTCATTCTGACTTCAGTAACTAAATCCTGTGTATTATATCTAAGGCTTATGGACCAATGTGCAATGCCACCATAACAAGAAGATTTAAAGCTTCAAACATGCAAAAAATAACCATGTCCAGAAATGCCATCCTTAAAATCCCCTAGCCTCTGTAATTACCTAAAACATGGACATGGCAAAAAAAAAAAAAAAAAAAAAAAAAAAAAAGTTTATACACTTCATATTTATACATCACTGGATAAGAAATAAGGGGCTGGTTAAGGGACTAAGCCCCAGAACTCCTCATTCTCAGCTGTGGACCCTAGATGTCAACTGAGAAATCACAATCCTTACATGTTTGTATTGGCAAGACATGCCAAGAGAAGACATTCAGCCTTACACAAGAGATCCCTGCACACTCACCGTATTAACAGCTACAGCCGCAGTTCCATTGCTAGATTTTCCTTCTTGACCAAGAAAGACCCTTTAATAAAATGCATTCCATGCATTTCATGTTTCTGTCCACTTCACTGATGCGATGAGCTGATTTGTATTGGCGTCCATTTCAACAAATTAACCTCACTGTATGCACAGGGATCCTTCCCATTTCCCTGAGCTCAAATCAGTGCCAAGCAGTCAAGATAGCTCTACAAACAGCAGTGCTCATTTCCAACAGTTTCAGTAATAGGAATACAATGATCAGTAACAGTTACATCATTCCTTTGTAGGGGGTATGTACGACCATTTTAGCTCCTTTAAAACAATTTCAGAGCAAAGACAGAGTGCTTTTCAGTAGAGTAAACCAAGTCAGTCAAAAGAACAAAAAGTTATTTTCACTTTCTGTACTACATAGTTATTTTCCAAAATCCACTATTATAAAATAGGTGGGTTTTCTTCCCTTCTACACCTCTGTTGTAATGCCCTCTTGCTCTGTCAGACAAACACATGCACAAGTATCTCCCAGCTCTCACCAATGATTCTTGCAGGTACTGATCAAGGCACTTTTCCCCTTATCTGAGCCTCTGCAGCATGAGTCTCATTCACCAGGTTCTCCAGCAATTGCTTCAAGTCTGTGTAATTGGGTATGCATAGCTTTTCAATCAGATAACACTCATCCTGGCAAAGCACTCGAGCAATAGGGATGAAAGAAGCTTAGCACTAATGACAAGTGTTGTCTTTAGCCTGTGATGGCCTTGAACACACAGCAGGAGGAAAAAACAGTAAAAAGAGCTTCATCAGTTTGACTGAATCAGTTTAGAAACAGGTTAGGTAAAATCAGTGAACCTCTCTTACACTTTCACTGGGAAATTTTGGTAAATCTGTCTGAAGCAGTTGATAGGAGCAGAAAGCACTGTGTGATGAGCTCTCAGCCCAAAGAGCATGGCCCAGCACTGGTGAGCTACTTGGCTGGGAGACACCTAATAATGTCCTAATAAAGCAATCCTCCTTTTTTTCTGCCTCCTCTTCATTGGCATAAATTTTGAAAATCACATGTTCAGCCACTGTGGTTAACAGGTGACTACTGCAGCTTGACACTGCTGTGTAGACACAGACTGAGTGTACATATCATGTCATTGAGGAATAATTAATTAGGCTGTTAATAGCCTTAAAGATGAGTAGAGATTGATATTAATATATTAGTCATCTTAATAAATGTGCCCACGTATACATGACAGATGAGTATGCTGACAATAGAATTTAAAAGAAAACACAATGCAGTGATAGAATGCATTCAGCAAAGGGAGGTGAGCTCTGTGGTTCAAATGCATAAATTTAGAGACTACATTAAGAGACATACATCAAGTCCCTCTTGGGTCTGCCACTGATTTCTTGAAGGTACAGGATAAGGGACCTCTCATTGGTAAATCAGCCTCAGTGGGAGCCCAATTCAAGTGCCTGTACACCAATGTGTGGAGCACAGGGAACAAACAGAAGGAATTGCAGGCATGTGTGTGCCTGGGGGACTATGATAGCATTGGCATCGCTGAGATGTGGTGTGATGACTCTCACAACTGGAATGTAGGAATAGATGCATATAAACTACTTAGGAAAGACAAACGGGAGAGGAGGGAGTGTTGCCCTCTACATCAAAGACCACCTGGAGTTCATGGAGCTCCACCTGGGGATAGACAAGGAGCTGTCAGAGAGCTTATGGGTTAGTGTTAAAGGGATGGCAGGAGAAGGAGACATTGTAGTGGGTGTCTGCTACAAGCTGCCTGATGAGGAAGAACAGCCCTCTATAAACAGATAGGAGCAGCTTCACATTCATAAAACATGGTCCTCATGGGGGACTTCAACCACCACAATATCTGTAGGAGGGGTAACACAGCAGTGCACCAGATATTGAAGAGGATCCTGGCATGTGTTGATGACAACTTCCTCTTCTAAGTAGTAGAGGAACCCATGAGAAAAGGTGCTACACTGGACCTTGTCCTCACCAATGAGGAGAGGCTGGTCAGTAATGTGAAGCTCAAGGGCAGTCTTGGCTGTAGCAATCCTGAAATTTTGGAGTTCAAAATCCTTAGGGTGTCAAAGAGGGTGTGCAGCAAACATGCTACTCTGGACTTCAGGGAACTGCTTAGCAGGGTGACGTGGAAAAAGCCCTAGAGGGAAGAAGGGCTCAAGAAAGCTGGTTGGTATTCAAGAGCCATCTCCTCCAAGCCCAGAAGCAGTGCATTCTAAGAAAAAAGAAGGCAGGCAAGAATGCCAGGAGACACATGGAAAATGACAAGGTGATTGATGGTAACTGACATGGCTGCACCAAGGGCAAGTCATGCCTGACAAACTTGGTGACGTTTTTGGAGTTACAGTGTCAGTGGATAAAGGAAGAGCAACTGATGTCACGTGCCTGGACTTGTGCAAAACATTTGACAGTGTTCTGCATGACATCCTGGTTGCCAAACTGGAGAAAAATGGATGTGATGGATAAACCACTCTCTGGATAAGGAATTGGCTGCATGGTCACACTCAGAGAGTTGCAGTCAATTGCTCAGTGTCCAAGTGGAGACTGGTGACGAATGGCATTCCTCAGGGATTGGTGCTGGGACTGGTGTTACTTAACATCTTTGTAGCGCCGTGGACAGTGGGATGTGGGATGTGGGAAGTGCACCCTCAGGAAGTTTGCAGATGACACCAAGCTGAATGGTGCAGCTGACACACTAGAAGGAAGGGATGCCATCCAGAGGGACCTGGACAGACTTGAGAGGTGAGCCTATGCCACCCTCATGAAGGTCAAGAAGGCCAAGTGCAAGGTCCTGCACCCGGGGGGGGGGGGGGCGGATTTCAAACACAGATACAGATTGGGCTGAGAATGGCTTGAAAGCAGCCCTGAGGAGAAGGATTTGGAAGTGTTAGTTGATAAAAGATTCACCATGAGCCAGCAATGTGCACTTGCAACCCAGAAGGCCAACTGTATCCTGGGTTGCATCAAGAGAAGTGTGACCAGCAGGTTGAGGGAGGTGATTCTGCCCCTCTGCTCTCATGAGACCCTGCCTGGAGCACTGCATCCAGTTCTGGAGCCCCCAAAACAAGAAGGACATGGAGCTGTTGGAGCAGGTCCAGAGGAAGGCCACAAAGGTGATCATTGGGCTGGAGCACCTCACCTACAAGGACAGGCTGAGAGAGCTATGGCTCTTCAGCCTGGAGAAGAGAAGGCTCTGAGGAGACCTTATAATGGCCTTCCAGTACCTGAAGAGGCCTACAGGAAAGCTGAGGAGGGACTTTTTGTAAAGGAAAGTAGCAACAGGATGACAGGAAATGGCTTTAAACTGGAAGAGGACAGATTTAGACTAGATATCAGTAATAAATTCTTTACTGTGAGGGTGGTGCTTTGTTCCCCTTGCAGATTTGCAACAAGTTTGTTAAACTTTGTTTTTCCTCCATTACAGTTACAACTGCTGCTGCGAGGGTGAAAGAAATTAAAGATGGATAAAACAAAAGTACTATGCAAAAGAAAGATGGCATGAAAAATGGAAGAGACACACAGATGAGAGATCATGCCAAAACCCATACAAAGCCTTAACAGAATAGAGTGAGAAACTGTTGTGGGAAAAAGAAAAAGAAAGCTGAAAGGACATGTGAATAAGGTGTATTTCTCTTTCTTACGGCAAAAGGAAATCCACTGCCTCCTTCCAGGTCACTTCCCTGCAGTATCTTGCTTTTCTGGTACAGCTGAGCAGAATCCTAAATATTCCACATCTACTGATTTCAATATTTGACATAGTATCTTGCAACCAATTCTAAATACAAAAAGCAGTACTGCAGCCATTAATCAGCTAGTGCAGTCCTGCACATCTGTAAGGGCTGCAATGCAGCGCCATTACAATGAATGTCTAAGCTTTTGGGTGAACAGTTGCTAATGTATCCTGCAGTTCCCTGAAGCCACAGTAAGAGCCACAGTAATCTACCTACTAGATTCATCAGACAAATTCCTGAGAGGTGACTTGAATTATACCCAGTCTTTGTTGCAATATGAAAATGCTGAAGCACAAGATACTTCCCCGTTCCAGGAAGAGGGAAGGTGTTCAGCTCTACTACACAACACAAGCCCTACTGAGGTCAACAGAAATATCACTGCTGCAAAGGAGGCATAACAAATTATAATGATGCACTGTTTTCATTTGCTAGTAAACATCTATAAAACACACTGTGGCTCAAAGTGCATTTTCACATAGACCCAGAGTTCTCCAGCAGGGCTGCTTACATAAAGTGAATTTGGCATTTGCTGTCTAGGGCACAAAGGTGCAAATTTACTACTCATAAGACCATTTTTATTTCTCCAACACTTATTTGCTCCTGGCTTTCGAAAGCTGCCATAAAACAGAAAGAAACTACAGCTTTTTTTTTTTTTTTTTTTTTTTGCAAAGTGACAGAAAAGTGGCAGTCCTCCCAGCTGCAGAGCTGTGAAAAGATGATAGTTGTTAGATATTTTCTTCTTTCTGACAGGTCTTTTACAGTAGGAAATCAGTGTGAGCATGCACAATCCAAGGGCATTTCCTCAAAGATAGCAGTTGAATGCAGCTTTGGTTGAAAAGCACAGCAGAGTTCTCTTCAAGCAGAAGCCCTCCCTGTCTCACAAAACAAACACAAGCACCACCAACAAAACAACACAAAACCCCTAAGAGCCATTGCTACAGACCCCATCCTTCCTGAGGTATCTGCAACCGACAATCTGAAAATACTGTGTACCTCTTCTAGTAGTAACACCTCTCTCTAGTTGTTCCATGGCTAAGGGAACACAACCAGAACTCAGAGGGCTGTTCTCTGAGCAGCCTTCCATCCAGTGCAGCTAATACTATGTTAATTTGTTTCTCAAGATTACTGGGATCCTCCAGCTCTACTTTTGCTTGACGCACTCTCTGCTGCTTATACTTGCAGAGTTTCTGGAGTATGTGTCTGAAGCAGTTGTCTGAAACTAAGAATCAGGGCAGTTAGATGTATCTGAAGATGCCAGAGGCACAGTATCCCTTGGCTCTCCCTTGGGTTGAGATAGCATCAGTGACATTTTTGTCTAGGGGTGTCACGAGAGGAAACTAAAGAGTTTGCAATTTGGTTTGCTTTTAGTAACAGAACTGGTACAATGAAAAATAAAACTCTGTCTTGAACATTTCACAAAAAAGAAAAATTGCTTAGAGCTGTAAAAATTGTTACATAGGAAGCTTAAGTTCCTATTGGCTTGTTAATCTCAAAAAAAAAAAAAATTACAATTTTAAATACTTCCTAGAATTAGGGCCCCAAGTGCATTAGGGTACATGAGCAGTATGTCTTTCAAAGGAACCAAGGATGACAGTGAAAAAAGAAATGTTCTATCTACTCTCTGAAAAAAGCTTTATGAACCAATGCAGTCTGACCAACCATTTTAATTTGAAAAACAGAACACGTACATCTGCAGAGATGGACAGATGCAAAGTGGGCAGGTAAATCATTTTATGTAGAATCACACCATGTTCTCATTGCTAAGTGATCTTTCCATCTTACAGTTTGCTTGTTCGCCTTCACCCTCTGGCACTTCTGAGCAGAGTGACTTATAAAAACACAATGCGCCCTATGGTTAATCAGCAAAAATCTTCCATAGACATAGGGAAGGATGTTGACCAGAAGCGTTTTGGGTTTAGAGCTCTGAAACAGACTAAATTTAGCACTGATTTTGGCTCCAAAATTCCTAGCACTTATTGTTGTAAATGCTGCATTACACTTCAGTGTGCAGCTAACACTCAAGAGCTTTCGGAAACATTTTTCAGAAGAGGTCCCATCGATAGGTAAGAAGGCTGACTCCAGAGCTCAGGGCTGTGACTAAGACACTGTTAGGGTGAGATCTGCGACTAGTGGAGACTTCAGCATGGAGCGAGACATGGCAGTGATACACTCTAAGTCTCCTCATGATACTGCTCAGACCATCAGCCCTCCCATTAAAGCACTGTTTATGAGAGAATGGTTAATGACATCAAGAGTGGCAGAGAAGTACAAAGCGTCGGGCAAAGGAAAAAGAGGTGAACAATTTAGGTAGCCACTAATGTCTGATGCCATAAAATTTGAGTCCTTGCACACAGAAGGAGGTATTTGACATTTTCACAGCTTAGCGCTTACAGGTATTTATTTAAAACAGGATCTATACCATGAATGTTATTTTTATGGAGGGCACACCACCCTTAATCAGCTGATAACTGTTTTCACCTTAAAAAATGCAGGTTTGGCTGGAAAAGTAGAAGGCACACAACTAAGAGGGATGGCAGGAGACGAGCATTCAGTATGATGAAATAAAAACAGCTACCAGAATAGGGTGCCATAGGACAGCTTTAAATCTTTTCGTCTTAATCTGGAACAGATTCACAACTCATGTTACCTCTTTTTAAATCCTATTACATGGTTTGGATTAGAATTCAAGCTTCTTCTCCAAAAACTGAACTCTCTATGCCCTTTACAGAGCACCTGAGCAAATGAGAAGGCTGACAGGCTTACTTCTAAGTACCTGACTCACTTTCTAGATGCAGTCTCAAGTAATACACCTCCCCTCTCTCAAACCAGGAGTCTTCCATTAGGAGAAGCAGGTTTAAAAACACTCTGCAGAAAGCAAAAAACACCCATTTCTGTGTGAACTGGACTTGATGATACATGCCTCACACCCTCTGATTTTCAATAAGAGTTGAGCACCTAGATTGTTCTCAGTGCAATCTGCCCAAGTGACTTTTGACAGGCTTTTGTCCCTCTAAATATTCTGAAAATCCCACCTGCCTATTTCACAGCTACAGAAAAAAAAACAAAAACAAACAAACAGAAAAACAGCCACTAGAATGAAGTTTATTTCAACTACAAAGGATAAAAATTGCAGGGAGAAAATATTAGGTTTATTGCTTCTCTGACACTGACCAAGCCTCTAAATTAAAAGCAGTAAAATGGATGCCTCTTTTGCTGCTAAATCTTGATTAAAAATTGGTTTTCTGTTTAGGCTGCACCAAGGACTTCAAAGAATTTTATTCTAGAAGTTAGGAAGAATCAGATGTTCCTGCCTCTAAGTGAAGTGCATTTATATCTACACAAATTGTATTTTCCCTGAGAAGATTTAAATCTTCACGGCCCTTTATTGGTTATGCTGCCCTGATACGACAGCAGTTTGGGTTAGGGTCAGGTTCAGACAACAAGTTTAGCACAGCTTTTCTTCACTCTCTGCTTGGATGAGCTCAAGTAAAGCACAATGCTGGCCCCTGTGAAGTGCACACAATCTCTTTGGTAAAGAAAGATTTGACAATTAGAATTTCACAACTGGTTTGTTAATACATAGAAGGATCTCCCCACCATGCCACTTGAGCTCATGTTGCTGATTTAAAGACAACCAAAAGTGTATGTACTATTAAAAGTGCTGAAAAGTCAAGGGAGATGCTTGGTGAAGGTCAGGGGTTTACGCGCGCGCACACACACCCACCCACACAGCCTCAATTAGGTCTGCTGCTACAGCTCTGTAGAAGGCATTAAGAGACCTCTAAAGCTGGGCATGTATTCATGTCAGCAGCCAGATCAAGATAAGATTTCTTCTCATCATGAGGCAAAAGATTACGGAGGCCAGTCTGTGCTAGTTCACTTATGTCACAGGGGTAGAAGAGAAAGAGAGAAGGGGAAGAGCTAGGACAGAGACATAGAACCTTAGCGGAGCAACTGGAGAAGTGGGTGTAGCCACAGTTATCTGCCACTGCAAACAGCAGTGTAGGGGGAACTTTTATTTTTTTTTCTCTGTAGCCTATAGTTTGAGAAAGCCACTACTTTCCTTACCTACAGCTGTCCAGTAGGAAGCCCTGAAAGGAACACTGTCAAAATGCAGCACGCCACCATGGTCCAGTGGGGCCAATTTATGATAGCTGAGGATCTGACCAGACAGCTTCTCTCATTTCTTTGCTACTCAATTTGTATTCACAATGTTTTGCTATCAGAGGTTTATCTTATGAAATATTAATACCATGGTTTAGTGCCAAGGTTGGGTTAAGACCTGGCAATGCATTAATGCTCCAGGTAATCAGCTCAGCAACTTTCAGCTGTCAGTCACAGCTCTCTGAAGTTATCCTGGCGATGGTACACGCTTCCAGTTATCCTCATTGCTGATGCATTAAAAGCAGTACCAAGCAGATGTGAGACTTTTCTGTGTAAACATTGTGCTGAAAATAATCCCAAAGATCCAACCAACCAGTAAGAAAATATTAGCTTTTGTATAAATACCTATTGTTTAACACAACCAACTTAGGGAGAACCAAATAAATGTTTTAACATTAAATAAAGCATTACATAATCTAACTAGAAAAAAGAAGACTACTATTGTGGTCAAGGAAAAAAATTCTGGAAACAGATGAAGTTATTCCTTTATGTTTCTTTTAGTAAGGCTGTACTTTTAGGTAAATGATGCTTAATTTACCAGAGTGGACTATGAGGACAATATAGCAAATAATACAGCAAACCATCCAGACCATACAACCCTCAGTAGATTTAATCTACAGACAGCTCGAGGTTTCATTACTGTGTGAAGAGATAGATCAGCTCTAATTCTTACAGGAAAGATATTTCAATCTAGCTTTAGAAGAAAACTCCTGTATTAACAGGACTCCCCCTGCAGCACATTTAATATTTCCTTGATCCCTCCCAACTGCCAAAGCAGTTTATGGGTTTCACTGTGTCTCAGTCCGAGGAAATAACAGCTATAGAAGGTTTAATTGTGGTAGAAATACACTAGGCTTTGTGATGGAGAAGAGATCGATATAAACAAGAAAACAATTGTTCATAGATTTTTACCCCCCTCATAAGTGCTTATCTGATTACCAATATCTGCTATGTTTTTATATTCTATAATCTAAATCTTTGTCACAGATATCTAACTGAAATAATATTTTACAAAGAATTAATTACAGCATTGCACTCCTTCAGCAACTGTCTTCATCCTGCAGAACTGTCTCCTCTTATAAGGTTGCTTTCTCCCATTTTGCTTTCCAAGTATACAACCACACCCGACACCTTAATCATCAGCGACTGATGGTGGAGAATGTGAACGTGCCCACACTCCTGATTTGTAACCCTTATTGTCAAGTAGTATATGAGACCAAAGGCAACAGTTTTTGACGGACCAGATGCTAGCTAGAAAATGGCTAACTCAGTCTAGGTTGACTACTTGAATTTCCTTACACATTCCTCCCAGGAGCTTATCTTTCGATTACCTGCTTCCAATGTCAGCTCTGCAGACAACCTGCCATTCAGTGAACACACTTGTTTTCCTTTGACATGCACAGTTAATATGTCTCCAGACCAGAGAAGCCCTCAATGAAATACTAATTTGTTGTGCTGCTTGAATTACAGATTCAGCTAGGGAAACCAAAAGGTCCACTGCCTCAGGAATATGTTTGTTATACCTAATTTCGTGTCTCACTCTCTTTCCAAGTCACCAGAATATTTGAGGTCTCTGCATAACTTCAAAATATCAGAATCAAGCATCAAAGGTTAACAAAATTAAAACAAAACAAACAAAAAAAAGCTGTGTGCTTTCCCACAGTGTCCCATAGGATTAAAGAGAATTTAAGAATGGGCAGAATAGCCCCAGAGTCAGTGACATTGGTGTTAGGTGGGAATGAGCAAGTGGGGAGCTGCTGAAACTGTTAGTCCCTGGGAATCTTGTGCAATTCTCCACTTTGGAAGGTGATGCAATTAATCTATGGACTTGATCGTCTCAAGGAAGGAGAGTGGAAAAAAGGAGAGTGCAAAAAGTCAGTCAAGATCTGAAATTTATGACCTCTGGGCTATCTCAAGAAAGCAGATTCCACGAAAGCTGGTCCCAAGGCAGCACTTGGAACTAGGATTCAGGACAATGGAATTTTACTCCTATCTCTGTCCACGTAGACAAAAAGATTTTATTTCTGATTTCCTATCCTTTTGTCTGCTCTGTCATTTTAGATTGAAATGTTTTGTGTGCTTGGCACACTGATTCGGAGCAAGACTGAGAAGAGCAGCATGCTATAAGTATTATGTTATAAAAATGACATTTGTTTGACAGGTCACTTCACCTCTTGTGTGAGAGGTATAATTCCCAGCACACTTCAGGATAACAGCCTTTCCACAGGTAGGCTCCCTTCATTCTCTGTTAGCCAAAGCACATCTGACTGAGAGAAGAAACGAGCAGTAGGGGTTTGTACTTTTATTTAAAACAGAAGAGTTGCTCACCTGTGAAATAACCCATTAAAGCATATTTCTGCTTAGGAAGGCCTTTACTGAAAAAAGCAAGAGCAATACAAATAGGCTGGTCTGAAAGGGATTCCTCCTATTTATTTCCATGGAAACTAAAACAGGTACAAGGAGCACAATAACACTATGTGATAGAGCAAATCCTCAGCTACAAAACACTATTTTGTAACATAGTCACCACCATTAGCAATGCATTTTTGCAAGCAGTGAACAAGAGCCTGTATGCCAGTGCTTGTACAGATCTGTCACCACTGCTGAAATGCACCCCCGACCTCACTGTGCTCACAGCCACTGTTGGGTCTCCATCAACATTTAGCAAGTGTCAGTGAACATCAGGGGTGCCACTTCTTCCACATGGAAGCATTCAGTTCCAACCCTTTGCTTTATTCACACTTCCATGTCAGACACCACTCTGTCAGATTGCCTCTCTGCTGATATCTGTCACACAGCTACAAAACATAACGGAATATTGGTGGGAAGGTTCAGCCTCTACTGCCATCCCACCAACATCTGCCTCTTCATGGACCAAAATAACGAAACAGGAGGCATTACTTTCAGAGCAGCTGTCATGTATTTCAACAAATCCTGAAAAGCAGGATTTTTCATTTCTTCTTAAATATAGGCAGAAATGACTTGACAACTGGAAGGAATGAAGATGAGCTGAGGACCAGCTCCTTACGCTGTCTATTGAGGTAAACCCACTGTAGCCAGCTAGCAATCTCCAATCCCTCATGTGAACACAAAATAGATGTAGAAACCTGTTTCTAAATCCTCTTTTCTGAAGTTCTCCAAGGAGAATCAGAGCTCAGTCAAGCTCTTTATTGAATAAAAACATTTATTCAGGAAGCAGTACACTGTCCAAGCCCTTATATCACATAACATTGATTGCTGGTACTGATAACTGAATGTGAATAGTATGCTCAGTTTGCCTTTAATATCCCTTGGAAACCTACTCTAAAGGGGTAAATTATTAAAGAAAGGGACTCTTATGCCGAGGCCAGGAAAGAAGCATGTGTAAAGATGTTGATACATCTTTATATCTATCTAGAAATATACACCACTGATATTCTCTGTTTGTTGAGACTGAGAATGCAGACAGAAATTGGTGCATATTTAATATGTTATTTTTGGGAGCATATCTGTGTTACATGCACCATCAAAACAACTGTACTTCATAGGTAAAAAAGCCCTAGGACACATCTGGTGAAGCACTACAGAAATTGGTGGGAAGGTTCAACTCTGCCCAGCTGATTTATAGTTTTTCTGTTCAACACAGTAAAGGGACTTAGCTTTTATGTTTTAATGAAGGATGAACTAATTTTCAATGGACTTGAGGATCCCTGTAAAGATTACCTGAGAAGGGTACTTCAGAAATTTAAATTTCCATCTCCTGCTTTTTTTCTTACATTTCAAACCCCATCCCCATGTCAGCTTTTTATCTTTCTATTTCTACATGGCTGCACAAAGCTGACTTCTCTTTTAAATCTGGATCATTTCTTTACATGACACAAGCCAATATATTTCAGGTGTGATTCAATGTCCAAATTATTGCAGTTGGTTCACTAGCTATTCATCAGCCTATTAAGAAAATCAGGACCTACTAAAAGATGCAGGCTGAGAATTTTGCAAGTGTGTATTAAACAATTTATCCAGACCAATAACAATTCTGCAAGATCAATAGCAAACCAGCTTACAGAATCAATATCCATTCCTCCTCCACGCTATATCCAGGCTTAGAGCCTGGATATACCGTGAGAACAAGCCATATTAAATTTAAAGCTAACCTGATCTAGGCATCACTCTGTCCCTCTAAGGGCATAGAATTCTATGACATTTGGAAATGGCAGCTACTTACACAATATCCATTTTTCAGTAGCATCCATTTCCAAGTGATATCATGATATGAATGAGCTCTACCTACTGCTTATGGAGAGCTTTGCCTGGGCTGGTTTTGTTTTTCCCTTTGCCAATGACTGTATAGCATAAAGCTCTGAATAGCACGCATTGATGAATCTGAGCATAAGAGTGCTGCTATTTTCACAGGAAAGCTGTTATTATAAAACCAGCCAGCACAGGGCCTCGTAGCCCTTAACTTCATAAGACAATTGGTTTCATGGAGAGAATACCAGCAGCAACATTATCAAATAACCTGAAGACTGAGCTGAAGAAAACAATAAAAATGGATCTCAGTGTGGAGATAGAAAGAAATTAATCTTTGAATCTCATCTTTAGAACATCAAATAATATAACTGACCAATGAAAATCCAAACTGAAGATCTCAGAGCACCTGAAATCAGCACTTATTTTTATGAGATGAGGTAAACACACCCATAAGCACTAGAAGGATCTTACCTCATAGCTCCCTGACCAAGTATTTAGCCCAAAGCCTTATAAAAGTATGCACAAATTTCATACATTATAGAATATCTGCAGAAGAAAAAAAGAAAACAGATGGCCATAAATATACTGAAAACCAATAAAAATGTGATGTTCCCAACTGTATACGTATTTAACAACCACCACAAATCCCATCTTTCCAGTGCATCCTGTAGAAAAAGCAGTTTCAGTTACTTGCCTTTACAGCCATGAATATTCAGCCTAATTTGCTGCCATCTCTAAAAAATTTTAAGCTCTGAAAAGCAGAATGCTTTAGAAGATGAGTAACTACTTATCTCAAGATATCTTGAGATAATCAAGATATTTAACAGTGACCTTGGTTCTTTGTTCATCCTGAACTCATCCATTCTGCCAAGGGTTCATTTTAGCCTGCTGGTAACATACTAGCCATCAATCCTGCTTAATTATTTCTAGCTAAAAACAAACCAAATGTTGATTTGGCATTAAACAAAATTCATCTAACAAAGCTTCCATGAAATTAAACCTATTTATCCCTTTGTCTGCTAACTGAACCATCCGTGATGCTTTCTCCAGATACCGCATAAGATTCTAGCAATTATTCTAAGCAAATGAATTCAGAACAAAAATAGAAACAGCCATTAAAAGATAATGCTACTGGATAATTCTTGCTTCCAGTTCTGTCTGCATATATAAGCTTAAGATCTTCATGATACTCCAATCAAGCTGAATTAAAAGCTTTCTAAGTATAATTTTGTACTATATAAGCTTGCCTCATTAAAAATGGGGAAGGGGGGGGGGGGGGGGGGAACAGCCTTCTGACTATGAAATAAAGCAATTCTGATAATGCTTTGTGAAAATCAAGCAGAATGTTTGTACTCTCACCACACTCCTTGTTTTTACAAATGAAAGAAAGTCCTAATCAGGATTCAGTAAATTTATCTGGAACCTCCAAAGCAGAACCTTCAAGAAATAATGAGGCATCAAGCTGGCCTTGCAGAAAAATCTCATGCTCCAAATGCAGCAACAGCAGCTATAGTTCAAAGTGGCAGAAAGTGACCCTTCTTCTGTACAATAGGTGCTTAATATGATTGTTCTGACAAGAGCAGCTAAGGGTTTAGAAATAATCATCACATCCAGGAAGATGTTTCTTACATGCCTCCCACTTAACCTTAACTGGATTATGAGGATGTGCAGTGGTACTGCAAACAAACCTTGGTGATCTGAAGCATTGCTCTGCACAAAGAGGTTTTCTTTCCCCGGTTAAGAGAGCCTGGTACACAATTATTCTGAGACTCCTTTTCATTCCTCTCCTGGCAGAGCAAAGTTACAAAGACTCTGGGAGCTGGGATGCCAGTTTTCATACTGTTACCAAAAGTCCCACACCTATTAAAATGGAGGAAGTTCCTCGAAACACTACAGTTAGCTCATGGCAGGAAGGATTTTGCATGCAGAGTATCTGACAGCTGTCACACCATGGCTGTAGAGCAAGATGCATGCCCTACTCTGACAGATAGGATCGTCCTGAGCTGCAGAGACAGTCAAGAACTTAACAGATTCACACAAAACAACTGTAAGTCACAGTGTGGGAGAAAGAACCACTTATCTTATGATACCCATTTCAGAAGAACTGAGGCCCAGCAGAGCTCTCCCTGATCCTCATTGCCACAGCAGACCCTTAGAAAACATTCCCCATCAGGGGAAAGCACTAATCCCATCATGGCTGTGTCAAAAAGCAGGGAAGCAGAACAGCATGAAAGGGCAGTAAAACAGGACTTTGAGTGAGCAGTGCACCTGATCCTCTCTTCTTTTAATTAGCTCTAAAATGAGAGTAACACATTAACACGTTGACTTCTTACAATCTGCTTTGTACTGCGTCTAAAGTTAGTTATGGCTAGCATTCTTTGTCAGGATTTTCCGGTTCTTTGTTTTAAATGTCACAGCCAAGTCCAGAGCCACTGTCAGGAGAATGAATGTGCAGTCACCTGTAGAAGAGTTAGCACTGACAGATACTCTCTGTCTGTTCTCTCATCAGAATCATTTCTCATCTCCCTGTTTAGCCCTCAGGGATAGTGCAATCTAGAAAAATGTCAGTTTCATAGCAAAATATTTTTGAATAAAAATACTCTACCCAGATACAACAAACCCAACCAACTGCAGGATGTAGTTGTGACAAAGTAGGTGGGGAATAACATCCTATTTGTTGACTCTTTTTCAAGAAGTGGCTGCTCTTAAGGTGGTTCCATTTTGCTGGCCTCCTTCAAAGCCTCTCCACACCTGGCAGTTCATACAGAGAGCCAGAAAACTATCGGGAAGGAAATGCCTCTGGGTGAGAAACAGTGTCAGATTAACAGCATCAGGTTAAACAGTAACTACACTCACTTTTATGTGTTAAGCAGGACAAGAACCAGAGCCAAAGAGCAGAGAGCTGTTTTGATATCAAGTTGATGACCATAAAGAGGATACGTGCGATGATGCACAGATGCTTCCAAGTCAGCCTGTCCTTTCTTTTCTTCCTATTCTCATTTCTCTGATACAGGCAGGGAGGCCCACATCAGATATCTGGCTTTTGTAGATCAATAACTGAACTGTGATACCAACACTCTAGCTCACGTAGCTCAGCTGGTCAGGTAGGTGTCACCAGCAAACTTATAAAAGACATTCAGAGCACTCTCCTCCTTACAGCCATTCTCCCCTAATGTTTGCCACTTTACCCATTCACACACTGAAGCTTAGTTATGGCTTCCCAATGACTCCCACAAATTATCCTCTAAAAACAGTACAGGCTAAATCAGAACACCTACAAAAGGATGGCAGAGTATAGCTTTTCCACGCTCTGCACGCTACTGCCCTGTGGCTGAGTGCTCTCAACCTCAATGGACCAACCACACATTGAGTGTCCACTCGTGCTTGCCACTGCCGTGTCTGATCACTTCTCCTCTGCATACAGATGCAGTCTTCAAGCAGGAGCCCATGTTGTAAGAAGGAAGAGATGTCCACTTCATTGCCTTGTCAGTGCAGAGCTACCACCTGCACCTAAGCCATCCATCAGGGCTGTACTGTGTATTTGCTGTATGCAGTAACATAAGTATGCTCAGCTTCTAAGCAGCTGTGTTTAATTGGAGAATATTTCCAAATCTCGCTTGTTGTCAGATCTACTAAATCAATCACTAGAAAGCAGGAAAACAATTGGTAGAAATGGACTTTCTCTTTCCATGCTGAACCAAGGGGCAGATTGGACTCATTCTGTGGAACAGCAGTGTTTAGACCAGCCAAAGGTGAGGTCCAGTTTTTGCAACTGACCCTTGGTATCAATTTAATTCCTCAGAGCTACCCTGAGCTGATGGCATCTGAGGATGTCTCTCCTACATTTGCTGTTGGGAACAGGAGGGCATGACCCTATAGCCACACTGATAACAATGTCACCTGCAATAACAGCATGATTAAGCAGCTACAGGCATTGTAGCTTCCTGGCAAACTGACTTTTTCCTCATGAAAGCAAAGCACTTCAGCTATTATCTTCAATGTATAAACTTATCATTTGCTTCTCACGTTCTTTTCAATTTCCTTGATATTTAAAAACAAAAGCACCTTTGGCCTTACCAACTCCTCCCCCACACTTTTAGTACCTGACACACAGCTCTGCTGACTGGGCAGGTGACCTTCTGCTCCCCTGAAATTAATTGAAGGTTCAGAGGTTTCATTTCCAAGGCAATTCCTTTTGACGTGTATGAAGTTATATGCTTTGGGGGTAACTGCAAAGCTGCAGAATCCCCTTCAGGAACAACACCTGCAGCTCACTCTTTTGGGCTCATATACAAAGGATCAGATCCAACATGGGTTTAAGCTCTACTAAGTCCTGTAACAACCTGACTGGATGAAGGTGACAGTCTGATAGAGAAGCTGCACTGTGTGAAAATAGCAGCAGCTTGCTTATTGGTAGATAGGATGAGAGATCTCTGCAAAACACCATGCCTTCAAAGGTACTTAGCAAAACAGACAGCACAAACAACATTTCTGCAGCCTGAGCGTAAGCACTCCCAGCCAGAGTTTTTGTCACTTTGTCACACTGTCAAAATTGAGCATGCAGCCTTATTCTGGTATTTTAAAATGCATATTTTGCACTTGGAACATTAACACTTCAATTTTCTAAGAAAGAACTGGACTTGGTTTTGTCAGAGTAGGTTCTGGCTTTGTCTGAGAACACAATGGCACATCCACTGTGCCATCAGCAAGCCTGAAGATGCACAGGAAGGATGAATGCCTGGTTTATGTGAAGTTTCAGTCCTGATTCTACAGCGAGGCTTCTGTGCAGTTCTGCATGGGAGAAAGGATTGGACTTGCCTGCTTTCTCTAGATTAAATGGGGCAATAGTTTTTCTTCTTTACCAGCCATTGTCTGTGTACGTCCAAACAAAGCATCTCTTGTTTCTCCCTTTGTGAACATGCAAGTCCCTATAGCCCACAGAGTGTGAAACAGAAAGTGGTTTGGGAAACATCATCTCAGCCATAGATTTGCCTCTGTGACAAACACCAAGATCCAGCTCAACACAATGAAATAATCAGTTTTGTATTGTAAAACTGAAACTTTGTGATTTATACAGTCTTGGCAATGCTGCAACCTGCAAGAAGGTTATAAAACCCACTGATGTCTGCCACTGGAAAGTCACATTACAGAAAAGGAGCAGCAGTTATGCCATGTTGGTACCAGATGACAGCACAAGTCACCTAACGGAAAAGGTGGGGGGTGAGGGGCAGAGAATACTCCAACCCAAAACACAGGGCAAGAGAGGCTGGAGAAATGGTCCCGAGGGGTGACACAGCTGCGCTCCCAGTTACCAGAAGCTAGCTGGAAGGAGCACATCTCAGCAGTGCTAGCAGGAGACAGAGTATTACAGAGATCATCCAAAGGTGGCTGCAGATGGCACTGAGACCTGCAGGATGGTCACATCTGCAGCATGAGAGTCAGCAAATCCAGAAAAAAACAGCACGTGCCCAACACTCAGAAAGGGTCAGCAGACCTGGGAGTCTCAGATCAAGACAGAAAAGGGAAGAGGGCTGCTACCAAAGTCAGTCCAAGTCCCTGGGCTGATTGTTGGTACACTCTGCAGTTATGGCAGATGTAAAACAGCACTTCTTGGCTGAGAAACAGACAGCTCAAAACCTGCACACCTCACTGCCGTATACTTACAGGGGCAGAACTGTCCTACTTCTTTGAATAGAGTGTTGCAAGGCTTTCCAAAATAATCACCAACACAACTGCTCCCAAACACACAGCACTATCACAGCACTATTTTATGCTGAAAAGCACTCCAAACTTATGGAAACCTGCCCACCTCTCTTGAAATAAAGCATCTTAAGAATCAATTATTGTTCAGTAAATACAATCTTATCAGTTTTCTTCTTGTCAGTTTCAAACACTGTAGATATCTGCATCTCTGTGAACTGTATAGAGACCTCAATTCAGATACATATGAAAATTTCCACAAAGAACACACTGTTCCCTAGGCAGAGGTTTCTGACTTCAAGG
Organism: Gallus gallus; assembly: GCF_016699485.2. Lineage (NCBI taxonomy): Eukaryota > Metazoa > Chordata > Aves > Galliformes > Phasianidae > Gallus > Gallus gallus. The sequence continues at coordinate 11,809,801 of NC_052534.1, forward strand.
ACACCTAGAAACAACAGCACCAAGTCATCCCATGTTACTGTGATTTGTTTATTTTTTAATTAGTAGCGTTTTTCATCTATTCCTATAATCATCTCTGAAAGACTTGTGAAGTTTAAATTAAAAAAATAAGTAGCTATAAAGCAAAACTAAATTTAATTGAGCCTATCCATCCTCTGCTGCTGTTAGCAACCTTCAGTCATTCTTTCTTTCAGTTTTCACGTTGCTTTCTCTCTTTAAATGAATAAAGCCAGCATTGCTCACCACCAAGGGAAAAATATTCAGTAAATGCGGTAGCCTCCAGCCTAACTGAATCCTGATGTTAGTTCACCCCAGCAGTGCACAATGACCAACATCACCGCTTCTGGTGGACTGTTAATTGGGTTCTCTGCCTTATTACACTCATTACAGAAGCAACTGTAATCAAATGGTTGTGTACAAAGAATACATCACTGACCCCCTGCATGCAATTTTTTCTGAGATGCGCTCTTGTTCTTTCACCATCAGCCACTATTCCCTAGAGGCAAACAGAATCTGTACCATCTCTCAGCACCTGAAGGAGAGACCTGATTTAAAAACAAAACCAACAGCAACCACAAGTATTTCTGCAAGAGAAAAGTAAAGCTAGTGTAGGAAAATGTAAAATTAATGTAAAATTAAACAGGGATGCTTGCATAATGAGTGATGTGACTTATACCAAATGATAAAAAGCAATTAATGATTTCTAACAAGTACTTTCAGATACACAATCAACCTTCTAAAGGTCTCCCTTGAGAACTCCATAACAGAGCCAAGGTTCCCTCCTCCCAACACCAGGAATCCTTCCAATGCCAAAGCTGCAATGTTTAAAGCATGGACACAGGCCCTAGCTTTAGATTACACTTAGTTTCAGGTACTACTGAAACACAACCACTTATTGCTCTTCATAATCATAGATGAAATTTTATCATTGGGAAGGTGGCCGATTCAGCCTAAGAATGAAATAAATCTTGAGAGATTTGAAAGGCTCTCGTTTCTGGTGCTTGGACTCAAAATTACTTGGCAGCAGGCTGAAAAAACAAACAGATTTTTTTTCTCCCCTATGCAATACACTGTTTAATTCCAGAGCTCTCCACAACAGAATGTTGCAGAAGCCAAATTATAAATAGGTTGAAGAAATTAGACTCATTCATCATTGGTGGAATTAATTAGGATGGTCCAGCCACAGTCTCCCAGTCTGGAAAACAGTACTCAGATTGCCAAAGGATAGAAAGTGTTATACACAGAAAGGTATTTTAAGGACATCCTGTTCTATGTAGTACTTCCCCCCCCCCCCAGTGTAGCTACTGATTGTGACTATTTACTAGGCTGAATGTACTTCTGGATTAATCCAGAACAGCAAATATAAGCCTCTAACACAGAAGAACTGCAAACTACAGTAACTTCCATTTCATTTGTCTGCTTTCTGAAGTTTAAGCACAGAATGTGACCTGGAATTCAATAAAATACAGCAACCTTTGACATTTGCACGGAAATTATTTAGATATTTTACAGCAGAATCTCAACAGAGATGATCTCAGTCATTTAATTTAACCCATTCTTAATAAAAGTCTTTCCTGGTCTAACGAGAAGCAAAACTAAATGTGAAGACAGGTGTAGCATATGAAGAAAATACGTGTCAAGTTCATATGCATTGTGGAGCTGCTGTAAGATTTGCACTAAAGAAGCAAAACCAAAACTTTAATCATGAAATGGGTGACCTTCTTTTCATTTATCTCCCTTTACAGCTGCAAACACGCTTCAGCAGTCCTTGGAGATTTGCCTTTTGCCAGCTACCTTATGGCAATTAAGAAGCAGCTGTAAGAACAGCTTTTTCCTTGTGTACTGCATTTCTTGTGCTGCATTTCTGAAAATATTATCAAGTCACAAAGGGGAAAAAACTTATTCAAACTGCCTTTGAGTTAGGCTGCATACTTCAATATTACTCATCTCCAGTGCCCAACATGAGACTATTGCTTAATGTATTTTATAACACCAGTCCAATGCACAACACTGACTAAAAAAGACCTGAATCCAGACCCCTGAGACAAGTAGAGATGTTTCCATTGACACATATCCATTTCACCAGCTCAGGATCTGACCTACAGACTTGAATGGGAGCTTGATTTGGATCATCTTTCTTGGAGACTGCTTATACTGGTGGTATGCAACAGTTGGATGGGATCATCTTGGAGGTCTTTTCCAACCTTAGTGATTCTGTGATACTAAATGGGTACATCCAGAATTGCATACCAACAGGGAGCCTGTGGCTTTTAAGAATCTGCCTCACATAATGAAACAAAGTCCCACGGCCTTTCTTAACACCCAGGTAAAGAGACTACCCCAGATTTATTACTTTTCTTGAAGGTATGAATTGTATTGTCCATCCACCTCAAGGTAGTGTGCCACAGGGTGAGGAATCAATCCCTGCAGCAAGGCTACATGGAAAAGATGTCCCAGAAAAAGTCTTCTGACACAAAGAGTACCAAAATCTGTTAAAACACCTGAGCTTGGCTTTTTTTCTGGAAATTGATTTGACTTTTCAAACACTTAGACTCCAAGAGAAGTATCTTTTATTTTTTCTCAAGACTGACTTTTTACTAGGAGAAGTACAGTAACAGAAGACTGATGTTACTTGTTTCTTCTGCAACTGCGGATAGCACAGACTTTCTTCTCTTCCACAGTTGGGCAGGCCTGTTCTGATTCATCAGACAAGCAAATAGGAAACAGCCATAAGGGAACAGCAGAAAAAGCACAGACAGTGAAAAACTTCATCAGAAAACCTGCATGGGCAAATACAAAGGACAGAGAAAGCAAATACAGAAGCAGTAGTACAACTGAAAACACTCCAGGCAAATACTAGCTGGAATTACTGTAGACTGAATGAATAAGGTAAATATTCAGATGAGTGTATGGAGACCTTCCCATGTCTGCAATCCAGAGAGGAGGAGGAGAACAAACCCTCAGAGATGAAGCTCTTGTTAATGGTAAGTCTGCCAAATACCACCTAGTAAATAAAAGTAAATTCACCAGACGACAATGCAAGCCCTTACTAAAAAGCCAAATGACTTTTTTCATGAAGACACTGGAGAACTATAGAATTTACAAAGCAAAATTACGATAGTGTGAAAAAAAAAATCAGTGTTGTTAAGAAAATTGTACACCAGTGGCACAGGGAAAATCTTGCAGGGAAAAGAGCTGAACAGAAGTCACACAAGGTTTGAAAGAAATATCACTTACTCCCATTGTGAGTATTACTATATTCCTGAACAGATGATGGTGTATATTTCTGAGCAGACAGTGGTGAATTAAACTAACCCATATCGGTAGAGATGATGTAAGGCCACTGTCTTATTTACAATCTTTTCACCATACAGATGATAGATGAAAGTGCATTAAGGCAAGCATATTGTGGATACGACCCTTTAGTATCATCACTCTCAGATTTCAACTTTCTTTAGGTTGATGACTTAGAATCACAGATATTTTTTTGTTGTTAGAAAGGAACTGATCGCCCATGCAGCCTCCTGAAAAGCACTCTCTATATAGGATCGTAGAATGTCCTGAGTTGAAAAGGACCACAATGACCATCTAGTTTCATACCCCTGCTATGTGCAGGGTCGCCAACCACCACCAGGCTGCCCAGAGTCACATCCAGCCTGGCCCTGAATGCCTCCACGGATGGGGCATCCACAACGTCCTTGGGCAACCTGTTCCAGTGCATCACCACCCTCTGGTGGAAAAAACTTCCTCTTAATATCTAACCTAAATCTCCTGTCTCAGTTTAAAACTATTCCCCCTTGTGCTATTACTGTCTACCCACGTAAACTGCCATTCCCCCTCCTTGCATGTTTTACACAGAATATTTGTTGTACTAGTGTTTAAGCATTTTGTCAGTCCTGCTCAGAAAACTCACATGTAGAACTAATGCAAAAAAAAAAAAAAAAAACCCAAACCTTTATTCACCGCATTAAGCGGTACAAACCAAGATAGTGCAAGTTTTATCACAGCTGTAAAGCTCATGCACAACAGAGTATATAGCTTGTATTTAATAAAGTGATAGACACCTTTAGAATACGTTTTAAAAATAAATGTCTGCATTTGTGACTATAAAGAAAGAGATTACTCATTGTTTAGCTTAAAACAGTTGCTGCCATTGTACATACCAACCCACTCTAACACCTCATGAGAGCTATTGCAATTTTGCAAATCACCACTTTTCCTCAATCCTTTCTATCCAGTTTTGATTGGTATGGACCAAAGCTGTTAACGCCATGAGGGAATATCATCATAGTCAGATCTCCTGTGGCAGGCTTAGCTTCCACATACAGACACCACTTACAGGATCTGTCTGTTTTTCTCAACTTCAAGGCCTACCATCCTTCCATCCACACCAGTCCATTTACTCATCTGACAAACTTTTCCTCAGGATTTCCACATGATATTCTTGCTCTCCAGGCTCCCTTTACCTAGTTCATCACTAACGTTAGAAGCTTGCAAAGCCTTTTTAATTTCTTTTCCACCCTCCTTTCTGGACCCCTCCATCCCTATTCTCTACATCAAAAGAAGGCATGGATCCTCTCCTCGGTCCTACATAATCCACTGTTCTTCTGCTGCACTTCCTTAGCTGTTGGATACCATGGCGTGTACATACACACACACACACACACACACACACACACACACTGAAGGAGACTGTTTTACAGTCAACCTCACACTTCATTGCCATTGGCTGCCAACTGTAGCAATACATTATTAAATGGAAAAAGAAGTAGAGAAGGTTTGAGTCTAAACCCTACACACACCTAACAGCTCCAGTAAGGGCTATGATCAGAAGAGTGTGCAAGATAGCTTTCTTCTGGGTCATCAGGAACAATGCTTCTTTTATCCCCCTTTCACCTAAGCAAGAGCCTTTACAGTACTTAAATAAGGCCCAATTGCAGCTAAGGCTGAATCGCAGCACTATTTAATAACATCATGCTTGTTCCTCTCTATCATCTTTTCCTGGATAGTAGGGCAAAGGGCTTAAAAGAGCTACAACTACACAAGGGCTTTGCACTGGCTTCCTGGATGCAGTTCAGTGGGGACCTATCAGTAACTTTTGACTGCAAAACAGTCTGAATAAAACTTGTACTCCTTTGTAAAAATGCTTTATAGCTTAGGGATCAGAAGTACTACATGACAACTATGAATTTTAGTTACTTTATCACTCTACCTTTTTGGTGCATCCATCCACTCGCTCTGACACAATGCACGACTACAACGAGCACCAAGAGATAGAGTCATGAGCTTAGGCCAGAATATAAAAGCATGGTAATTGTAGACAGCTGGTGACAGAAATGCTGTCACTATGACATTCTTGCAATGACCACAGCACTGGACAGAACTGCCTCTTCAGTGAAGTCTCTACACTATGCAAAAGGCTGCTAGAGAAGTTGATAGCCTCCATGCATTTTCTCTAGAGCTCAGCAAAATGACAAAGGAAATGTTTCAGTTAAAACCTGTGAAGTTGAAGAGATATGCCTAAATACTATTGTACTGGAGATTTTAAATCAATAATTTCTTTCCATTTTAAGAGCTCAGCTGAAGATTATTTTCACTCTCCTTTTCCCTCTCCATGCCAATTAGCATTCTGCTGAGACAGTGGAAGCCTTAGCATGGAAGGATTCAGGAACATTCCTAATTATTTTGTCATTAGTATCTTGGGATAAGAGAGTAAAAATCTTACCTGCTCGTGGTTTTGGGACATTCAATAAGCTCCATAGCCTATTATAAGGCTATTATAAGTCTATCATAAGACACATACTGTTTGCAAGATTAGACCGAACAATGGCTACATAGAGATTAAGATTCAGATAGATGAAAAGATGCAACATTCAGAGAAATCTGGACTATATTTAGTTTCTGTATCAGTCTGTTTTTCTTAGCTATCAGAAGCATTTATTGCTGGAACTACTGAGAGAAGATGGGCAGCTGAAACCTTGAAAAATACAAGTTTGTCCTTCATAATAGTAATAGATTTTTCCTTGTGCACTCTACTGAACAAACAGATCTACCATATCTTGATGGTGAAAGGTTAACCATATATCACCTATTTATGTTCTCCAGTACTAGTTTTGATCAAATGCTGATAACTCTTAACGACATCTTAAGCTCTTATTCTTCAATGATGGTTTGAATATCTATAGACCAAGTGCCAACTATTCAAGGTCCATTTACTTCTACAGATAATAGATCAAATTCTTTTTAGATAGTAGGTCTTGAAAAAGGATTTTAAAATAACATTTTGTATATGGTCAACCATTACAGTGTCAGACAGCACCACTTAAAAGTGGAAGATCTTGAGGATAAAGAAAGCAAAGGAACAAAGAGTAGAGAGTGGAGAAATAAATAGTTTGCTTTTGTTTATGAAGAGGAATAAATAATAAATAATTATGAAAATAGAATTGTTCTTATTAAGTCCAGTAAAGGTCTTGCCTTAGAATGAATAAACATACACAGTAAAAATGGTTGAGATCCAGATTATTACTTAACCCCACTGAATGCTAACTACATAACAATGTAGTCTTTTTCTCCATCTCCATGCATAATAAGCGTTATTCTGGCTACTAAAGACGGGACAACAAGGGACTGTTAATTTAACCAACAGATACAGCACATCTCCAAGTCATACAAAGCTCTGACACCTACAATTCATTTTTTTTTATAAGATAGTGTGCCAAACTCCGGCAGCTACACCACAAATACCGTAAGCTTGTCAGGTCATTTCCTCATGGGACACACTGATTTTCCCAGTGGCAGTGGAGGATTTGCTACCACATTTGTTTTCTTCATCATCTATTCTTCTTCTCACTCATCTCTATTTTATGGTGACTTTAGTTGAATCTAAGGTCTAAACTTGTGCTTAAGCTATGCCCACATCTCCTAAGAACAATCTGCTCAGCTAAGAAGTGGGCAGGTAAGCAGTACAGTGTCTTACCAGTACTTAGCAAGCGCTAACCCAGAGATGTTGTCTACTGGGATGTTCAGTTAACCCCTGAAATTACCCTTGCTCTGAACATGCTTTATTTTAATTCAGAAAGACGGTCCTTTTCACCTCTTAGTTTCCATGCGAAGTTACAATAGGACATTTTGCCCAATTGCTCTGTCTAGTATAGTAGCCATCTTCTTTCTTTGCAAATGAGAAAGCTGTCCCACTAAAGGTTTCCAGCCTTCTGCTTCTTGTCTGACAGGTCGTAACACTTCAAATAAAGTAGTAACACCTTCTGTCACATTAGCAAGATTTTTCAAATACACAACCAGTTTTAAGATGCAAGACAATAAGGGTTAGGTTTTTCTTTTGTTGGTGGTGCTGATGTTCTTTTTTAAGTGATTGCAGCTTAGATACTGTAGCAATTGGACAGGTCAATACAATGGGAAAGGTATTACAACAAATATGTGACGGCAGAAGGACCATTGCCATAGAAATGTGCTATAAAGGAAGGGAAGAAGATTGCTCACCCATATCAGAAGATTTTAGGCTCACACAGAAAAACTTCACCAAGGAGAGATTTCAAGAAAGAGATCTTTCCTCAGTAACAGTCAGCCTTTAAATGAGGTCCAAGAGAGTTGCAACCAGGCTCCACCCCTTCTGGTCACACACCTGAATTGCCTTTACCTGTGCTCCCAGGGCTGACCCGGTCCTTTCTCCAGGTGCTCAATCAGTGGCTCAGGCCATGACTCAATAGTTACCATACAGATGCTGTAGGAACTAGATAGAAATTATTCCAAGTAATGTAAATAATTGTTTTGAATATGCCTGCTTAAGTGAAGAGCAACAAACCTCAGCTGGAGGAGGCTTTGGTTCAGTAATATGTTGTAAGAGGCACCTGCCTCCAATATTCCTATAGATCACCTTCAATATTTTATCCAAAAATTCTGGTTAGCCAACCCTGTCCCATGGATTTATATCAGTATAGCAGACTTTCTGCAGCTAGTTCATGTTACAGAATCACAGAATCACGGACTTGTAGGGCTGGAAGGGACCTCAAGAGATCATAGTCAAACCCTGTGCTAAAGCAGTTCCCTATAGCAGGTTGCACAGGCAGGCATCCAGACAGGTCTTGAGTATCTCCAGGTAAGAAGACTCTACAACCTCTCTGGGCAGTCTGTTTCAGTGCTCTGTCACTCTGACGGTAAAGAAGTTCCTCCTTGTGTTAGTACAGGACTTTCTGTGATCCAGTTTCTGCCCATTGCCCCTTTCTCTATTGTTGCTCACCATCTGGAAGAGTCCACCCTCATCAACTCGACTCCTGTACTTTGTATATTTCTAACCAGCTGTGAAAGCCCCCTCAGCCTTCTCTTTGCTAGCCTGAACAGCTGTCTCTCAGCCTTTCCTCATAAGAGAGATGCTCCAGGCCCCTTATCATTTTTGTCACTCTCCAATGCACTCCAGCCCCTAACCTGTACTGGTATATGCAGTTATTCCTCCCGAAGTGCAAGACTCCACACTTGCTCTTGTTGAACCTCATCAGGCTCCTCAGTGCCCAACTCCCTAGTCTGTGCAGGTCTTGTTATATATCAGCACAGCCTTCCAGTGTGTCAGCCACTCCTTCCAGCTTTGTATCAGCAGCAATCTACCCAAGGTACCACAATGTATATGCAGCTTTCCATCAGAAGAATAGTAGGAAGAATTGAGGGTGAGGGGTGGTTTTTAAAAAATAATCTTTGAACAAGCTAGGAGCTGGGAATAGAGAGTGATAAGAGGAATCAGATTAAAAACCCACTGAAGTTCAGTGATAGTCAAAGTAAATAAAGTAGATGTTGAGAGAAAATGTGTCATTTTAGAAAGATAAAGATTAGAAACTAAGAAGGTTAATTAATAATGGTGGAGTTGACCCTAAAATCCCCCAAATATAACACCATCCTCCCTGGTTTTGCTTTCTTTTCTAGACTGTCTCTCTTTAACACAAAATAAAGCATTTGAACAATTATGGTAGACTATATAGTACTTAGTAAACAACCTACTGATAGCTACATTATAAGGAAATTCTAAGAAAATGTCAGGATAAGGAATCAATTGTATGACTGGAAACGCCCCATGGGGATGTACAGCCATCCAAGTGCTGAGGCTGATTTGATATTCCTGTTGCAGAGTATCAAAGCTGAGAATCATACTGTCCTCTGTTTAGATCACGTAGCAGGCTGGGGACAAGATGAATTTTCTACTGATACTACGTCTGAGGAAATTGTTCATTTCATGTTCCCTCAGGCTGGATGCCAAAAGGAAATTAAAGATACACTGGCCAACTCAGCTGCTGTGCACTAACAGCATCTGAAAAATACAGCACACCATCTTTGCCATGTCAGGGCAACCTCTCTGCAAATGAAAGCTAATAAGATTTGGATTGAAAGGAATAGTGATAAAGAGTTTCCATCCTCCAGGACAGACTCAGCTGCTGGCATGGCTGTAAGAGCCAGTATAGAATGCTTGCTGGAGACTAGGACTCACAAAATTGTTGTATTTATCACCCTCCCTTCTACCCATTCATTTGCAGCATGAAAGGAAAATGCTACAGCTTGCTGAGGAGCAAGATTTTGTCAGCGATCAGAACAACACCACTGGTAACTGGTACCAAGTTCAAGTTTTCCAACTGCTGATTTCATTTGGGCAGGGTTATAAACGGAGTTGAAAAGGAAGCAGCACTTTTCTTAATTTCCACAGTTGCAAACTGTTTTTAAAATGACTTCCACTTAGAAAAAGGATATCTGGATCCTCCTGCTTTCACATCACTGCATTCCTCTCACATGCAAAGCTTTCTCTGTCACACAGATATTCAGAGAGGTCCCTGCCCTTTGAGATACTGAACACTGTGTCCTAATAGCAAAAAACACTCACAGATCAGAGTAATTTTATCGACAAATTCGCATTTCAGACACTTTCAAGGACAAAGGCAGAACTCAACAATATCCAGGACAGAGCCCATGGTCATTCCATCCTCCCATCATTGTACCACTAAGAGCTGTCACCTTTTGTGCATTTCTCCTGCAAAGAACAACCAAATTCTTTTAACAAAAGGAGAAAAAATCCAAGGTATTCTTGTGCTCACTTGGAATTAGCTAGACCTACCTTTCTTCAAATGATGCTGCAGTCGTTTGAATTTCCCCTTCATGTGTACTTGGCCATTATACATGAGCAAGTGTGATTTGCAACTGTAGTCCTTATATAATCCCAGCGTATCTATTCATCAAATATCTGGAGTTGGAAGGGATCCACAAAGATCACAGAATCACAGAGATTGGAAAAGACCTTCAAGATCATCAAGTCCAACCACAACCTAACCATATCACTCTAACTCTAACAAGCCACCACTAAATCATGCTCCTGAGCAAATTAGCAACTATACCCAGGATACTAAGGTATTTTGTGGTGGGTTAACTGTAACAATAGAAGCACTTTGTATTTCAAAAATTTGTCTTACATGCCATTCAGACAGATGAACTTCATTTAAAAAATATGGATAGAAAGCCTTACAATATCACTATATGGCGTATCATTCCTACATACGTACTAGAACTCTACATCTTTGGAAGCTTTGTACATTTTCAGAAGAAAAACCTCCCAAATCTCTAGGTGATCAAACTCCTAGCTTCACACAGGACAACCCAAAGTTCAAACCCTATGTTTGAGAGTGTTGTCCAAACGCTCCTTGAATTCTGGAAGCTTGGGGCTGTGACCATTGCCCCAGGGGAGACTATTCCATGCCCACCACCTGCTGGTGAAGAGCCTTTCTCCAGTATCTTCCTCTGACACAGCTCCATGCCATTCCCTCAGCTCCTGTCACTGTCACCAGAGAGCAGAGATCAGCACTGCTCCTCTGCTCCTTGTGAGGAGCTGTAGGCTGCCATGAGGCCTCCCCCCACAAAAAATTGTAGAGTACCTCCTTACTATTATAGCCACAGCGCTAAGTGCACTGCAATGCACTCATATAGTGATACTTCTGTGTTGGACACATTGCCTGTAGAAAACACACCACTTCCTTGACAGGAGGGTTGGAAAAGCACGAGCTCTTCCTTCTACATTAGAAGGAACAGCATCAATTTCAGATTTTCAGGGACAGGATGGAATTTGTAGCCAAGAAAAACCTTTTGCCTCATTCAAAAGGAAAGGTCCTTTTCAGCATTAGTTAAGGCTAATGCCAGTATTGTCAGGGCTTGCTAACAATAACCTCATTGAGAATGGGTCTCAGATGCAGAGGAAGATGTATAAATATTCTCCATGGTTATAGATTTCAAACATAGCCATCTGAGGAGTGACTGCCTTTGTATGCCATTTAGTATGACAAGAATGGAAGCACCTTCAAAAGCAAATTGCAGATCCTGTTTAGTTCATAGCCAAAAATTCTGAAAAGGCTATCTCTAGCAGACCACGCTTCCCAGAAAATGCACCATGTTAATAATGAGATCAATAAAATGCAAGTGGAACATAAAGAAGTTAATATTCAACATGGGTGAATGTTTTATTGATATAATATGACCAGTGACAGAAACTATGTCATCAAAAAGGCATGGATCACTTAGAAAATGATGAGAATTCTAGAAGATATGACCTCTGAAAGAAGATGAAATTAATGTCCAGCCTACAGAGGAGTCAACTGGAAAAGGACATGATACGTAAAAGCATTCAAATAGATAACAAATAGTTGCAATTAGAGAAAAATCAAACCAAGTGGAAGAACAATCCATTGCAATTTGATGACTAGAGAAACCACAAACGGCTCAGAAAATCCTGTGAGCTAAAATGGATCTGGCCATGCTTTTTTTCTGTTAGCAGTATCATGTATGCATGGCTTTGACGTGCTGTTGGAAGTAGATTGCCGTGTTAAACAGACCTTTGCTCTGGATCACAACAGCAGCTCTTGCAGACCTCAGTGGTCTCTACGCCCATAGAGAACACAGGCAAAATGATCAGGATTAAATCTATACAAATGATTTTTTTTTTTTTTTTTTTTTTTTTTTTTTGTGTGTGTGTGAGTTTATTTTTATTAGAATGGGGGAAATAAACTCTTGTCAGGGGGGACATGAATTCTGCCTTTGGAGAGAAGTGTGACTGAAGGAGCATCAGATCTTCATTCATAATATAATATAGGTATTTAATATCAAAAGGTTGTTAACTCACCACCCTCTCTCCATAAGTTCTCTAGTTGTTTCAGAGACCTCAGCTAGCTAGAAAACACCTAGTTGGAGAAAACCTCTTCTGTAATGCTGCAATATTGTTTCCTAGGTGGATCGTTAATTAAGCAGAAGGTGAGGAAGACAGTTCAGCTGCTCAAGGCTACAGCTGGGACACTTATTGAAAACGAAAGAATATACGTCTGCCAAAAGGCTTCATGAACCTTCTCTGTATGCTGAAAATATCTTGGAAACTGGTTGCTAGGTGCTCAGCTCCTTGACATTTACATGCTTGAGCAAAAACACATCTGCTGTTTAGCAAAACGTCATAATAAATGTCATTTTTAAACACTGTCTGCTGCAATTTTGATTAGTTTTTAAGCGAAACATGAGCATCATTTCAGTTCTTACAGGTAAGCCCTGTTATGTGATGACCACCTATAGGCTTTTTAAAAATGCTGGTGGCTGTTGCAGCCACTGGTAGAAAGTGAACTTAAAAAAAAAAACAACACTACATTTTACTGACAGTAATATCTCAACTTAAAAAACTCAAAGCTTAACAAAATATACAATACTTGAATTATATGAAAGGATTCATGCAATCTATTACATAAAAGAATTCTGGGTTAACAATAGCTTATTCTCCCTATATGGATTTTTCAGGTGCTGGAGGAGTACAGTGCTACTTCTGTCTACCTTAGTTGTTGAAGGAGATTTCTCTTGTCCTTGGTAAATGTTCTGGGGGACTTGTGTGTAGAGGCAAGTGAGTAAACAAATAACTACAGGTGGCTTTCAAAGATTGAGTCCTATCATATTGCTGAACCAATAAAATTCAGACTCAAATAAGAGAATGCTGTGAAGTGTTTCCCTCTTGATGACTCTTTACATCAGCTTTCAATGATTAAAGGCCTCTCTTGCTGGGTATGTCAGGGATTCACAGCTATTGAGGCTGACTGTAGCAGTAACAGTGTGAGAAAAGCATCCCTGGGCAGCACCACTCCAGGGAGGAGGTGGGATGAGAATAGGTAGTCCACATTCTATCAACTGCTGCTGAGCTGCAAGAAGCTGTGTGAAATATAAATGGAAGAGCAGGTCCTTATTTCATCCCTGCTGCTATTGTTATAAAAATAAATTGATAGACAGCAGAGGTTTTCACCTCTAAATCCAAGCCTGACTGACAGTGATTGAAAGCCTTTATCAGGATGGCTGTTCAGTGACAAGGCATGAGGGAAAGTTTGAGCAGTGTGACTCTAGCATCTAGGAGGTGTATGCTAGCATCACAAGAGAGACTGACAGCTTCCACCTGACAGCTAAGGAATGAGTAACAAGCATACACTTTATATAAGTTTTGGGTACCTCAAATCTACAGCTTCTGCAGTACTATTCTAAGAACAATATGCTTAGGCTAGGTTTGTAACATTCAGTCAGTTCTACAGCCAGAGAAGAAAATAAAAAAGATCTTGGCTCATCCTGGCCTTTAACATCGCCCCATACAACATTCTTATCTCCAAGCTGTTTCTCCAAGAGAAACAGATTCAATGGTTGGACAATATGGTGGGTAAGGAACTGGTTGGATGATCACAGCCAGAAGGTTGTGGTCACCAGTTCTATGTTCAGGTGGATGCCGGACGCAAGTGGTTCCTCGAGTGTCTGTTCTGGGACCAGTGCTCTTCAGCATCTTTATCAGTGACATAAAGGGACTGAGTTTACCTTCAACAAGTTTGCTGATGACACCAAGATGAGTGGTGCAGTTGATTAGGCAGAAGGAAGGGATACCATCCAGAGGGACCTGGACAAGCTTGAATAGCATACTCACATAAACCTAATGAGGTTCAACAAGGCCAAGTGCAAGGTGCTGCATTTGGGTTGAGGCTATCCCCGGTACGTGCACAGACTGGGAGAAGAACTCATTGGGAGCAGCCCTGCAGAGAATAACTTGGGAGTTATGGTGGACAAAAAATTTGGAATGAGTCAGCAGTGTGTGCTTGCAGCCTGGAAGGCCAACTGCATTGTGGGCTGCACTCAAAAGAGAGGTGAAAGCAGGGCGAGGGAGGGGATTGTTCCCCTCTACTCTGTCCTCATAAGGCCCCACCTGCAGTACTGTGTTCAAATCTGGATCCCTCAGCACAGGGAAAATACAGAGCTGTTGGAGCAGGTCCAGAGGAGGCCACAAAGATGATCAGAGGGCTGGAGCACTGCTCCTACAAAGAAAGGCAGAGACAAAAGAGAAGAGGAAGAGAAGACCTGATTGCAACCTTTCAGTATTTAAAAAGAGCCTAGAAATAAGATAGAAACTAACTTTTTACATAGTCTGATAATGATAAGACAAGGGGGTATGGCTTTAAACTAAAAGTGGAGAGATTTAGGTTAGATATTAGGAAGAAATTCTTTATTCAGAGGGTGGTGAAACACTGGCATAGGCTGCCCAGAGAAGCTGTGGATGCCCCATCCCTGGAGTCATTCAAGATTAAGTTGGTTGGGGCCCTGCATAACCCAATCTAGTTGTTGGCAATCCTGCAGAGAGGTTGGCAATAGATAAGGTAGCTCCCAACTCCATCCATTCTATAATTCCCTTATGTTATTATTTGTCTTTTGAGAGAACGAGGTGGCTTCATGCAGCCCATTACAAACCGACGTGAGAAACTCTCAAAAGCTGTTAATTATGTTTTCTGTGCTAGTTTTGTTTGTCTTCTTAACCAGAATCTTCCACAGCACTGTGTGCATCAGACAACCCATTAGCTGATCAGCTTTGAATTTAGCATTGCAGAGAATGTGCAGAGAAGCACACTGCAGAGACTGAGCACAAGGGACAGATTTCCCATGGAACATAGGTTAAGCTGAAGAGTCCTACTACATACTGAAATGTATGAGTATACATCTAACCACAGTACTGCATGCAGTACAAGGCTGGAAAACACAGAAATGGGAAAAATGGTATTCAGTATAAACTTGGGTTAAAAGGGAGGAACAAAAAAGGTATATAAGTAAATTAAGGATTCTGGGAAACTGAGATGGTCAAAGTTAACAAATCTGATCTAAATATGGCAGGACATAGATAAAATACTTGTCAGCGCACACTTTGGGGTTTCCACTTTATATCTCACAGTACTTTGGTGCTGATTTCAAGATGAAGTTCTTGAAGATAAGAGCCAATGTAAGAATTTAAATTTGTTTCTTGCAAGGAAAAGCTCAAAACTTGGGCAAACTCTGAAAGTAGCCCATGGGTCTGAAAAAAAGAACCTCCCATAACACGCAGAGTAGATAAAAAGTAAAATAAATATAACTATGATGAAAACCCATCTGCGTTGGGATGCAGCCGATTCCACTGTTCTTGGTACCATGTGCCTGGTTCAGATATTCTCTAGAAGAAAAACTGCTGCTGGTATAATACAGAAAGCCAATTTTGCCTTGTCACAATGCCAAGACCAATGAAGGAAGACTCAAGTATCTTTTATTCATCCTCTAGACACTGTGCACAGGCCCCAGATGTATGCTTCAGACTTACCAAAAGACTTACTCTGAGTTATTGTAAAATATGCTTCTGCAAGAGGGAAGAGGAATGATAAAAAAAGGCCACTGCTCTACTCTGCATGTTCAGTGGATTCCAACTTTGACAGAGAGATAAGAGGAACTCGCTGAATGTTTCCCCACCATCTTGAGACTGAAAATTCTCCACTCTGGTGTTTCTAAAGCAGACAGACCACCTGTTATTCTTAAGTGATGTATTTGTCCTGGAACTTTATGTCTCAGTCTGCTGTAAGGAATATAACAAAAGTAATGAAAACTTCCACTTCTGTCATAGCAGATGAAAGAGGAAATGCTAATAACATGAGAAAAAGGTTTATCCATACATCTGACAACACACCCTTATAAACAATACACATAATGCTACGAGGCATTCAAGTGACTTAACTGTGTAAATCTCTGTTAATTAGAAATGCAAACAGTTAGCAGGGGAGGTCTGTTTCACAACATCTGATGTTTATGCATGTTTGGGGGGCTATTTTTAAAAAGCTGAAGGCAGAGTATGCTTATTTCAGAAACATCTCAGAGTGCTGTTTCTCATAAAGCCTAAGTGATTAATGCTGAGGGTAATTTGTGTGGAGGTGTTTATCACCTTTGCGCTGATATTTCTTACTACAGTTCTTCTACTAATGCAACGATTTGATACCCAGCTGACATACCGAGGGCTAGTACAGTGGAAAAGCAGATAGAATACTATAAATAAAGAGCAACTCGGAGTGACAGCACTTGACACTGTGAATCTACTCTCGCTGAGACATAGTATGGTTTTTCTGACTACTTTCTGGAAAAACAATTAACAGTAGACTGTTATGGTAAAACAAGTTTAACTAAACACACCAAAACCATGTTAAATTTCTACAAGTTATTCAAGGCCAGGCATTTAATAAGTAGGATTGAAAGGAATGAAAAAAAATCCAGATTCATGATCCTATTCTTACCTTATGTCATATTTTTCCCTATCACTCTCACATTTCATATAATTTACTCAATTATGTAATTGAAGATTGATAGTTTTTTCCATGCAATAACAGACCAGGAGTCTAGCTCATGTTTAAATGTTAAGAAATGCCTGTCCTACTTGGAAGGAGAAGAATCTCCTATAAACTTTTGTTGCCATAACCTGAAAGATTTCCTACTTATGGGGAAAGGAGCATAGGGAAAGGATACTACTTAGTAAGAGATATAAGGTAGCCTAAAATTAGGACTCTGACTTGAGAGAATAACACTAAGTTCTAAATGATACAATGAATAAAGATTCATTTTATGCACTCCTCTTTAGAGTTAATGGTAACCATATTACCCATCATATTTTAATTCATTGTAAAGGAGATTCCAGTAAACCTTTCAGACTTGTGAAAATGAAGGCCTTAAGGAACCGACCTCTATAAGGGAAGCTGACACTTGGATCACATGGAAAAAAAAAACATCATCCTGATATATTTTTCTCAATATGAAAACCAGCCCCATCATTTGCAAAAAGGCGTATATATTATACAGATGAACCCTGTAAAAACCTTGTCCAGTCATAGTAACGTCATATCCTGATGTTTATAACTCATTCCTTCACAGCATCTATGGAGAGAATCTCATGTAAGATGGACACAACCAACATTCCATGTGTTTTAGTAGAAACACAGCAGTTATTGCTGGGATTCTGCACTGTTTAACAAATGCCAGCTTTTTGGTCATACTTCTGGATTATGTTGCAGACCGTAAGTCTTAGAAACTGGGACTACATTACTCAAGTGTTGGTTTCTGTTTAAAGCATTCATTCTGAGGTTAATTTATCACACATGCGGTGTGGCAGTGGCATAGGCTGCCCACTGAGGTGATGGGGTCACCATCCCTGGAGGTGTTCAGGAAATGTGAAGATGCTGTACTGAGTGACATGGCTTAGTGGGGTGGGCAGTGGGACCAGACAAACAAGTAGGACCTTGGTGGTACACAGAC
The DNA here is from genome assembly GCF_016699485.2 of Gallus gallus. Lineage (NCBI taxonomy): Eukaryota > Metazoa > Chordata > Aves > Galliformes > Phasianidae > Gallus > Gallus gallus. The sequence goes on from NC_052534.1 coordinate 11,827,441, forward strand.
AGTTGGACCGGATGATCTTGGAGGTCTTTTCCAACCTTGGTGATTCTATGTGTCTATGATTTCTTGTGACTTGGGAATTAAAAGGGAAAGAAGAGAAATAAAGACTCCTTGAGTTTTTAATATAAAAATATTTCCTTTCAAAAATATTTTACATGAGTTTGCCTATGATGAATAAACGAGAGAAATGAGGATGATTTTTAAAATAATTTTAAATAAATAGTTTACGAAGTGTTAGAAATTCTTTTGTGTGTGTGTGCTCTGTTTTAGCAATTTATTTTTCTAATTCACTACGTTAAAATAGAGAACAGGTCAAGTTGTCAAAACCTAATTTGTAGTGCAGAGATTAGAGTGAGTAATCTTGCTTAATGAAGCTGTAATCAATGTCTGAGCAACTCCATCATTAGTATCATTACGTTATTTATCTATGCTCTGTATTGCTAAACTCTTCTCTATAAATAATTCTCACAGGCAAAATCTGCATAAGCTAAAATGTATATTACTCCAGAGTTTTGCAAACAACCTCTTGTAGCTCTCATTTGACACACAATGTGAGATCCAGTAGATCAATTCAGATTTGGTTTAAGTCAGCCTGCCTAGGAGGTGTCTGGCCTTTTAGCAACACAAGCAACTAGAACAGATAGGAGATACTCTAACAGCCATTTGAGCTGTGCTGGAAGTTCATACTTGCTAATGCTAATTATGACAGCTTTCTTCAGAATCACCTCTGCCTGGGCCACTAAGAAAACCTGTGGTTTCTCAACTTGATTTGCTAAGCCTGGAAACTCACATTTTGCTAAATTCCCTTTTTAGTTTGTGGCAGGAAAGGAGCAGCTTTGGCACAGTAGTTCACCAAGTACCAGTTACACAAATTGTTTCATGAAGTGGCACCTGTAAGGACTTAGAACAATGACACCCAGAGGACCCAAGATCTCTCCAGCACTAGGAATAAAATATAAAGACAAGGGATGTAAAAAGTTGCTTTGTGATGAAACTCCAACTATTCTAAAAAGATATAAATGTTGGAACATTTCCATTTATTTTGTAGCCCTCCCCCCCTTTATCAAGTAGAATAGATGCAGAAAAGTTTGATTTATGTATATAAAATAGATGCTTTTATTTAAAGAAAAAAAAAATTGTTTTCATCAGCCTTGGTACCAAAGAACCAAAGAATTCAACAAATAGACCATGGGCTTAAAAAAAAAAAAAAAAAAAGGCACAGCAATCCTATTGGTCTATAGAAAAGTAATTAAATGTCTTCCTCAATTAACCTCAGGCATGAGAGATAGTGCTTATTTCATGAGACAACTCCTGCTACCTGGTGATACAGGGGCAAAGCAATATTTCATAATCTCCTAAAAGAAGATCATCTTATTCCAGTATCAGAATCTATATCCTGTCCAGTGATAAGAAAATTAAATGTTATGCTAGGAATACAGGCTTCTTAATAACACTGGTCTAGATGAATATTAAACAAAGGCTAACAAGAAATGGAAAGCAATTACAAAGCCTTGGAGACAGATCCCTGATATATGCCACTGGAATAAGTTAGATGGTTTCAGCTGAAGAATACCCTACTGCCTGAATTTCAGTTCCAAATTTCACTTAAAAATCAACTTCCATTGCTGCTTAGAAGAAATGTAAAGAGCACTGTCATTGCCTATATGACTGCATGACCACAAAGCTTTATGAGAGCACATGCATTCAGTACATCTCAAAATGTTAACCAGTGTTACCTTTATAAATTGACAATGTAAGTTTTAGATATCAATCACCACAAGATCCTGTGCCACTGCAAACCAAATCTGTAAGGTGATTATCTGATCATTCTCTGCATATCCTGTACACAACCTTAATGTTTATGCAGAGGCTACTGAGACACGTTCTGACTCCTTCAGATTCACAGGAAAAGAATGAATTAGAATTGGAAAATTAAGGCCTTAAAATTGAAGCAGAGGGTCAGATCATAAATCAGAATGGAAGAACTCAGCTCTGTTGACAGGTTAGCTGTCTCCAGTTAAACAGTGAGAAAATGCTCCATAACACTTTCAAGTTCACAAAAAAAAAAAAGTCAGATATGAATGATGGGAGAAAAAGCAAAACAACAAAAACAAACCAGCCTCTTCTTTCACTCCAGACAATGCTGTGTATGAACTTTGTGTTCATTTATATCACATAAATACTACATAATTTTAAATTACAATTAGGATTATAAAGCACTGACCAGTAATACTGATGCCAAGTTTTCACCAGTCACATTCTAATGTTCAGTGTGGCACTAAGACTAACAGATCTACTGGTACATACTGTTTTATTTGTGATCAAGCATTAATTCAGGAGTTATGTGGCTAAAATACAGATAAATTCTCTACATCTTTGCATTAATATGCGAAGCCAATACTGGTTTTTTAATGCACGCAAGACATTCATATTCTGTAACTTGCCTTTTTTTCAGGTGCCATGTATCTTTACCCCAACAGCCAGCTACAGAAGCTGCAAAGAGGAGAGGTGCTATGAAGTTGGAGCCAGATTCATAAATAAGTAATCCAGTGGAAGGAGACTTGTCTCATTCCATCTATGCAGTACTGCTTTATTACATATGAAAGGGTAAGAGATAATAAGTAAACAGCTAGCATTGTTGTTAGACAGCAGGTTGCTCTCTTTGAACAAAATTTACCCAGTGCACGATAGTGGTTGTCCCTTATGTGAACATCATTAAGATGGATAAAAAGACGCCTTAGCTAATTTAGCCAAACTGAAAATGAAGACACTGGAAACACGTCAAAAAATATTACCATTGTCACACAAGTTGCAATGAACATTACAAACAAGCATTTTATGGCATGAGATTCTAATCAGAAAGATTCTAAGTAAACAGATCATAATTCCCCTTTGGTTGGATTAGGAAATATAAACATTTGATGGCTTAATTTCAGTACCCGCCATGGTATGTACTCTTCAGAGCCTTCCACTGCACCTACATATACGTGATACTTTACTCAAATAAGTTGACTGCAGAGGATGGAGCATGGAATTTTACTACTGCTAATGACTACAACAGAAAACAGAGGCAGAGCCAAAGAAAAATTCAAATCAAACCAGAATCCAGCTAAAGCAAAGCTGTTTCTTTTATGAGGTAGGGAACTGCTTTGAACCTGCTGTTTCAGGTGGAAATTACACTCCTACAAATTGACAGAATGATTATGCCAATTAAGCCTACTTAATGCGATATTGTTACATGCTTTATAACTATTGATGCCAGTAACCATAACTGGCCCAAACACGTTTCAGTCAAATGTTAAACTGGTGCAGCAGAAAAAATGTTTTTAAATCCCATTAATTACAATAGATGAGTTCAAAACAAATGTGGTGGTGAGCAAGCGCCCTCTTAAGGGTATCAGATACTAACACTTTCGTAGCTTGGAAGTTCGATACTGACCGTTTCTCACAAATAAAATGGCAGCTTCTGACATTCCCCAGTCCCAACATTTCTAAAATGCTGTGAAAGACTTAGAAATACTGTCTAGAGTTCTAGTCACTTTTGTTTCTAAATGAAATCATTGGTCACTGCAGGTACTGCATTTGCCAAAAGAATGATATAAAAATAGTCTTCTCAGCCTACAATACTTCCTTGTCCCATTTCTCTAACAGGAATTAATACCAGGACTTTGTCTAGTCAGCAAGAAACTCCTTTAATGGACTGTAGCTACCCAGAAAAAGGCTCCTTCCAATGTTACTGTCTTGACTGTCTATGCTCAACTGACACCTAAAAAAAAAAAAAAACCAAGCTGTTTTCCAACATTATCCAAGGCCATACACGAGTCTTACTAGCAAGAAACTTCTCTTTGGACTTGCACTTAGCTCTTCCTAATTATCTGCCAGCCTTTTCTTCCTGGTCAGATGGTCTTCCTTGCAGACTACAGTATATACACAGGGCCCCTCTTACTCAGGATTCCCCACAGACTTGCTGTAGCCAATGAGACAGTAGGAAGAGGTAGTCAAACAAAATAAAAAAACAAAACAGTTATCTCTATCACATGGGTGCAGTCATACACTGAGTACTGCTAGTAGAAGAGGGGACAGCAGAGGGGCTAGCTTTGTACCTTTTCTCTCAGGTGTCCCCCTCACAGCTCCTCAATTACACTGCTGTAGAAAATCTAGTTTTATTTATATTATTACTCTTCCCAGTCTCTTAAGTTGGGAAACACAGTGTTTTTCTACAAGTCTGTACCAGTTGTACCAACATAAATCACATTACAGAATTGTTTTAGAAAGATACTAATTGGTGCAAATGATATGAAAATTGTTCTGTTTCTCTGTAAGAGGACTTGAAGAGCTAATAATTTCTAGCATGTTTCCTATGCTGTCACAGGATAAACCACCAGACACAACTGTCTCTTAATAACAATGCATCCATTACTGGCATGGTTATGCCCATCTCAGCAGGAAGATGGTGCATACATTCCTTCCTCTTTTGGAAACATGGATTAATTCTAATTAAATGTCTATTCAGTAGGACATCACCTATAGCCTAATGGTATTCCTTTAACAATTATGTACAAGCTTGGGAGATGTAAGTAAGAGAGAAAGGCAGCTGGAACAGCAATAATAGGTCTAAGTGATTAACAGAAAGTGTTGCTCTGAATATTTTTTCTGAGGAAATTTTCTATTCATGCTCAAATTTGCTCCAAGAAATGACATTCTCTTTCACTCCTCCACATGCTCATTTGCATTTCACACACAAGTCTGACCAACAGAAACTGAGGAAGAGATATACTGCTATAGACAGCAAATGTGCAAACCCGACCTTTTCTCTAATTGGATAATGTCTCCTAAGACATGCGGAGTCTGAGTTTTTTCTTCATTACATGGATATAAATCAGGATGAGTTTCTTCTGGGATCAGAAGAATTATATTCTTAGTCTTTATGCCTTCTGGTGGTCTTTTACACAGAAGCATGTTCATCCTTCAGCCATGGATAGCTGTGATGCTTGGCTGCCTGTAGCACATTAGCACTAGATGTGAGTTGAACCACAAAGGGTCAGACAGCAATAGATGCTGATAGTAAAAACTGATTTGTGCCGTCCTCGTATCACTAGCACAACAACAAGATGCAGGTGACACGGCATACAAGAATGTTGCAGTGTCAAGAAACATACCCATGAGCGTTCACATTCCTTAGGCTAATTTTTAAAGAGTAGGTCCTGAAGGCAACAGAAAATTAAAACACTTTTTAAGAACTGATGGCAATTAGCCCATAAGTCATCTGTACTCCCTACCATGAAAGTTTATCTGTATAATTACTAGCTATAAAATGAGTGCTATAGTTTCAAAACAGAATTCCCACAGTTTCTTTCTGGGAGGAAGCTACCTTCTGGCTATAAAACTGACAGCACACTAATGAGAGGCTTGGGAGCAACGTGCAAGAATGTGAAAGAGCCCTCTTTCCAGAACTTAGAATTACCTTCATCTCAGTTTTCACCTTAAAAAAAAAAAAAAAAAAGAAAAACTTTTGAAAAAGCATTGCAATTAATTCAAAAAAATCCACCACAACAGCATTTTTGATCAAATAAATGATGAACTTTGACGATGCTTTTCCTAGCTAGTTGCAGGAACCGTTTTGATAGTTATTTTAATGAGTGAAAAATAAAAGATTTTGTAGAAGCAGATATGAACCACTGAAAAAAAGGAGTGAGACTGAAATCCTGGTCTATAACCTTTCAGAAGAATAAACAAAGTATTTTAGGGCATTAGCAAATGAAGATGGATTTAATCAAAATAATATTTACATATGTATAACAAGCTATATTATTCATTTATAGCCCATCCATGGAAAATTAAATTAATTTGCAATGCAAACCAGCTGGGTGAGCTATTGAATGTCAACATTGATGACAGAACTGTATTTAATTGGTTAAAAAAAGTCCTGGTTCTTTTTTGGCAATTGGTTATTGTACAGCACAAAGATTTTCTGAAGTGACCGAGCAACTGGTAAAGAGACCATTAAGAAAAAAAAAGTATTACAGAATGTTACGATCTTTATACTCACTTCTTATAGAAACAAGGTTTAGCCTAGCCCACAGAAAACTTATAAGAGTTAGTTAAAAAGATGTGGAAAGTGAGCAGAATGCACTGCACCATCAGTAGTAGCTTCTTCATATCTGTTCAAAAAGGACATCATTGTGTGGACATGGAATTTGTCTAGTGGCATTTCTGTACAGCTAGGAGGCAGCCCAATGATGATTGCGAAAAGAGAAGGAAAAAAAGATGACTTCCCTTCTCCACCTTTTTGTCTTTCTCATTTGTATGTCTAAGGTATTTGAGAGCACCTTGATGAGAAGTTCTTACTGGTACATGATGGAGCACAAAACAGAGTTCAAAGTTACAGAATAAAGTACGAGATGCTTCAGTGGAGAAAGATAGGTAGGGGACAAAGAGGGAAAAGAACAATCAGGTAATCCATCAAATGAACAGCTTACCACGCAAGCATATAAGTGAAAATACCTCAGAAAGAGAGCACACTAAAAACTGTGAACACTGTACAGATCGGTCACCTCCTCATCTTCCCCATTGCAATTATCCATACATGCTGATCACATTTCCTCGTATGGGTCCAACAGAAACTCGATAAATACAGGATGAGAACACTTACATCAGATTCTGCTTTTAATACTGCTGCTCCCATTTCAGGCCTACTGAACAGCAACACCTCTAAACACATTCAGCAAATGAATTCCCCAGCCTTATTGCTGCAGAGGAGTCTGAGTCAATGACTGATCCTTTGGTCAGCTTTGAAGCCCATTTGGTCCAGAATATCGTGCTAAATCTAGACCTCAACAAACTCCACAAATATCAAACAGAATGGAGGTAGGGGCCCCAGTACCAACTGTTTCAATTGACTTGTTCACTGCTAGTGAATCAAACTTCTACCACACAGATATATAGCCTAACAGCAACAGACAAACAGTAAGTTTGTTCTTTGAAGCTTTGCAACATGTTGCAATGTTACAAATACCAACAGGATTATGAATTCCTTGACATGCCCAGAAATACGATTTCAAACAGTTTCAAGAAATGTGCAGTGAAAGTAGCCCAGGATTACTCCTCCATTAAGATTTACATAAGGACTAATATCATAAAAATCAGCATATTATCAAACATCAGGATGTACTTTATACTTTTCATATTGTAGAAGTAAATATGGCCCAAGATTTGTTGTAGTAAACAATTAATTCGTAAAAATATTAGGATTTCCAGTCACAGCCCACTGGGGTTGTCACATCTTTGTTACAAGGAAATCCACCTTGAGAAACATTCTCCAAACAAATATAAGCAGCAAGGTACAAAGGCTCAGCTTAATAGGAAGTGTTACAAAGATACGATAAGTTTTGATAATGGTTTATTTCATGTTTCCTCAGAGGTGCTTTCCAGCCATTTTTTACAAGAAGAAAATAAAGTTACTGGTGTGTTCAGAGCAACAAAAAACAAGATTCAAAACACAAGGACAGAAAGTAACTGAATACACTGAACATTTCAACAACAGAACTATGCATAAAATTCTACCACATTTGCCTAGGGGTACTTCATAAAGAAACATGAGCTAACACATCCAACTAGAAAAACATCACTCTGAAATTATAAAAAAAAAAATCACTCTCCCCCTCTGAATAATTATACCTTTCATTCATCATTGACATGCAGCGGGTAGGATTCACAAAGCAGATCAAGGATAAGGAGAAGGCTGAGGATCATGGAAGATCATGAAACAGATCCTCCTGAAAGTTATGCTAAGGCATATAGAAGAGGAAGAGGTGACATGGGATAACCAGCATGGATTCACCAGAGGCAGGTCCTGCTCAACAAGGGAAGAGCCACTGATGTCCTTTACTAGGACTTCAGTAAGGCCTTTGACACAGTCCCTCATAACATTCTTCTCTCCAAATTGGAAAGATATCGATTTGATGAGTGGACTGTTCAGCACATGAGGAACTGGTTGCAAGATCGTACCCAGAGATTGTGGTCAACGGCCCAGTGTACAGATGGAGATCAGTGGCCCCTCAGGCGTCAGTACTCGGACTAGTGCTCTTCAACACCTTCATCAATGACATGGACAGTGGGATTGAGGGAACCCTCAGCTGCTTGTGGATGACACCAAGAAGCTGCGTGGTATGGTCAAAATGCTTGAGAGACAGGATGCCTAGACTGGCTGAGCAGTGGGCCCAAGCAAACCTTATGAGGTTCAATAGATCCAAGTGCAAGGTCTTCCACCTGGATCACAGCAACTCCCACTGTCAATACAAGATGGGGGATGTAAGGATAGGGCACAGCCCAACCAAAAAGTACATGCAGCTATTGGTGGATGACAGCTAGATATGTGCCAGCACTGTGCCCTCACAGCCCAGAGAGCCAACCACATCCTTGGCTGCATACAAAGCAGCATGGGCAGCAGGGTGAGGGAGGGGTTCCTGCCCTTCTGCTCTGTACTGTGAGACTTCATTTGGAGCACTGCGTCCATATAGGGAGTGCTCAGTACAGGAGAGACATGGAGCTGTTGGAGCGTGTCCGGGGAGGGCCACAAAAATGATCACAGGGATGGAACACCTCCCTATGAGGACATACTGAGAGCTGGAGCTGTGCAGCCTGGAGAAGAGAAGGTTCTAGGAGACCTGAGTGGCCTTTCAATATCTAAAGGGGGGCTGTAAGAAAGAACAGGACAAACTCTTTAGCAGGGCCTATTGTGACAGGACAAGGGGAAATGGTTTCACACTGAAAGAGGGGAGATTTAGATTAGTTATAAGGGAGAAGTTTTTAAACACTAAGTGTGGTGAGGCACTGGAACAGGTTGCCCAGAGATGTGGTAGATGTCTGAAGACATTCAAGATCAGGCTAGAAGGTGCTCTGAGCAACCTAGTCTAGCTGTAGGTGTCCTTGTTCATTGCAGGGAGCTGGACTAGATGGCCTCTAAGGGTGCCTTCCAGTTCCCTTCAGGAATCCTCATGGCTGCTTCATTACGTTGAAGTGCTACTTTGCTGTTATTGTTTATTATGAGGGGTCAGCAGGTAGCACAGACACCTGCATGTGATACAAGACACCTCCTCCCTTCAAAGGCTCTCCCTTAGAGGAACGCAGGAGCTCAAATTGAGTATGAAGAAGCAAAATGAAATACGTTCCATTGCAGTAAGTTATGTATGAATTTAATACCAGTTTCACCCATCCGTGGTAATTAAAAGTTTCTGCAAAGGCCTGTTTGTCCAGCCCTTTGGGCACTCAACAGGAGATAAAGAATTCCAGTTTGTAAGATATGTTAAAAAAAACCACAACATTTTGCAGAAATGATGATTTTGTCAAAGCACCCTTTGAGCAGGGAAAGAGGGATAGTTCAGCTCGAAATCTATAACGAAATTCCCTCTGGTTGAAAAAGACAACTCAAGAACTGACGCATTTAAGTACCTTGAGACTGCCAAAACAGGTAGAAGTACAAAAAAGGTGTAGTTCATATGAATCACTTGATAGAAACACTGTTGCCATAACAACAGCATATTAGAAGGTTAGGGGGAAAAGCCAGAAACCCATAACTTTAATAATGTAAAAGATGTAGGTTCAGGTCTTCTCTATAATATGCTACAGCTCATTTACCACAGCTAAATAAGCACAGACTGCACACAATGCATTTCAAACCAGCAAGCATCTATTTTCTTTGCTACACACCTCACCTTTCTCATATTTAACACTTCAGAAAGCATTAGTCATTATAGTACCCTTGTGAGAAAAGTGGCTTTATCACTGTTGTCTGGGACTGGGGTAAGTCAATGAGAAAGTACCAATTAACCCACCTGAAGTTCTATTAGGGACCTACTACACAAGAACTGCGTTCCAGGCTCTGACACAGCCATACATGACTCTGCCTTTGGGATGTCTCTACTCCCAGCACTGCTCAGCAGACAGCTCAGCCTCTTCCCAATACTCAGAAAAAGGTATTTTGGTAACAGAAAAAGAACCATACGGAACAGCTGGTGTGGTGAGCATTAAGGATTCCCTCCTGCATTTGTTCTGACTATAAAACAGACTCCCCAGGTTCCACTACAAAAACTAAAGATTTCTTCATTTGCATAAGAAGCACTAATGTGGAAGCAAATGCCCTGAACGGGATCTCTCTTTAAAGGGACAATGGTCTCCAGAACAATTTCCAAAGCATAAGTGTATCATTTGTGAGAGTTTGCCTGGGAAAATTGTCCCTCAGTACAAAGGATATAGAACTATTGGTAAATGTCTTCTTTGTCTAGTTTTGGGTTTTTTTTCTCCTCTCTCTCTCCTCCCTTTTTTATTCCTCTGAGGGCTAAATTACCATCATTCTTTATTTCCAGAGTTCCCACATGCTATTATTATTCCTTGGGTGAATCTGATTCAGAGCCCTGTAGCTTGCTTCCTTCAGTACAGTCTTGCAATTCTGACATGGGAAAAAAAAGTCTTATAAATGCTTTTTAATTGATTTTAAGAATTTTACATTGGGCACAGAAGGCTGCTATTTAGCCTATTGTACTTCTCCAGTCTTCTCCTCACATATATTTAGGATGCCATAAGGCCTTAAATGAGCTATTTATTCACTACGCTTCTGTTGAATATTCCTTATGGCCATGGAAGCTTTAACTTCTGCATATCCGTCTTGCAGTCAAGAAGCTACCTACCAGATGGCGTTTAAGTCAACTACATCATGCATTTCTGTTCTTAATGCTGCTGGATATTAAGACACTGGCAGATAGTAAAAGGGAGTAAATAAATCCTTTTACCTATAACATTACTATGCTGCTGCTTCCCAGTCCCATCACAGGGAAGTATTACTGATACAGCATGTAGCACCCAGGTACATATCTCCAGGTTCCCTGTTCCCATTCTTCAGAGCAATGGGAGGTCCAAGTACATATTTTTGGCCACATAACAATGTGAGGAAGGCAGCTGGCAAACACTGTGTTCTGGAGTAGCATAAGCCTTCAAATCACAACCCTGAATCCAAAGCAAGTCTTTTGTCTTTCTACACAACTTTTGTAACTTTGAAGAAATTTTACCAAAGAGAAAGCAGTTTCTGAATGCATTCTTCTGCAAATGGCAACAAGTCATTAGTCTCTTGCTTTCTTGCATCGTTTCTTAGTTCATCTGGTCAACATCTGTAAGAGACTCTTCAGAGAGCCAAGCTCTATTATTTTACTAGAGACAGGTTCCTTAAGACTGAGTACAGGTAAAATACTCCATTCTTCCTTCAGTGAGAGTTCCTCAGGAATCTCTAGGCTAGATATAACCACCCACACAAATCTCTTTGCAAAGTCATTCAGATAGAACAATCTGTTTGAGCCAACATTGCCTCCTTTTTTCTACAACACTGATCTAAGGACTTTAAAATACCATCTTCTGTATATTTCTCTGTGACTTCCAGTTGTACAGTGATTTGGCAGAGGGGGCTGTTTTTAACTCTGAGTAAGATCTGGCCCAGTGTAGATTTCGTAGCTACTGCTACTATGCTTGAACTTGCATGATTTGTGACCCTAGGTTTATTTTTCCTCTTAATGCTGATAAAAATAATTGAGGAATGATGCCACAGCTTATATGCTCACAGTCTAAATAGCCATTTCATGAAGTGTACTGAGCACTAAGACGCTCCCTCAGAACTACACACTCTCTGGGATTCGTGGAAAAAGGGAATAACCTACATGTTGCTTCAGCATCTTTATTTATATGCATTTGTCAGCCTGTAAGAAGTTGCAGTGGGAAGATAGACCTTTGTGCAATGAAATAGTCTTTCCAATCCCTTTCAGCTGGAACTAAAGTGCCAAGAGCAGCAAATTGTTTATTTCTTCTTGCCATTTCTTATGCAGTACTGTCCTGGAAGAACATTCACGTATCAGCCAGTAACATCCCTCCTGGAGCTCGGGCACAGCATGTTTCCACTGCAAAGAACACTCTTCTTCTGAACCTGATGAATGATTACAGAGTAGCTCTGATTCAGCACTACCTTTGCTGCACTGCATCATTAAGCTGGAACACAATAAAATTGCCTCTTGCTATCCTCCACAACTCTCAGCAACCTCCACTCTGATAAAAACTTGTTTTTTGTTTCCTCTATTAAAAAACAGCTCTGAGTTCCACAAATGGTAGCACAATAGCCAGCTTATTCTTCTTCTTCACAGATTCATAATATCCTTACATCTGACCAAAAAGTGAAGATCTTGAGGTTAAATATACAGTCTTGCAAGCTAAGCTTTATTCAACTCCAGAACAAATGATTAACTAACTTTGTTTCACGCAGCAGTGACTGAAATTCCCATCTGAACCCCTATCACACTCCAGAACAATTAAGTCAAGATATGTTAGTCAGTTTTGTGCCCCCCCTACCTTGAATCCATCTATAATATTAGCTTTCTAAAAGATTTCCTACAATAACGCAACACGCAATGTATAGAGGAGATTAAACATCCTATCATTATATGGAAACAGTGAGCAATTATTACTTACTTTCAGAGTCTTCCGAAGGGCAAACCATAAATAGCACAATACCTAAAAAAGGAATGCACAGGTCCTGAATTTCCATACATAGACTCTCCAAATTTACATCCACAGCCCCACTTTTTAATATAAATTCAACTAGAAGATTTCATAACAGCTTTCATGTAGATCATAGAAGGTTGCCAACAGACTAAATTAACTCACATTTGTCATGCCTCCCTCATTTACACCTACTCTGAGCTGGGAGAACTTTAAGACTTGTGTATTGGTGCTTATTGTAAATGTCAGTCATCAACAAACTGTTCCACTTCGTTCCTAGAGCAACATGAGACTTCAAAACACTGTGCATTCTAGGCTTTTTTTTTTCCCCCTTGTATCTTTAGAGGCCAGAAATTGACTGCACAAGGCAGTAACAAAGCACACAAGGTCACAGTCAACAAAAGGATGGCTCAAAACTATTATTTTATCATTACCAACACTTGAAAGCAGCACTGGCATGAAGCAAATAGTAATTAGAAACATCCTTTCCCTATCCTTCCAAGAAGCTGACTGCCACTAGTGTGATGAAGGAGAGGCATGAGATCCTCATTTCATGAACACAGGGAACAGAGGTCAGTAAATACATTCCAAAACAAGCAAATCTGTGCAAAAGTTAAACAGATTTGTCAGTTCAATATACTAACAAGGTCTGTGTACAAGAGCTATTGGTTCTCATGGAATATTTCTTCTCACTGACTCCCAGCTTTTTTTTGTAAGGAAAAAAACATGTATATATATATGGATATACAACAGGAGGCATTCTCAAAGCTTGGTAAATACAGACAGCAAAGTATAATCACAACACTTTAAAAACCAAATCACTTTTTCATTCTTATTGTCTCACTACATAACGTAGACAACAAAGAAAGGAATCAAGTTTCAATAAAGGATGCATACTTCACAACCTTAAAAAATGCAAGTGCTCTTCAGTTTTGCAGGAAGAAACATTGGTTATTTTCTCAAAATTTTCTTTGACAGAGAACAAGACTCAAACCTCTACAAGGGAAAAATCACCAATAACTGATAATTTTACAAGTTTCAAAGAACTTTGGAAAAGCAACATGCAAAGTACTGTGCAGGTAAACAGAATGAACTGCAGGAGAATTTAGAATCATAGAATCACCACAGCTGGAAAAGATCTCCAGGATCATCCTGTCCAACTGCCCACCTATTTCCAATATTTCCCCACAAAACCATGTCCCTTAGTGTCACATCTAAACATTTCTTGAGCACCTCCCTGAGAAGACCATGCAGCACCTGACCACTCTTTGTCAAAGAAAACTCACTGCCTTTCTTGCAGCGAGGGGTCTAACACTGAACACACTCAAGATACAGCCTCACCAGTGCTGAGCACAGAGGGGCAATCACTCCCCTGCTCCTGCTGGCTGCACTATTGCTGATACAAGTCAGGATGCCATTGGCTTTCATGGTCACCTGAGCACACTGCTGGCTCATGTTCAGCTGAGCATCAGCCAACACCCCCAGGTCTGTTTCTTCCACACAGTCTTCCAGCCACTCTGTCCTAAGCCTGTAGTGTTGCCTGGGGCTGTTGTGGCTAAACTGCAGGACCTGGCATGCGGTCTTGTTAAACTTCATCCCATTGGTCTCAGCCCAACTATTCAGTCTGTCCAGACCTCTCTGTAGGGTCTTCCTACCCCCAGGCAGATCAACGCTTCCTGCCAACTTGGTGTCATGCGCAAGCTTACTGAGGCTGTACTCAATGCCCTCATCCAAATAATCAATAAAGATATTGAACAGCACAGGCCAAGTTACACAGGGTCATGCACCAAGGTCATGCTCAGGGTCATGACAGCATTAGCAAGTTAATGACACATCACCATCATTCTGTTTCTGAAGAGAAGGTTTGTGGGGAAGAAGGAAGGTCCACCTTCCTGTGGACCTTCAATGCAAATACATTGCTCATAGAATAGAATCAAAGAATCACAGAATCATTAAAGCTGGGAAAGACCACTAAGACCAACCATCCAATTGTCAACCCATCGCCACCATGCCCACTAGACCATGTCCCTAAAATACTGTTAAATATTATGCAGTTTATGCCTTTTACACAACAAGCTGCAAACTTGATACTAGCACAGAGCAATGTTCCACTTTCCCATAATGATGACCTGTGCAGAATTATAACATATTCCAGCACAAAATTTGCAGTGTATTTCTTAAATTGACTGTGACTCAGCAGCAGCAAAGCTAAGATAACAGGAGTTCATGTCAGAATCTCTTTCTTCCTATAGCCCTCCTGCTTCTAATCCCTCACCTATCCTCTGTGGGCAGCACTGCATGGTCTGCTCCCTCTATTCCCAATGACTCTTGCCTTCATTTCTAGTTATATGAGGAATAATTGAGATATTTTGGTTTTTTTTTGTTTTTGTATTTCTGAAAGAAGCAAAGTGCCTAGATGTGCAAGTTGTAGACTGTAGATACTGCAATGCCCTCACCCAGTCTGTTCCAATGACTCAGGTTACACAGCACAAGGCAGCATCGGACAGCATCAAGCTACCGGCATGATCAACAGCATCAGAGAGCCATCTACTCCTGCCACCACTTGCCTCAGTGCTGGGAGATGGCAGCACTCACAGCAGAATGGCAAAGCTCACGTGTCATACAGAAACAGCCCTGATAAGGCATGCAGACACATTTGCAGGGAATTCACTTTCAGCTATGAACTATCAGTCTTGCAGCGCTGAGTTCCGAACACCAATGCTGCAGTGCATGAGAAAGAAGGAGAGGCAATTGTCTAGTTAAATGAACACACACATGGTAGTAAGTATTAAAACAGATAACCCAGTTAACCAGCAACAAAGTTACAAGTTATTTCTAACACTTTATTTTGCGTTGAGTTTACAGAGGATGACTAGCAGTAAAGAAATCTCATTACAACTTCCCACAGTGTAGGATATGACAGAGGTGGTATTAATCAATACAGTGCAAGGTGTTCCTTTGTCTCAAGAACTTGCCTTCCAAAATAAAAGTAAAGCACCTTGCAAATGCAAGTTGTACAAATGCAAGGTGACAAAGCTGGAGTACCGTATTTCTGTATGTAATGACCGACACTGGTAGTAACACTGAATTATTAAATACAAAGTCATTGCTTGGGATTGGAAGTGGATGCCCATTATTCCAAATGAGCACACTAGACGTCAAAGACTTTCTGTAAACTATTAAGCCTGCACAAAACAAGATCTGTGACTGTACCTCTTCCTACTCATCTTATGGCACTGCAGCTCCCACCCAGATCTGATCTTTCAGACAGCACAACCACAGCTGTTCTGGAAAATGTCAGAAACATTTCATATCTCCTTAACTTCAGTAAGTATAATCTGGTATTTACATGCTGTGTCATTATGACCTGCAGCTCCAATTTTGTAGAAGAACAACCATAAATGGAAAGTTTAATGCCTTAAAGAAGCTTTGGTTGTAATTTGTTTCAAGTAAAAAAAGGGGTTGAACTCAGTGATTTCCTGAGATCCTTTCCAACCCCTATGATTGGATGAATACTTGTGGCATGAATAACTTTAAGAGGTCTCAGTCAAGGGCTGGAGGACTTAACATCTGATCTATGTGTACGCTGAAAGAAGTGAAATGGAAAACATGAAGGTTTTGTAGAATCACAGAATCACTCAGGTTGGAAAAGACCTTAAAGATCATCAAGTCCAACCACAACCTAACCAAACTACCCTAACTAACAACACTCTGCTAAATCATGTCCCTGAACACCACATCCAAACAGTTTTTAAACATATCCAGGGATGGTGACTCAACCACCTTCCTGGGAGCCTATTCCAGTGTTTAACCACCCTTTCTGTAAAGAAGTATTTCCTAACGTCCAACCTAAACTTACCTTGGCGCAACTTGAGGCCATTTCCCCTCGTCTTGTCACCTGTCACCAGTGAAAAGAGACCTACCCCACTCTCGCTGTAAGCACCTTTCAGGTACTGGAAGAGAGCAATAAGGTCTACCCTCAACCTCCTTTTCCCCAGACTAAACAGCCCCAGTTCCTTCAGTCTCTCCTCACAGGCCTTGTTCTCCAAGCCCTTCACTAGCCTTGTTGCCCTTCTTTGGACCTGCTCCAGCACCTCCATGTCCTTTCTGTACTGAGGTGCCCAAAACTGAACACAGTACTCGATATGAGGCCTCACCAATGCTGAGTACAGGGGCAGGATGACTCCCCTAGTCCTGCTCACCACACCATTCCTGATACAAGCCAGGATGCCATTGGTCTTCTTGGCCACCTGGGCACAGTGTTGGCCCATATTCAGCTGACTGTTACCTTTCTGTAATGGAAACGCCAGTTCTACCTTTTGCTTTTCAAAAGCTTTACAGCAGAATCTAAAAACTTTAAGGAAAAGAATAGACCAGAAATAAGACTTAGTTTTTTTTTTTATAAACAAAGTGATCCTTACTACTGTTTTTCGATTCACAATTCTTCTAAAGAGACTCACTTGGATAAATTACATCCTTATACTCAGTGGGAAAATGGTTTTCTTGACATCTGTCACAATAAAATATACACTCTCCTTAACCGTTTCTCTCACACAGAATTCCCACCAGAAACCCTGTTTGAGTGTCAGAGGATGTCATGTAGAGGCAAGTTTCATGCAATCTACAAAAGTGTGGAAGAGCTTTGCGCCCATGAAAGTGCTGCTTCACTACAGAATATCAGCTGAATGGAAGAGAAATACATGGAGATGTTGTGCCTTGATATAAAACCTTTCATGGCACACCACTAAAAAAAGTTATACAGAGCGTAACAATGTCTGTAAATGCCAAGTTCAGTAAAATCTCAAACATACTGTTATTTGCTCCCAATTTCTGTAGTGCAGTGTAAAGAACTACTTAAATGTAGTTCCATGCACAGGAAGCTGCATGCAAAATAAGAGCCCCATGTATAATGGGAGGTGAATTGCAGGGAATAAGTAGCAGCAATAAGAATATTAGTATTTTGTGCAGGTGCAGTAGAAATATATTCTGTTATTCCATTAACTTGATGTTTTAGAACCGTTCTACTGTTATCCAGCACAGACGTGCCCAGAACAATACATATCCTGCTATGAGAGTTAATTATGAGAACTTGCATTTTCAGAAAGTAACTTTACTTCTTGAAATAGTTTGAATGACATTTTCTGCATCCTCTGCCACTTCCACATTGCACATTAAAATCACTGGCACTGCTGGCACACTAACACAGGCCGCTTGTACTCAGTCAGAATCTCCCGTGGTACAAATTTGACATAGTCCACAGAGAAGGAATGGAGCTAGACTGATCTGTATTAGCAATGCACCAAGGTCTAGCATTTTTCATATTTGAACTGGAAATAACTTAAAGTGATGGAACAGCTTTTGTTTTTCAAGTCACTTTGGATTCTAGCTTCTGCTAATTTTCTGTTGTCTTTTCTTACTAGCTTAGGTCTGAGGTAATGCTTTCTACAGAACAGGATAAAAATGCAGTCCTTTCAGTTACATTTGACTTTTTCCCCTTTTTCAAAAATTGCCATCATTACTAATTGTGATTGTGCTCATATCAGCATGTTTTCTTAAGAACATTTTCTATGTAAAGAGATAAGCTAGGACTCTACCTCATGCACTCACCTACACTTCAACTCCATTATGAAAGCAAACATACATTTTTCAAGCAGCTGATGAAAGCCTTGTGTCTCATTCCCTGGCAGCCACACTTGATAAATTACCAAATCACATAAGCTTCGCCTAGT
Source organism: Gallus gallus (assembly GCF_016699485.2). Lineage (NCBI taxonomy): Eukaryota > Metazoa > Chordata > Aves > Galliformes > Phasianidae > Gallus > Gallus gallus. The sequence continues at coordinate 11,845,701 of NC_052534.1, forward strand.
CTCTGTTTGCTTTACTGAAAGTAGTTTGTTTTTAATATTAGAGAAGGAAAATATGAAAAGAAAAAAATCTCTTATTAAATAAATGCAATCTGGAACTTGATTATTAGCTCTGAACAAAAAAGATAGTTTGACATTTCTGTATTTCAGATTGGAGACCCACTAGTTCATACAATTATGATTGCTAACACTCAGTCTCACATCAGATCACATGGAGAAAACAGGGACTTCGGTACAGAGAACAAAAATGTTCACTTAGAAAAAACCCCTGTTCTTCACATCTATTCCCAGTGAAACATCTGATTACAGTAATGTCTTCCAGACCTAAGAAGGGAGAAAAGAATACTTCACGTATGCTTAAAAAAAAAGCAATAAATAAAAACAAACATATTGAGATTAAAAAAAAATATGGAATGATCTAAACAGTTAGGGAAAGATATCTATAGAAAAAATGCTGTGGAAGAGGGAAAAATCCAGGAAGGTTCAGTAGTTCGAAATCATTTCATGTGAAATATTGTATATATGTGCAACCATGTTCAACCTAGACATTGCTTTTTAGCACAATTTGCACAGAAGGATATATCAGTGTTATTATTGGAAATGGGACTTACAAGTGCAAGCATGAGTAGAGAAGTATAGCTAAAGTGATTTAATGCATATGGCTTTTGGATTCAAGTCAGAGATTGGAAGGTGATTTCCCTTCTACACTGATGAGGCAGAGCTCACTGATGTCCATGGGAACACACTGATTTGTAGATTGAACCCAGTGGTCTAAGAATCATGATAATTGCAGTAGTGCAGTATATGCTACAAGGCATTCTTATGCATCATTTACAAGTTTTAATTGTATCTTCCACTTGGGAAATGTCTACATATGCTGCTGAAACAAGCAGAAACAGAAAATTAACTAAACCAAGAGCCAAGTTCTCATGTTGACCTCCATACAGAAGTGCCTGCTTCTCGGCATGTAGAAGAGATTTCTCACTGACTTACAAGCGAATAGCAAATTTTCAGAAGCTGCCTTTATTTACAGCCCTCATAACAGCACCTAAAGGATTGACTCACAAATTGCCTGGGACATTTATACCTTCACCTAATCTTGCTAAGGGGACTGCCTTCATTATGAGGCTTCTTCCTCGCGCCCTTTCCTCTGAAGCAATAGGAACGGTTTGGTTGTGATGTTCAGCTTTTAATACTGGAATTCACCAACAAATTGTCAACTCAGGGACAAGCTTTAGCAGCACTCATCTTTTCTACTTTGTATTCTTTTAACAGAAAAGGAAAATGCAAGCTAACATTTGCCATGGCATATACTTACCTGGAATTGTTCATTTCCTCAAAGTACTGCTAATGGGTTCAAATGGATTTATAGGTGTATGGTAAACAGGTATAGGACCAGAGAGATTATCGTGTTACAAAGGAGTAATGAAATAAAGAGCTTACCCATGTCCCAGGCTCACCAAAGAGCTCCAAGAGGAGCGATCTCCAGAGAAAGATCCTTCCTCCTTGGGAGTCAGCCCCTAAATGGGGTCTAGGAGGGGTGGGGCCAGGCTCCACCCCTTCCGGTCACTCAGGTGAAATTGCGTTCACCTGTGCCCCTGCACTGACTCAGCGCTCGCCTCAGGTGGTCAATCAGAGGTTCAGGCCGTGATTCAACAGTTCCCATACAATAGGAAAGGTGCTAAAAACTAAGGGATAACAACTCAGAAAACGTGAACAACAGGTCAAACTTCTGAACAGGAGTCCTAAAAGTCTTCTCTACTGGAATCTTACGTGAAACCCCAGTAATCAGAGACAATTTTGGCCTTGACCTTAAATGCCTTTGAAATAAAATTCAGAAGACAAATTTGAAACATTGCAATCTACAAACAAGAGTGAATTCTGCTGCTCCTGAAACACTCTGATGATGCCCAAAACCGAACACTCTGACTTTTCAGAGTAATGTTGTAGTTTACAACAAATTAAGGTGTGAGGTTTGGCAGGTAATGCTGTTTACCAAGTCCTGAAAATGCAATATAATGCTTACTGAATAGAAAAATAACCCAAACATTTATTTTACTCATCAAAGGCAGGATGGATTGTAACATTTGTATTTGACAGAGCATTCATCACTGCAGATGTCTGCGTCTCTGTTCCACATAATCATATGGAAGATGAAAAGTAAACAGATAAACCAAAAACCAAGTTTCTTTAAATGAAGCGAAGTTCCTGAAAGGTCAGAAAGAACCTGCAGTTCTTCCACTGACTCTTCGCAGAACAGTGGAGACACGGTTGTATGAAAAGAATACATAACTCATTGGATAGTCTCACTTGCATTTCCAACAGCGTTATCTAAATCTTGATCAAGACAGTGTTCTTGGGTCTTTGTTTTCATTCTCTTAATCTTCTTAACTTGTTCTTACTCTTCTCAGAACTGTAGATAAAGTCTCTTGAGTGGATCAGACTGAGGAAAAGAACACTGGTTACACAGAGATAGGAAAAGAAAAACTGATGCTAGAAAATAGAGAAGATGGTGCAAAAAGAGACTATGACAGTAGTAAACCACAAGACAAGGACAGAGTAAGGCATACTAAATGCTGGACCAGTTTCAAAAACTGCCTGCAGCAACTGCAGCTGACACTGCTGGCTTCATAGGGCCAAGCTGGCAGAAAGATGTCTCGCACAGACCAGTGTGCTGGAGCAGGCCATCTCCTCTGAGTCACAAATCAAACACATACCTGTCCCTATGCACCTAGGCACTGAACCCCATCTGGCACCAATCAGCTTCTCAGACTCCAAAGTCAGCAGCCCAGGATATATATATCCAGCAAATTAACATGGGAGGGGGGCTAAAGGTAGATAAAGCAGTGGAGAGAAATCCAACTGATATTTCAGTATCAGTTGGATGGAGGTTGGCACAATATTCTGGACTTAGCTGATTTTCTTTGTAGAATAAAGAAGTCATCTGTCCATTTAATAGCTTAATTCTCCCCTAATTCAACCCAGTTAAATTTGGTGCTAGAATTCTAATGAAGGCATTTTTGGTATTGCAGATGGAGGGAAAGAGGATGGCTTTGTTTTGACACAGGAAGAATATAGATACAACTTTTCTATTTTTAAAGCTGCCATCACTGACGTGAGTAGAAAAGTAGATTTTATGCCCTGCCTCTATTATTCTACCATTTTCTGTAAGCTGCTTGTCCACTGAAAACACCTGGAGGCAGGTCCGGGAAGGCCAAGAACTAGAAGATTTAGGGGCTCAGCCCAGCAGTTGCTCTGCAAAGGCCACATCACCCTCTAGCTGAAGACATTTTAGACTTTCCAAAAAAGACTGCCTGTGGTTCTTATTAAAAATAAATAAATCCTGCCATGTAAGAAATACAGTCATGGGGCCATTGGGCTGACACTGTAAACTCCAAGGCTATAAACAACGCACCAATGGGCAGATAAAAATATGCAAAGCTGGGCGCTGAACAAAACTGGTTTTAGGGGTAATAGAAAACATAGAGTGATTATCTAACAAGTGAAATACATTCTATATGTACAGTAAATTGGAGAACAATGTGAAGATGCAAAACAGTCAAAAAGAGCAATGTAGAAAAGCCTTTTAGAAAACAAGAAAATATACCACGTTCCTCCCAGTGATGTGTCCGAGAAGATCACAAGTCCCATTAAACCCTTTCCCCCAGCCCAAGTCAGCACAAGGACCCAGAGAGTCTGTGAAAGAGCAAGCAGAACACAGAGATGGGGCAAACACTGAGAAGCATCAGTTATTTGCCTAGCAGTTGCTAAACCACAACCCCACAGGTGATCTTGTGCTTCAAAATTGTTATTGAGAAGAGGCAACAGCAGCTGTCTATGCAGTGTGGATATAAAAGATTATTCCTCAACCAGCATGCAGCAGAGCTGAGAAAAATCCATCTGGGAAAAGCTTAAAAAAAACCAAAAAAAAACAAAACAACAAAAACAAACAAACAAACAAACAAAAAACCAGAAGTAAAGCTGAAAGAATGTGCTGAAAATCATTTCTCTGGGATGAAAATGACATCAACAATAAGATGTGAGGAATGGAAGCCCATAATGTCAAGTGCTAAAGGAAACCTGCAGCTATTTCTCTCAGTCCAGCAGTCTGAGAGTTCACACAACAGAGAACCTGCTAACACTGTAAACAAAATAAGCACAAGGCTTTTTTCTTCCCTTTGAAAACAAAAGGAGAAAAAAAGACACTTAAGTGCGATTATCATAAAAAGAGATTAACTGATGAATGACAATTATAATAAATCTCTTTCAAATGTTGCACCACCCATTCTCCGTTTCATTTATGCTGATTACCTTCCTTATTCTCAGGCTCAAGCACTTTCATAACCAATTTCTGCTGAGTGACAGCATGACAGCCAAGTCAGCAATCTCATCTATGCACTTTTATTTCCCAGTTTGTGCTCAGAGTTGTTTGTTATCAGTAGGGCATCGGGAGGCATAAGACCAGCATGTGTAAAACCACAAATAAAAATCAGTGAAAGCTGTATTCAGTGGCAATGTAAGCATTGAGCTGCTAGAACAAAAGGGAAAGTCAGCGCATGCAATCCTACAAGAAAATCCCAAAAGGAAGAAAACTGGTACATCTGGTTACATGTCAGCCATCATCCAAAGTGGCCATGCAGCATTTCTGTGAGAACAGCAAAGGCTGTGGCAACATATAGCACTATAATTCAGATTACTTATGATAAATACACAATAAATAGATGCAACAACTGTAGGGTTTGCAGTACTTGATACGCTGTATTTAACACAGAAAAAATAGTGAAGCCCCACTTTAGGCAACTAGCAGATTTATTGCTTTTCTGTGCACAAACCTACTTTATGCCTGCTAATTTATTACTTTATAAATGGACCATGGCCAGGGCATGAGGAACATTTTTGCATCCTCTATAGAAAACAGCACAACTGAAAATAAAGGCAACAAGCCAAATTAAAATATAAAAGAACTCATGTAAATGTCATGGTGTCCTATCAACAAGCACTGTAGTAAATACTTTGTGTATTTCTAAGCTGCTTTATGTTGCGGCTTAATTATTAATTAATGTATTCTGGTACCTTCATTCCTCTGAACTAAAAATGATAATTGTTTTCATTTACTAAAATCTCCCTCTCTCTCTCTCCTTTTACATACAAATGTATGGAATGAAAAATATTACCCCCAAAAATTACAAAACCCTTGTTTATAAGTATAATCAAATGAACTGTGAGGAAGTTTACCCATTCTGAACAGCATGCTATATTTAAAATAGTTACCACTACATAAACAATCAGGCAGCAGATCACACCATAAAAATAAGACTCACTGAAAGAGTTAAAAAGTAGATATAAGACAGGCAAATGCCCCTTTCTTACATCTCAACACATGATAAAGTTTAGGGTGAACCCATTGGACTTCAGTGAACTTGTAAAGTCCCAGGACACAATGGACATTTTACCTCATACTTCTCTGAGGAGTAGTAACAGGAAAGTTAAGAAGTTTTGAGTTGGATAACATCTGGAGCTGAGCACATCTCTCTGGACATAGATATAACACATGAGCATCTGTTATTCAGCTTAATCTTTGGAAATTTAAAAACTGCCTACCCGGAGCGAAATGGTAATGCTTTTCTATCAATTAGATCTCATTTTTCTGAGCACACTGATCAGAACAATTGGCCAGATGTTCAGATGAGCCCCATCTGGTTTGGATTCACTGGCCAAACAGAAGTAATGCAGGTAGCACAGTATTTCCTTTCATTAAGTATAAAAAGCATTATTCATCCAGAATATCTACCTAATATTTCTCTCAATATATTTTCTTCATTTTGCTAAAACCATCTTACATTAGCCTGACGTCACATGGCCTGTCATCACCACAGTTTTTACCATAGCAACCCATTATCCTACATAGTCACATGAACTAAAGCTGAATGTGGCACTGTCCCTATGCATATGAAGTTTCAATTTAGGTCAGAATTCAGCACTGCCAGCTAACACAGTGCAGACAAGACTGTCATTCCTATCCAGGTCACAAGGAGGTACGTACAGTGTGTACCAAGACAATTTATATAAGGAGGTGTTTTTGCAATGCCACTGGCTTGGAAAAACATTAGTTATACCTCTGAGTTCAAGTGTCTGATTACATTTTCTTCTCAACTCTTGTAATCACACGGTTGTCTGTAACGGAAGGGTTTGTGGAGGAGCCTCAGAGAAACACCAGGGACTTCTGTGCACATAGAGCTGGAAGAGCACAGCTTCTCCCTGGACAACTAAAGAAAAGACTGTGAGCAAACCCTTAAAACACTCCCAAAAACCTAGCTGCCTATTTCTATTGCTTGACAGGAAGCAGATTAAGTTTTTATAGCCCAAGGTTTGATCTTGATGTTAAAATGCATCTCAGTTGTATAAAACAAACCCCCAATTGGAAATGCAAATTTTGTAAGTGTTAGAGATCCTCTTTTTTTTCCTGGCACTTCTGTAAGTGCACACAGGTGCTCATGTTTTCAAGGCTGATGTGAGAGGAGCTGTGGAATAATGCAAGTTCAGCACTGGCAAATAAGTACAGAAGAATCAGGTTTCTTTGTCTGTTTTTAACAAGTGACAAGGCATTTGCTTGAACTCAGTGTTGGGAATATTCCCATCCACCTCACAGAAGACCTCACACACCTCACTCTACTTCCAGTGGGCTCATAGAGCCATTGATGGAAGATGGAGGAAAAGTGACTCAAAGGACAGCTCCAAAACCAAGTGGATACTTAGCCATGAAAGAATTGAGAGACAGTAACTAAGACTGAATGTCTAGTAAGTACTTGGAAATGGAAATTATTACACAGAAACAACATTAAACAATTAAAATATTTTCTTCTGGCTCCAGTCCTGGAAAGTAAAATGAGTATGGATTTCATATTTTGTCCACAATGCAAAGAGCTGAACCACTGAGTAGGAACATCACATTAGAACTTATCTCTGAGGACTTAGGTGGGAGTAGAAGGTTATCCAAACTTGACATTACAGGTTGGTTAGTCTGACCTGAGTGTAAGGTTTTAGAACAAAATTGCAAGAGATGAAAAAAAATACAGAATAAGCCACACAAAATATAATAGAACATTTAATTAAAAGGTGAATGCATTCCTAGAGGATCACCGCACAAAACCAAAGGCAGAAAGCTGAAGTCTAAAGTCTGAAGTGTTTGATCCCTAGAGAGCATCTCTCCCAGTCTTCCATTCCACATCATACCTGGGGCTGTTGAAATTACTTTCCTTTCCTATACCCCAAAGTGGAAAGCAAAGCATTGACTCTGCTTTTTGGGCAAGTTCTTAAAGCGCAATCTCACACTACAAAACTCTGTAAATCCCTGTTGCCAAGGAACCCTAGGGGCTTTTTGCACTTGTTGTTTTTAAGCTTCATTTCCTTTCCAATTTCTCCTTCTCAATCCTTTTAATCACAGTACAATCCATAATTAGCCAAGTGATGCAGATGAGTGCTCTGCATTTATAGGGGTGGGAACAAACAAAAACAAAACAAAAAGCCCCCCACACTCCAAACCTTTGCTGAGATTTCCAGTCCACTGCAACAGTGCCTCACTGCCTAGAGCACTCAGGGTGTCAAGTGAGCTTCAGCTGAATCAGTTTATCTGCACAGCCCGTAATATTGAGATCCGAGCACATGCACTGGGTAAAACAGAAGATTTAAAAGCTGAGAGAACACTGGAAAAGATTTTGTAAGTATCATAAGACCCAAATATAGCATTGAATTACACACACTATATGGGAGCAAAGACAAGAAAACCCTGTTGGTTTTATTTTCTGCTATCTTTGGTACTGACCACAATCAAATTCCAAAACAACATTTCAGTTAAGTTATATACACTTCAACTAAAATCCAAAATTGAATACTGTTCATTTTCACTTGTGACTAGAAGTTGTTTCCAATAAGTCTCTTAAAAATCCACAAGAGTATTAAAAACTGCTTGCCCACAAAAAAAAAAAAAAAAAAAAAAAATCTTTATTGGTTGTTCCTATAGGCTTGTTTTCATCAAAATTCTTCATGACACTGTGCCAGAAATGGCTGGTGCTGAAATTTAAGATCAGTCTTTCCAGCTCAAAAGACTGAACTGCATCATAACTTTCTGAAAGTGATCCCTGCAGTGCTGAATAAACTCTTATTACTCTTCTTGTAGTTTTCTATTTTACACAGAAAATATGCTTTATCTGGATAATGATAAGCCCACTCTTAGTGGTTAGCAATTTTGTTTGTTTTATACAGAAATGATTGTGTCAAAGGAATTCTTTCATGGAACAAATGCTGAAAGTTTATCTCGAAAGCAGACTCTTAGTACTGACTAACGATGACACCTCTCTCCTGAAGTAGCAAATACATGCCCTTTTAGCTCCTTTTAAAGGATCGCACATTGCCACAAATTTAATAAGACAACCAGATCAAAGCGCCCTTAATAAGCCATTGCATTTCAGCACTCCTTGAAGCTCAGGACAGCAAGGCTACATCTACAGAATGGCAGTATTACTGATTTAGACTCATCTCCACTAAAGGATGATTTGTTACCATCCAAAGGGTATTTTTGCATCATGAAAACTTATTTCAGTGAAAAAACCACAAGGAAAAAGCAAAGCACAAAACTGTGGTAGTTCAACCCAGGCAAACAGCTAGACACTCTGGACTGTGATATAATCAACCCACCAGGCCCCTCAATATTTATATTGAGGCCATTGTCTTCCATTTCCAAGAGGCTTTAGCTACTTAGCTTGTTTAATTGCTGCAAATGTTTCACATTTGTGGATAACCTGTGCAAGTGTCCATGGTCAAGTCCACTCCTCGAACCTGAGCCCATCTATATGTTGCATCTCTTCCTTGAGGGCCTGAAGTGTCATCAGCTCACCAATCCTAGCAGCCTAATCCACCTCCTGGCTGTTCTTATATTCTGCAATGGCACAAATCTTGGGTACGTGGGGATCTACATGATGTACTGTACACCCATTTTCTCTACCTAGACAGCAATACCTTTCCACAATGCATAGGCCCATATGAGTTGGCCTCTGTGCTGCCAGTTCTGCTTCCATTGCTATAACCACCTCCACAGGGCATTTGCTGCCATCCAGGAGTTAGTATAGAGGTAGAGCATTGACCATTTCTCTCATTCAGCAATGTCTAAAGCCAACTGGATGGCCTTCACTTCTGCAAATTCACTTCATTCAGATTCCCCATTCAGTGGCTTCTGCAATTCATTGTGCAGGACCTCACACAGCAGCTTTCTACCTCTGACAATTTCCCACAGTGCGGTAAGACCCATCAGTGAACAGGGCATGTTTCTTCTCATTTTCTCACAGTTTACCCTATAATAGAGGCTTTTCAGCATACATCACCTCCTCCTTTGGCAATATTCTGAAATGTTTGCTTTTGGACTAGTCTGTGAACACTTCCAAGGTTCCCGCAGTAAGGAGCTCTACATTAAAAAAGTATTTCTTCTCTCATGCAATTCTGAATCAACTATTTTTAATGGGCACCAAAGAGGTATTATAAAGATCTCTTATGTTTATAGGGAGTGAAAGCCTACTCTATGTAGTAATTATGCTCAAGAGATTAAATGCCTTTGTTTAGTCTGAGATCTCCCAAGCTAACACCTAAGATTGGTACTGTCTGGAAAGTTATAATTCCTTGCTAGACTCCACAGCAGGACACCAGAGAACCTCTGTGAGACCACTGAAAACACTATCAGTTGTACAACAGCCACTGGCACATAAGGGGAATACTTATCAATAACTAGGCAAAACAGACAGTATATTATGTTAGCAATAATCCGCACTTCATGTATTTTAAACTTATCCTAGGAAAAACCTGTATAGGAACACAGTTAAGATCTTGAGTCCACTAAAGCCAGTGGTAAAGATCACTGGAGAACAAGAAGCCTAGGATTTCATCCTCTTTATTTACTGCTTCCTAGGAATGTCCAACATCAACATGACCCCACTATCTGGAAGGAAATATTCAGCAAACCTACCGTGTTATTTTTTATGCTTCCTTATTGACACCAAGGGCATGGGTTACATGAATTGTTTTGACAGCAGTGGAAATAATGCAAATTGTCACTAATATCAGCTGATGGCTCTCTTCCTAGCACTGCCCTTGTAACCTAACAGGGGTTACCACATTGGCAGTTCTGTCAGGTCTATGGCTAATTGTTAAATCCTACCTACTTGCTTTTGGATTTCTACATAAATATGACTGTGGCACATAATAATGAAAACCAAATCACAGCTGTCTTTGATCAGCTTTTCTTTGGGTTAGGGAGTGGAATATTTACTTCGTTTGAATTTTTTTAATTATAATTATTTCTTAAAAAAAAAAAAAAAAAAAAAAAAAAAAAAAAAAAAACCTGCTAGTTTCCCAGATTCTTCAGAAATGGCTTAGACTTTAATCAGTGTAACCAGGGAAATGGTAACCTTTGTGAGGACAGAATGAGAGACCGGCATTACTCAGATCTGCTACATACAGAACAGTCGTATACAAACAATGTTTTTTTCCCCATTTTCACACAATCTGCTCTTTTAATAAGCATACTTTATCACACACTCACGTGTGCTGTTGCTGCAGTAATAGCTCATCTTTGCTCAAGACATTGTGATGATAGCTCTGTCACACATTTTCCATACTAATAAGAATCACTAAGAGATATCACATAAAAAAAGGCAGAAGTAGTATTTTGGATATTTTGTTTTCCTCCACAAGTATATCATAAGAGATGTGCACATTATTTAAACATAAATAGATGAAATACATGCATGTTCACTGAACCTGAACAACGATATGGTCATGATCACAGACAAAAACATCAAATCTGTTTTTCCTGTGGATTTTAATTCAATTGTGACTCCTTAAAACTATTTGGTCTAATCCCAGGAGATGGCAATAAACAAATTTAGCAGCTTTACACAAGACAAATCCAAGCTACAAGTACGCCTATTTTATTAGTTTATGCAATCAGCGAGCAAATTCTGTCTTTCCACAGCTTCTGGTAATTAATATAGTATAGAGCCTAGTTGCTAGCCTTGGCTGAACACATGATTGTGGACTCTGAAAACATTCAGTTATACATTTCTAATCATACACACTGAAATCAAGTTACATACTTAGACAGTCCATATGCCAGCCTACAGCTTTCTGCACGGATTAACAGACCAATGATTTTGTATTCCATTGCCAAGACAACATTTTCAACATCTTATACCTTTAGAAGACGTATGTTCCAACTGAACTTTATGAAAAGGAATCATTCTTCAGGAATGCTGGGAAGAGAGTGTGCAGAAATTTTGCCAGACATGTTGCATGGGCCTCAAAGCAGTGACTCAGAGATGTAGTTACTTATCCCACCGCTGGGCCGCTCATTACTACCCCACAAGGAACAGCACAGCACCTACAGCAGGGCACAGACAGACCTTTTTATTGGCTTGTACAGTCCTAATGTACCAGTAACTGGTCATGCTGAGAGGCCTAACTCTTGTTAATTTTGCTCTGGAAGCTACTCACTACTTTTAAGAGAGCATAGACCGGATGATGAAAGTCATCTGGAGGTCACGGATCAAGTTGGACCAGGCTACTGTTACAGATGGTGTTAAACTGCATTGGGATCAGGAACTCAAAACAACAATAAGATAGCAGTAAAAACTTGCTGAACAGTCTAACTTCAGCCATTACTATAAGCCAAAGCAGGGCAGCTGGGCTTGTTTCAGTATAGATTTGATGCAAGACCACTGATACGTTTTCCCCTGGAGAGTTACACAATTTTTGTTTTGGTTTGGTTTTTAATCCATTAGTAAGCACCTAGGTAATTGTAATGACACTGCAGAAAACATAACACGAATTTTTGGCCGTAAACTAAACACCAGCACAGAAGCTTGGCTCTTAATAGATCCTGCTGCAAGCATAACTTTCCCCACCTTCTCATCAATAAAAATATAATACCAATGTACTCTTAGACTTAACACATCCTATCTTAAAAATATAGCAAGGATACCATTAGCCAGTACCCTCCTCTGTTGCTACAGATTAGTTTTAACTGATGGCAAGCATAATGTTGATAATTAGCCTCTCTTTCTTTCACCTTTTGCACTGAATAACCTCTACTCAAATGCCATGCTGCCACTTCCACTAGAAGATTCTCAGCCCCAGCAAGGGCAGTGGTGGATGTCTCCTATTTGTGCCTTTATCCTATGTAATACACACTAAAATGCTGACCAGTATTCTCTCCCAGAGCTCACAATTTCCAGTTAGATTTTCCTAACAAATGTGTTAATAAATAAATAAATAAATGAAAATATGGAAATAATTATTCATAAGATCTTTTTGCCCCCAAGAAACAAAGAGCCCAGCACAGTAGCTCAAATGGACTGAAGATAGATTGCTGTATATTACCAAGTTTTTAAATGCTCTGTTTTTTGCTTTACAGAAAATAACAAAGTAGGTAACACTGGAACCACCTTGCGCACAGCAGTAATTTTCACCTTTTTAGTAGAACAGTCCATTACTTTACAACTCCTATCCTTTAAAACCTCTGCAACACTGGTGAGTGGGATCAGTTATCTGCAAGAATTTGGGACTAATTGCTTTTCTTGCCACTGTCTTTTTCACACAGCTTTATTCCTATCTATCATCAGCTTCTGTTTGCTCCACTTCTGCAGAAAGAGGTGATAGAAAAGCTACTAGTTTATATTTTTAAATATCAGACTAAAAAGAATAATTATTCACCATTTTTATGGCCGAAATAAATGTTCTGGGTAGCCATCTTACCTAGGCTGCCAAGCAACAAGCACATCACAGAATCACACAGAATCACAGAATGGTCTGGGTTGGAAGGGACCTCAAGGATCATGAATCTCCAGCCCCCCTGCCACAGGCAGGGCCATCAACCTCCCCATTTAATACTAGACCAGGCTGCCCAGGACCCCATCCAGCCTGGCCTTGAACACTTGCAGGGTGTTCCATGTTATGTAGACTCTCTTTTAAAAATAAATAAACAAGTATAAGGGCAATGGCTCTTCAAGGAAAACCTCCACAGCTCCTTCCCAGTCTCCCAATTCCAGTGAGAACTGGCTCCCTCCCCAGGGACAGACCCCTCAAGTTCATTCTTATTCACTTTCTTCCAACATCTGCTAGCTGTTTGCAACCACATCTGTTCATTCTAGTTCACTGGAAAAGATCTATCCTTCCACAGCACAAAGCAATGCAAGGCAGAATGTAACTGTATCTGAATTAAGGCTCTAGTGCACTTAGCTAAGATACCTACCTAAATTGCAGAGAACAGAAATGATGTTTTCAGTGACATATGCTAGGTGCCCTCATCACCCAGCTCATGATAAGCACTCATCACAAACAAGTTTACCTTCCTCCCACAAACATTTACCCATGTGGTATTTCTGCTCTATTGCTCTCAGAGAACCCAGCACCTCTAAGCAAATCGTAGCTCAGCAGCTTGCAAGTATCTACCCACAAATTTCCATCACATTTACCTTCTGATACTGCATGATCTTCACACATGTTTCAGGGCTAAAACTCTGCTTGTGTTTTAGACATGCTTATAACTCACCTTAAAAATAAGCAGCTTTTTGAAAAGATATTTTTTATTCCACATAAAATGATTTTATGTCATCTAGAATACTTCAACAAAAGTAAAGTTTAATAAGTAATGCAAAAAGACCAGTCATGTCACTTATACTTTATCTAGCCATGCTGAAAAGAAGGGCGAGATGACTACCTCAGGAAATTCTAACTTTGGACATCCAGAAAGAAACCAACAGATCTACAGGCAGACACCTAGAGATAGACACCTAGATGGCAAGTAATTAATCTGTATTTTGTCAAGTGAATCTCAGTCTAAATGGAGGATTACTGGGAGCAACTTCTATTCCCAATGCAACAAGGTACTCAGAACAATACATGTTCACAGGAAGAAAAGCAACAAGAGTTTAAAATTACTACCTGCCATTCTGTCAGTACACATTGTCTGACACACAATGTACTCTACTCCTTGGAAGCCTTGAGCCAATATACAGTCATCAGTTTTCTCCCCAGCCACCCAAATGGCTTTGTTTATTTGCCATCATACTTATATTTGTTAGTTAACATAATTAACAACCATCACTGACTAATTGTGGTATGTAAGCTCAGAGCTTTTTAAAAGTGAGCTGCCCACAGTCCATGTAGGAGTTGCTCACAGTCTCTGATTCAGTGGAGATTTTACCTGACATTATGAGATTTACATTTGTTTTCTATATTCAGTAAGTAGCTCCTGCAGAGATTTTGTTCCAAAGAGGACACCGTCTCACATAAAGAAAGAAAATAAAGTCATACAGAGTCCCAGAGCACCAACAAAGCTGGAAAAAGAATGGAGGAAACTGTCTGGAACTCAAACAACTTGAAACCTCTGGGGAGCTAATGAAGTGAATGGTCCTTAACAAACAAAACCAAAACCAAATGATACCTTAGGCATGCTCCAAAATAGCACGTTGGCTCTGATCACATTTTCTTCCAGCCACGTGCTTCTTTGTAATTCATTCTGAAGTCGGGATAACCATCCCTTCCCAGGCTCATGCAGAGCTGCAGCAACTGCCAGTCATATTCTAAGAGAGAGAAGACACACTTTAATGTTTCATTAAATGCCAGAGCAACACTTTTTTTCCACACAGTTTTGATATTCTCTTGCAAGGAACAGCAGATCCCTTCATTTAACAGAACTGATTTTGATCACTAGCTGCCCAGTATTGTATTCTGCCACAGCTCCCTTAATTTCAGTGGAATTTTGCTGATTTACTAAGAATCAGATTCATCATTCTGTAAACTCTTATTACTGTTCTCAGAGTTTTACATATAAAAGAATGATACCTTCACATGGAATAAGATCAAAATCAAAACAAATCGGATCCAAACAATCCAGAAAAAATGTTAACTCTCAACAATGCTCAATGCTCAGCACAGGAAACTAGATGTTGTCTAAATATTGTCAGGTATTTTACCAGCAAGAATAAGAAAAACACAGACCCAGGTCAATCATACTGTTTGTTTTTTTTTTTTTTTTCCAACACAATTTGATAACCACCACCACAAACCCTCACAAGAAAAAAAACACTACTCAGTAACAATCAAAAAAAAAAAAAAAAAAAAAAAAAAACCAGCCAAGAAAACCCACCCTTAAACAAGAGGATGGGTTTAAAACCCTGGAAATTTCAGCTGTGAAGCAGAGTTGAAAAAGCATTGCTAGAGTGCAATTTGAGCTGAAGCTCAGAAAAGGATGATTTTAAGATGTTTACACTCATAACAATGTTTGGATTTTAACTCAGTAGGGTAGGATAGTTTTCTACATCTTTAGTCTGATGAACGACCCCTGCTGCAGAGTTGGAGTCAGTTCCATGGGTTTTTTTTTTGTGTCATGACTCATACAGTGAAGGTAGGGATGACACCATAGAGAAATGTCTTTGCCTCCTTCTCTCAAACTTTCTTATCCACTGCCTGACGGCATGACTCATTTTAAGATCAAGTACAAATATAATAAGAACTTTTATTCACTGAAAAAATGTTGTATTTCATGGCTGCCTTTAATGTTAAAAGAAAATGGGAAAATCTGGACTGGTAATTAACTTATTTATGTAGTTATTCAGAATTTGTGCTCAGATCTCCATGCTTTTGACCTTTGTTAGAGTCTGACATGTAATTTCAACACCAGTTGAGGCACAGAAAAAGGTTTTACATAAAAAAATATTTTGCTCATGGGTCAAGTACCAGCACTGCATTCTTCCCATACTCAGTTTTTCAGAGGTTAGTCAGAACTGTTTACACTGAACGAAATGGTAGGCTCATTGTCGTGAATTTACATTCATGGATCTTCCTATTTATCCTAATTTATGAAGCTCATGAGTCAGCCTGTCATGAACCCAACAACAGGGCAGTCGAGAGACAGATCCATCTCTCTAGAGCACAACACAGGAGAGATCAAAAGAGGGGTGTAAAAATACATGGAGTGAGCCTACCCTGTTCACTTGGACTATTTCCTACAGTCTTCTGTCTTCTAAGAGAGACAGCAAAGCTCTGTAACTCATTTCAAGTCTGATCAGCTCCCACTGGAAAGAGAGTCCATAACTTTGGCAGTACCCAGTCCTTGTTACATGACGAAGGAACTCAGCAGAACATCAATGCCTTCAAGTCCTACAAGACAAACTTAAAGAAAATAAGCAAAAAAAGAGAAGATAGAAAATGAAAGACGCTATTACAGTTGCCTATAATGTAATAAAGAAATCAAAACGAGTCACTGTGGAAACATACTTTTAAACAACTTGATCTGCCAAAAGAAACTACCCACAAACGTCTCAACATTTAACAGAAAAATAAAAATGTCACCAGGCCGTTAACCTAACTCATCACTGGAGGAGCATTTGGAAACTGTTTTCTGGGCTATTTCAAGGAAAATGGCACAAAGAAGCAATCTTTTGCTTTTTTTAGCATCTATGCCTTCCTGGAAAGCTTTCTCTCTCAACAGAAACCACACATTGCTTCAGCTCCCAGCAGAAAATGGAAGGTCCCAGCACAAAAGCCAAGGAAGGAGTGGCCATGCCTTCTTTAAGAATGGGCTATGTATGATAAAAATGAAAATGGCTTCCAGGAAATGGCTCTTCAGAGTGCACTGCCTATGCTACACACTTCGTTTCTCTGTACTATAAAAATATTCTTCAGCCAGGCTACAGCAAAGCATTTCATTTGCTTGAATAGCTACCAGTGACAACCAGAGTACTTGTGTTAGCATTCACTCTAACCATTTTTCATTGCCTACCCTTTCACACTCTCTGCTATTAGATTTTTTTTAACCTCCCAAGATTAATTCCATGAAATGATCAATGACATTTGTAATGTTTAAACAAAGGAAAAGTGCCTCGATACTTCTGTGCCTGTTTGTACTTCTGCAGCTTCAATGGAAAGTCTCCAAGCTGGCTTTTGTTTGCTAATTACTTTAATTTGAAACATGGAGAGAAGAAGTGTTAGCACATGGAAGATAAGCTTTATTCTAAACATGAAAGGAATCACGTTGCAGAGCATTCAGTTCTTAGGTGAATGGTTTCCATGCTCTTCAATGAATCTGAGAACATTCTCAGCCATAAATTACATTTCCAGAACAAGAATGCTTGGGTGTTGCAGGCCCTGTCTGCAAAGGAAAAACACAGGCTCATTGACACTGTACCCCACTTCCTTGCTTTAGAAAACAGCACACATTGGAAACAGCTTCAAAATACAAAGCAAACAATTTTTTTTTGTAACACCTGTGTTTCTCAATGACTACCACTGCCTACATTTCCGCTGGTATTTGATTTCTGTATGTGGTCATGTAGGAATCTGTGCTGTCTGAAAAAAAATCTAATTAAAAAAAAAAAAAAAAAAAAAAAACCAAAAAAACAGGTGGCATTCCTGCCAGACCTTCCAAGTCTCAGGTCTCTATGCAGCTGTTGTTAACCAGCCACATAGACCCCATACTTCAAAGTTTTAGCTAATTAACAGTATTCCTCAATAGAGCTAGAAATAAGCTTGATCATTCACTAGGAAGAGACTAACTGGACTATATTACTGACATCATTATGTGGTGATTGCTGCTTATCTACCAGATATTTCTATATATGTGTATGTACCTGTATGTGTGTGTATATATAATATGTAGGTATATACCGACTAAAGTAGTTTGTGGTAAGTTAAAGGTGCAGCTTTAACAGGTGGTGGTGCTCCAGGTGCTCAGTTCACCACACAGCATGCAGGAAGAGCAAGAGAGGGACTGTGCTGCTGCTTCCACCAACACACAGCCCTTGCTTGGGTCCCTGGCAGGGCTGCAACCTCATCACCTCACGTAGCAACCTGCTACACCTCATCTCCCTGGTTTATGGTGAGCAACTCTGAGCTGCTGGATGAGAATTTGCTGGCTCTGGACCAGCGCAGGGATCCTAAGAAAAGAACTGCAGCACACATCACTGACTGTAAGTCAAGGAAAACCTAATTAAAGTCAATTGAGTGAACTAAGCATGAGGTGAATTAAGAGCTGTTACATTAGGGTAAAACTGATTCCAATCTTGAAAACTTAATTTTACCTTTTTCATTTTTTTTCTTTTTTTTTTTTTAAGCTATAACTCTGAAGGCCCTGCATAACCTTGTCACAGATAGAACAGTAGGGTGAGAGACTGCAGAGTTCAGGGTAACAAGTCCCACCTTCAAACAGTGGGAAAATCCTACTGCCTTATTGAAGAAAGATATTATATTATGTACCCAGTATAGTAGAGAAAGGAAAATAAATCATAGAATAGAATCATAGAATGGCTTGGGTTGGAAGGGTCATCAAGCTCCAACCCCACTGCCATATGCATCAGATCACACCTACCCACAAATGCAACTTTTCCTCGTTTAAAGTAACCAATAATTTACCTTTTGGATAATAAACAAATAGGAAAAGAAAGGTCAATGGCTAAAAGCATATGCTGCTTTTGATCACAGAAGACATTCACAACCTGTCACACAGCTGTAAGTTAGATGATGTTAAAATTCATTTACATGGTGCAGCAATTCAAGCTGCACCACAGCACAGCTAGTTAGTTATACAGCAATCTTTTTCCTCCTCTCTGGTTTTCCAACTCCTGGCAAACACACTAGAAGATATTAGCAAGGAGGCTGTGTACGTTCTGTCTGAGCTCTTTCTCTGTGCTTGATGGGAGGCAAGACCAAGCCGTGCTGCTGAGCTGTTGCGTAGTTTAGTCTCATCTGCCACCTAGTGGCTTCTCACCCGTCCTGCAACTTGTTAGTGCTCAATTCCCTGCTCAGGTCAGCTCTGAGGAGTGAACATTTTTACACCATGGCTAAGCCACGACACCAGGGTACTGCACTCAGATGCCAGCCCACAAGGATTCAGAATAGCAAACCCAAAGTTTGGTTACCTCCTCCTTCACACACATTCTTCTTCACTCTAAGATTCCCAGCAGAACCCTAAGTTTCACCTAAGAAGTAACCACTGGCTCATCCATTGGGCCACAAAAAGCCACTTATCACCACAAAGTTTCTGAACCACCACCTTTGCAGAAGTCTCTTTTGCCCAGAAGACAAACACACATCTGCCAACCATCTCGTCTCTAACAATTCCCCATAACTTTTGTATCTCGCACTCTGATGCTGGGATATAATAAAAATTCTACCATGAGCAACAGATCGTAGCTTGCATTTGCACTGCCTAGAGCCTATGTTGGACAGTTTCTCTGAGTCTGCAGTACTACAGCTAGCTGCCTCACTGACACTTCAAGTATGGGGTCAGAAGCAAGCCGCATCAAATGTGAAAGGAGAAGATTTTATCTCCAGGATTTTTCCCAGTTGGTATAGATGGCATCTTCTCTTATGCTGGTGAGCTGGTGATGGCTTTGTCAGCAGTGTAATCCCCCACCCACTAGTCAACGCATCCTCCTCATAACTTGTCTACTGGGAATGCCACCACTGTGCTGGGACTTCCCATCACATATCTGGTGACATGGGGCTCTCCCCTAAGCTTTCTGTAGATTTTATTCCTTCTCCTGTTTTTTTTTTTTTTTTTTTTCCCTGATGCCTCTGTTGGAAGCATAACTTCTTCCCCCCCTCACTGAAACAAACAAACAAACAAGCAAAAGAAATCCACCTCTCAAAGCTTAGGTGTAAGAACCTTTATTTCCCCTACTCCTACTCCTCCTTCACTCAAATCAAAACCACATTTGCAGGGCACTGAGTAGGGATATTTGGCAAGCGAAAAGTTGGAAGCCCTTGCTTGGAAAAGCCGTCAGAAAGAAGCAGCTCTCCAAAAGCAGGGACAGCAGCACTCAGCTGATTAGCTGGCAACTCTGTAGGTTTGGGAGAATGTTCTACACCAGGGAGCTGTTTTGTTTCAACATAACCAAACTGTAAGAGATTTTACTTTCAGCTTGGCTGAGAAGACCAAACTCATTAGTTTGTCAGAAATGGTAATGTTGGTACATGTCTCTTTTGGGGCACTGAACAACAGAGAACGTTTATTTAACAGCAAGAAAATGACAGTTTATAAGCAGGATTCATTAGAGACAGAGTGGTACAAATAAATTTTTAAAATGTTTTCACTTACCAGTTTGAAACATACTGTGCCTGGAGCATGGTGGTGTTTCCCAATCTCTGCTGTGGCTGCGCAATTATGGGAATGGAGCATCCTGAAGTTTTAAAGCAGGCATCTTGACTTCAGGAAAGAGTGAAGGAGTGGGGCATTCCTCCCTGGTGGTTATAAGTACACGTAGTGAAACCCATCTGTAGTCTTTTCACATTATACAAATTAATTGGGATCAGCATATGGACATACCTTAAATATACTATAGAGGACACTAGTAGTATTCTAAAAATTGGGCAGAGGGGACAAAACCAAACAGAAACCATACATCTCTCTTCTTTAGAAGATCTGTCCCATCTGTGATTGGCACCACTGGCTTTGAACTCACACTGAACTTGAAAGGAGGCTTCTAGATCCTAGATCCTGGTCACACTGTCCAGCCTGGGTAGCAGCTGATGAAGGAAATGCTGCAGGATGGCTCCCATCACTCAGCAACAACCAAAGGTGTTCCGTGTTGAAATTAGGACAGCAAGGCATGCGTGACAGGAGCCAGAGGAGACACTGACATCCTAGGGTTGCCTAGGGCTCATAACACTGCAGCTGATCTGCATCTGCCTCTGGGAGGTGTTTGGGGACCAGGGAAGCACCAGGCCTCTTTTAGACACACTCATACCCATACTTAGGTCAAGGAGCTGTAGATCAAGTAACCTCAGAGAACCAGGTTCAAGAGAAGAACTTTAAAGCATATTCTCCAAATGCTCAATAGACTGGAATGCAGCCAGATTTTTGACAGTTACAATGGCTTTGAAGGAAAATTATTCCTCTTCTTCCTGACCAGATTCTCAACCAGCACTTTTAAAGCTGTGCCTTTGCCTCACACTTCATACTGCATTCCAACCAGATAACCATAATCTGGCCTGTATATTTTAATCCATCACAGTAACTACCTGCATTATCACTGCAGCCTATCTGTACAACACATTCTTGTTCTACATGAACTATCCCACAGCCTTGGTTGTAAAGTCACCATTTAAAACCTGCTTTTCAAGTTCCATCCCTTTTTTCCTCTCTTCCAAATGAAATCCTGCAATGCTATCAAGAAAGCCTCGTACACTTGACCTTCCTCAACACATTCTAAACATTTTATGCTAATGAAGTACCTGCATTTATGCAGACATAAACACAGCTTAAGAGACCTGCAGAACCCATTAAAAAAAAAAAAAAAAAAAAAAAGGATAAAAGCCCTTCACTCTAAATTGACACTTTGCAAATCAAACTGCCAATAAGATTAAAATACATATAAATTGCTGGAAATGAAATGACTGCTTAATGGGTGAAATCCAATCTACTTAAAATCTAGAGAGTGGCAGAGACAGGAGGAAAAATAAGGAGCTAGCAATCCCATTGAGCAAAAGCTACCCTGACTTGGATCTGCAAGTGACATGAGCTGCTGCAATTTGCAAATAATGAGGCAGAGAAGTAAAGCTAGCACACAAAGTCTTCTGCCACTATCTTATCCATATTTATGAATTCCCAAGTCAGAAAGGTTTGCTGCATATTAGTGAATGTTACCTGTATATAGCAGTTGTTTTTCTACTGCAAACCGAGTTTTCCAAACCAGCCCACAGAGAAAATTCATGTCAGGTACTCTGTAATTTTTAATGTAGCTGTAAAACCTGTATTTTCCAAGCAGATAAACTTTTCAGTTATACACAAATTATCACTTGCCAGTTAGCTCTGCAAATAAGCCAAGTTTCAACAGAAGAAATGAATACAGCACAAAGTAGCAATAATACACATATCAACACCATTAACCCCATGTTCTTCACATGTGTTATTTGTATGCCCATGCTTAGCAGGTTTAGTCTGTAGAGGTACTGAAAAATCGTCTTAGAAAATTCAGTGGGTGGTCAATTGCTCAATTTTATACAAGAAGAAAAGAAACATTACAGGGATCTTCCCATCCTTATGGACACAGGAAAAATAAGTATACTGACCACAAGCAAAGTACAGCAGAATTTCATTTATTCTTCCCCTATTTTCTATGCCTCTTCCCTTCCTAATTTTAGTCACTTTCAGGAGGTACAGAATACTACTTCTGAATTGAGTGAGCTGGGCTTCAGTATCAGTGCTAAAGAGCAGGGCTACCATTGTGCTGAAGAAATACACTGTTTTGAAGAATGCAGTTCTAAGATCTTGCAACTCACTCAATTAACACCAAATTAATTATATCACTCATGTAGTACTTGGATGTATTAGAAAATGTGTGAAGACTATGTGCTTAGTGGTAATGGACATAGTTTCTGAAAGTCCCCTGTTATGTTTCAAAAGGTCTCACTTCTCTCTTACATCTCCCTCCCCCAAAAAAGTTTAATCCAGTGAAAGACATACACAGCTTAATTGCTTCAGCCATTGAGATGGTTCTTGACTTTGCTCTACACTAGTATGAATGCAGTAAAGCCTAGCTATTTCTTCAACATCTAATCAAATGAAACCTACCAACAGCTTGCAATTTCTCTTAAAGTGAGAATTGTTTTATTTAAGTGAAGATTTTCATGGCCATTGAACTGAAAACAGAAATTACTCTGTAATAGAAGCATTTCTGCAATAGCTCCAATTCTTTGGTCTGGTCACCTTCTGCCTCATGGGGAGCAAACAGATTTATGTCATTCTCAATTAGCATTCACCTTTCCAATGAAGTGAGACAGAAATCATCTTCTGACATAGCTAACATCTATCACAATCTCCCCATGTCACAATGAGCCAGGGCTCAGCAGTGATCTCCCTCTCTTCTCCAGGCCAATCCAGAGCAATACAGAGTGAGGTCCTCTGCAGACTGTGGAGGGCAATTGTCCCAAACATTTACTCTTCCAGTTTCATAAAATGTTGCACAATTCCCCCTAATGCCTGTCCCTGGTAGGAAAATAATAATAATAAAACAAACCCACTCATTTAGGCTGCACAGTTTGTTTGTCCTGAGTACAAATTAAACTTGGTTCCTTCCAAGACTGCAGAGGACAAATACTGCCTACATACTGTTTTCCCCCAATTTCATTTTTATGTGACTTTACTTTCAGCCCTTTTTCTCCCAATGTCTTGACTCAGCATGACGGTGATGACTTACCCACTAACACATCTATTTCCTTATACTGATAAATGCGGGTAACAACACACTACTGTCACTGAATCCTTATTCCTTACATTTCACTCTAGATCTCAACACCACATCCCCACTACAACATTCTTATCCACTTATTTCTCCTCTCAGCTTCCAGATAACCACCTCCTTTCCTTAATTAAGGAACACAAACAAGCAAACAAAAAACCTATTAGAAAAACCTGACTCATTAACTTCTAATTACACTGACCTTCACTGGCTTTCTTGTCTCTCCAGTTTCAAAATCATACATAAGTTAACTCTCACCCTTGACACGTTGATACTTCTTCGGTTAATAATGGTTGAACTATTTATACCACCCCAAGTGTTCAGGTCCACTGGTTTGAGTACAAATATAATGTAATATTCTGGGTTTCTTCCTGGGGTTCTCAAAGACAGCCAAGCCATGAGAAAACTGACATTTTTCAATTACTTTAATTCATCTTGAGTAGCTACAGTATGTCCTTGAGGAACCATGTTTTGGACCTGCTCAGGGAAACATTTGTATGAGACATTGGCTTAATCATTGGCTTAAGCCCAAACGGCCTTAAGAGGTAATGATACAATTGGTTTTGTCATGCCTTACATTGTTTTTTGTTTTGTTTTGTTTTCAGATTTCCACTATAAAGTAAAAGCAAGTGCAAGGATTCATTAATTTCTCCCCAAATTAATTCACTGCTTTATAATTACTAATTATAAATTAATATATAAATTAATTAATTATAATAATTAATTAATAATATTAATATATATAAATTAATACTAAAGACTCTCTTTGAGATGAGGGAGGAATGTACACATACTTACCTCCAGAACAAGAATTCATGTGAAGAAACCATTGTTCCAGACTGAAGAAAAACTATTCTTCAGACAAGCCACATTGGATTTATTTCAACTACATCAATAAGCACATTTTAATTGTCAGGTTTGTTTACATGAGACTGTACAAGCTGTCAAGGCCCATCAGCACTGGATAGAAAGCAACAAGTCACCCACTCAGCTCCATGCTGCTGATGTATTTGGTATTACCTTATCTAATGAGTCTTGACAGCCCTGGAAGCAGGAGCACTTCTTTTACCCGTATGTGCAAAAGGCAGCTTAAGCAAACAGCACAAGATAAGCAGAAGAAAGCTTCACCTCATCTCAATTTCATGTTTTTGCTCATATGGGCCACTTCAATTGCCTCTATAGAAAATGAGTCAGACCAACACTGTCTTGGCCCTCAAACGTCTATGACATTTTATTCAAAACTGTTGTCATTGTCTGCTTTTAAGCCTATATGACTGTTGGAGCATTAAGTCCAAGATGAATCACTCCCTTTCAGCACATGGCTGACATATTTCCATGCTGAGGGGCAGCAGCATGCAATATTGCAAGGAAAAACTTCTGTGGAAGTAGGTACAAGACAAAGAAGCTCTTCCAGTATGACATTAGATACTTTGCAGCTGCAGAAGGAAGTTCTTTGCCCATACACAATAACCTCTTGCAGATGAACTGGAATTTGTTTGAGGGACTCTTCTATCTAGTGCACTGACAATTGACAAATTAGACTGAGACAAACCAGCTCTTACATGAAAATGAGTTCAGCATTCTAGAAACACAATAATTAAATGGACCAATTAAAGGTCAACCAGGGGATCAGGCCCAGTCAGCATGGGTTTACGAACGGTAGATCCTGTCTGACAAACCTGATTTAATTCTATGACAAGGTGACCCGCTTAGTGGATGTGGGTCAGGCTGTTGATGTGGTCTACCTGGACTTCAGTAAGGCCTTTGACACTGTCCCCCATAACATTCTCATGGAGAAGCTGGCTGCCCATGCTCTGGATGGGTGTAAACTCCGCTAGGTGAAGCACTGGTTGGATGACCGGGCCCAAAGAGTCGTGGTCAATTGATTTTAATCCAGTTGGCGTCTGGTCACGAGTGGTGTTCCCCAAGGCTCAGTGCCGGGGCCGCTTCTGTTTAACATATTCATTGATGATCTTGATGAGGGGATTGAGTGCACCCTCAGTAAGTTTGCAGACGACACCATGCTGGGAGGGAGTGTTGATCTGCCAGAGGGGAGAAGAGCACTACAGAGGGACCTGGATAGACTGGATCGATGGGCCAAGGTTAATGGCATGAGTTTCAATAGGGCCAAGTGTCAGGTCCTGCATTTTGGTCACAACAACCCCAGGCAACCCTACAGGCTTGGGGAGGTGTGGCAGGAAAGCTGTCTGATGGAAAGGGACCTTGGTGTACTGGCTTGTATCAGGAATGGTGTGGTGAGCAGGACTAGGGAAGTCATCCTGCCCCTCTGCTCGGCATTGCTGAGGCCTCACCTTGAGTACTGTTTTTGGGCACCCCAGTACAAGAAGGACATGGAGGTACTGGAGCAGGTCCAAAGAAGGGCAACAAGGCTAGTGAAGGGCTTGGAAAATCAGCCCTATGAGGAGAGGCTGAGGAAGCTGGGGCTGTTTAGTCTGGGGAAAAGGAGGCTGAGGGGAGACATTATTACTCTCTTCCAGTACCTGAAAGGTGCTTACAGTGAGAGCGGGGTAGGTCTCTTCTCACTGGTGACAGGTGACAGGACGAAGGGAAATGGCCTCAAGTTGCGCCAGGGTAAGTTTAGGTTGGACGTTAGGAAACACTTCTTTACAGAAAGGGTGGTTAAACACTGGAATAGGCTCCCAGGAAGGTGGTTGAGTCACCATCCCTGGATGTGTTTAAGAGCTGTTTGGATGTGGTGCTCAGAGATACGATTTAGCAGGGGGTTATTAGAGTTAGGGTACTATGGTTAGGCTGCAGCTGGACTTGATCTTTGAGGTCCTTTCCAACCTGGGTAATTCTATGATTAATTGTTTCAAAGTCAGCAGACAGCAAAACCTTACAAAGTCACCAAAATGGGAGCAGGCAGTCACAAAGTCCACATCCAACCCAAAACCCCAAGAGTCCTCACATACAACTCTATGCACACTTTTGCATAGAAGATGGATAGTGGCAGAGCCCGACCTCTTTTTTCTCTCTCTGAGGTGGCAAAGCTAGACCGAAAATCTCCCCAAATTCCTGCCTTTTTTTTTTTTTTTAATCTTCTTTCTTTTGTGGCTGTTCCTTGTTTATGGCAATTTCAAAGAACTGGAGATGGATGAAGGAAGAAAGAAGCAAGCATTGCAGCCCTTCCATTCAAAGTACCTAACCAACCCCAGCCAGCACCTTGGTAACATTCAGCAGATCCTAACTTCAGAGCTGGTAAAAGCACACATGCTAGGGTGGCAGAGCCGTGTGTGGAAGAGGACTAAAAACAAAACCTTCACACTAGTGACTGCCAAGCTGTACCACAGGCAGCTCCAGCTATCCTGAGAAGGGCTCTGCTTTCTGCAGTGCTGAGTATGATGAGAATATAGTCCCACAAGCAGCCTTATGCATGCAAAGTAGTCTCTTGGTAGACTTGGTAAATACAGCTTGACATGGTCAAGAAAAGGATATTAACAACAGATGGGTACTTAAGCCCACTGTAATATTTTCACATTACCTGCAGGAGCACATTATCTGTTTCAGTATATATTGACTTGTCTTTGATAAAGAAATATCAAATGACTTTAGCTGAATGTTTCAATCTATTAACCTGACAAAAACAAAACAAAACAAAACAAAACAAAAAACAGCATTAGTTTTTCTTGCGTACTCAGGGAAAATCAGTACTAAGGTAGCTAACAGTCAGTGTGGGATAAAGCATGTGTAAAGACAGAAGACATGGTAAGATGTGATAGAGTGATCTGGATTGCAAAACTCAGTTGCATTTTAATTTCACAGCTATTGACTATTTAAAAAAAAAAAAAAAACTGCCCAAGTTGAAGTGATGTTTCTATTTAGTCATAAATACTGCTTTTATGCATGTCAGCTTAATTTCAGCAACAAGATATCCACAGGGCAGGGAGGATGTAAGTCCACTGAATACTGTAAGGTTGGCAGTTCCCACATGCCTAACTATCACAGCTTAAGAAAGACAACAGGCAAATCTGAAATGTAGATCTAGATTAACAAAGGAAACAAGGTATTTGCACTCTACCCTACGGTACCTGGTTAAACTTGCTTTTGAATTCTTTAAAAAATAATTAAGTAAACTTCAGCACATGGCAATTGATTGTAATTTCTCCAGAGCATCATCAAGCTAAAAATTTGCTGTTTTCACTCACTATCAGAGAATTAGTCCTAGAGGTCTTGGCCCTGTAACAGAACTGCTGTCCTTCTCTGAAATCAAGATGCCATTAAACCTGCATTTAAAAGAGTAATGCAGGGAGCCTGGGGATACTGCTACATACAGTTAGAAGAAAAGACAGCAGGAAACCCAGGAATCTTAATTAAACCAGAGACATCTGACTTTTGTTGCTGACTATTGCTAGAAATTTTGCATTTTGTGGCACTCCTAGTGTGGCGAAAGTTGCCTTGTTAGCCTTACTCTGCTGGAAACCAGTATAAATTTGTATGCTGACACTTGGACTTGAGGTGCCAGCTCTATCTGCAGTGACCATTTCTGCAAGACCAGAACACTCCTCTCCATGCTATAATCAGCATTACAGGACCCACCATAGCTGCTTAAACAGTTCAGACAGCCCAGCAAACTGAACTGTGATTTCAAGAAAGCAAAAAAGCACACAATCAATCAAAACCTTGGAATTATTTCATTTAGCTGCAAATATTTTGCACTAAATAAAAAATAACCCTTTCAATAATGTGTTGCTCCAAATGATAGATTACAAAACAAACAAACCACCCCTGAAACTACTATGAAAGAAATAGTCTTCTCTGCCTACATTCATAGGACTCTGACAACACCAAAAAAATCAATTTATTTTTTTTTTTTTACAGAACTACTTCTCAATGTTCCTCCTCCAGATGCAATTGTTATGTGCTTTGAAAGAAAAAAAAAACCCACAACTTTAAAGCCTGTTTGGGAATTTCAAGCTCCAGCCTTAAACAAAAACAAAAATGATTATGAATGAACAGAAAAAGAAGAGGGAGGATTTTCTTTTCTAACAGTTTGTTTTTCTTTGTGGTACCTGATAGTTCAGAACATTTAATTCCTTTTCCCTTTGCTATTCCCTTTTTATTATCTTTGGTTTGGAGATGGTTTTTTTTAATACATTTCTCAAGCCCTATAAAATTGCTTATTTTTCCCTTTCACTGCATCTTCCCCTGAGCCCAGGCTTAACAATTGCTTGCAAGCAATACTTTTTCCCCTGGAAGTGCTAAACAAATGCTTTTAATCTGCTATTATCCTGATTCATTTTAAAGATGAAGGGCAGCTGAAGGCAGTCCTTTCAAGCATTGTAGCTGATATACAAGAATGTGCTAAAATCTTCACTTTCTATCTAAATACAACCTACCCTAGGATTAAATGCATGTATGAAGATCTGTAAGTTTAAGCTATCCTTTAATGAATTTCACATGGGAGACTTCTAAAAACAGAATGCAAGTTATTTGTAAAATGACTTCAGTGACTTTTCCTTCATTCACTTGGCCTCCCCAGCAGCTACAGACCATCCCTTTGGGAAAATGATTTCCATTTAGCTGGCATGCAACAGCAGCAACAAAAGTGAGGTTGCTTGAGTGTGCAGAATCTCAAACAACTACAGATAAAATAGAAAAGGATTTTGAAATACAGTCACCAACTCTCAGACGGAAACCTGGATGGCAGGATTGTTAAGATCAAGATCTTTGTATCTGCTGGCCCTTACACTTGCAGATCCCAAATTAATCTCCTTGAATTAAATCAATACTGTAGATGAGACTGATATTATGACATAATTGGTACAGTCTGCAAGGAAAAAGGCTAAAAAGGGAAAAAAAAATCACACACAACAAGGTTAACCAGAATATAAAAGAAAGGGGCAAATATTTAGGTTCAAATACTTTAAACTGAAAACCTCCAAGTCCCCTTCCCCTAGACAAAGATCACAGGAGACAAACCTGCATATGAGTGAAATAGGAGACTTTCTCTGTGAGTTTTAAAAGCAAAAAATAAACAGTGCAGTACTATTTATTATGGAGCCATTAACATTACAGTTGCCTGTAAGGTGTCTTTCTTGAGCACTCACAAGTAACAATGAATCCTCAGCAGCTTGCTTACTGTAAAAGGTTAAAAAAAAAAATAACCAAAACAAGCCTTTGCTAGTGGGGTGTTGTGCCCAAAGGTACTTTGTCTCTGTTCTGAAATACCAGTCCAAACTGATTTCTCTTCAGTTGTCTGGAAAGCTTCAGCAACTGCCATTTCCAATTTCTCACAGAGAAAGTTGTCTCTTCAGCTCCATCAAATTCTATTGAACCTAGGAACTATATAACCCTCGTGGACAACAAGTGATGGGGAAGCCTCTAGAAATAGATATGAAGCTGTATGCTATTAAATCACTATGAGACCCAGAGTACCAACACAGCTCTGTGATGGTGCTGCAGGCCTTTCTGTTATAGCCCTTGCTAGCACATCTCCTGGGAAGTTTGCTGTTACCCTTAACACTGCATTCCTTTGATAAATCTTTGCAACAGGGGTGTCAGATCAGTGGCAAGAATGATGGAAATAGAATATTTTATTGGGTTGAGTCTGGACTTGGCTAATACACAGAAAAAACAAACGTGACAATTGCCATATATCTGCTGATTCCCAGTCCTTGCAATCAGGAATCCTTGAATCAATACTGAGCAAACCATCGGTTGCAGCACAAGCCCTTTCTCCATGCTGGGGCTAAACTTATCAAATTCATGAACTATAACTTCAAAAGTTCATGTAACCAATACTGGCTCCTGAAGAATATCAAATGGAAGCACCTTGACATCGCAGCTCATTCAGTTAAAATCATCATTTGTATTTACATAAAGAAAACATAACTCCGTCAACCTTTTTTCAAAGGATTTGAGTTAGCACTACCATCTGCAGTTAAGTAAGCTTAGAACTTCATTTGCATTAAATAAGATATTTAAGCAACTAAACTTAAACAAGAAGGCCATCTAGAGCTCAAGGCAAGTATTAAATCCAGTTTAATGAAAACACACTTGGCTATCTACTTTCAATATAATTTTGTGTGAGGTTACTCTATAGAGGATAGATTGCAGAGGCATCTTACATTTCAGCAGAATGAAGCATTGTCTTTGTAGCTAAGTTGCTTATAACGGTGGGAACCCCAGAACATTCCTATATTCCAGTACTCAAAGTAAGGCTGACTTCCACAAATATTACTAGAACAGCCTCTGCAGCCACCTACAGCAAAAATTCAGCAACTGGCAAGTTAAGAGCCATAGAAATAAAAAGCAGAGCCCACAGAATGTGTCTTTATGGCACTTCATGCCAGGTACAATTCAGAGAAACAAACAGCCTGCTTAATGAATGCTGTGACTCTTCAGCACAAGTGGAGAATATCCCTAGATTATTCTGATGCAAATAACCTTGTTCCATTGCTTGAAGTAACCTTTAGACTAGTTCACAGCTAGACAGTGATGTCAAAATATGTCAAAACAGGACAAAAATTAAATTAATAGTTTAACTCCTGAATTGAGTTTCCCTCAAAGATGAGGCCTCTTTCAACCTATTTTTGTCACCATCAACCAAAAATCATAGAAATACAGAATATCCCACATTGGAAGAGACCCATAGGATCATCAAATCCACTCCCTGGCTCCACAAAGAACCACTCAAAAATCAGACCATATGTCTGAGAGTGTTGTCCAGATGCTTTTTGAACACTGAGAAGCTCGGTGCAGTGACCATTTCCCTGAGGAGGCTGTTCTGGTGCCTGACCACCTTACCGGTGAAGAACTTTTTCCTGATATCCAACCTGGGCCTCCTCTGATCTCTTCCTAATTGTGTATAGCTCACAACTTTTTCAGTGAATCATAGAATCATGCAGGTTGGAAAAGATTTCTAAGATTATATAGTTCGACCATCAACCCATCACCACCATGCTCACTAAACTATGTCCATAAGTGCCACATCTACACATTTCTTGAATACCTCCAGGGATGATGATTCTACCACTTCCCTGGGCAGTCTATTCCAATACCTCACTACTGTTTCAGAGAACAATATTTTTCCTAATATTCAACCTGAACCTCCACTGGCACAACTTGAGGCATCACCTCTCATCCAATCACTGCTACCTGGGAGAAGAAACTAACTCCCACCTGGCTCCCACAAGCCTTCCTTTAAGGGAGCTGTAGAGACTGATAAGGTCTCTCCCAAGCCTACTGTGCTAACTGTGCAGGAGGCTTGGGTAGGAGGAGGTCACTACCCATATTTCTCAAAGGAGATGAGGAATGGCTAACCAAGAGGTACATCCTGTATACGAGCACTGTAGTCCAGGATAGAGGTGTCATTGAAGCTCCACCATAAACACAGTCTGTCTGTGGCAACAGACCACCTAAATCCAAGAATATTCACATTAAGGCACAGTCTCTGAAGGACTGGATTAGCAACTCACAGTACAGTTTCAAGTTACTCATGATCCACTCTTAATACAACTACATCGAGGTAGTCCTCAAAAATTAGAAGGGGTGGCTGACACCACCTGTCAAATCTTACTAACTTTTGTGCTTGTAGCTAGCTTTGTGAAGGCATTTAATTTTGTTTGGTGGTACATTCACTTAGAATCTCTTCCCTGAAGTGGTTTGTGAGAAAAGTGAAAGAGGTCGGCTTCTGTGTATGTACATCTTGGCAATTCTAGTTTGGAAAAAGTGCCAGCTGTAAAAAAGTTAAAAAACAAACAAGGAAACAAAAAAACCCTAAAACTAAAACTATTTGAGGATATGCTTAAGATTAATAAAAAGAGCTGATTGTATTCCCACAGCAGTTCAGCCTGCAGAATCTACAGGATGACAGTGATACCCATGCTTACAAAGTGCTTGGCAGGAAACTCGTTCAATATGATGGCATGTGTAACAAGCTATGCCTTGAAAAAGTCAGCTCTCGCATTTTAAGGTGGTTCTGTGAATCTTGACAGTTCTTCAGTTAAGGATGAATCCCACAGATCCTGCTGTGGGATAGGACAACAGGCCAACACACTTTTCTTGCCTGTGGATATCAGAGAACATGCAAAAGAACTAGAACAACAGGAGATTCACTTACAACACTTTTTTAGTGTGATTGGAGAAAGAATTTGGTTGCATTGTCAGTTATGTTGAGAAGGTCATGTCTTATTTAAAGCATAAGCTAGCAGAACTGGCTGGTATTACCATCATTCCTGTTAGTGGTTGTTCTGATTACATCACTGCAACCCCAATGTCACAGTGCAAGATGTGATTTCCTGCCCGCTCTTCTCTCCCCAAACATTGTGCCAAAACCAGCAGGGGGTGATTTTTACATTTGGTCCCATAGATATCAATGGGAATGGGTGGCTGCAAGCAGCTTCATCTTGTTTATGAATAGCTTAGTTGAAAAAAAAGTGAAAAATTTCAAAGCAAGTGACTTCAAAATTTCAGGAAAAAAGAATAGACCATGCTGTTCCTGCAAGTAGATGAAGAAACCAACAAGGCTGGCTTCTGAGTGGGAACCTCATGATGGGTCACACTGAGAGGACCGTGGTATCATGCATTAAGTACACAGAACTCTGCTGCTTTAAGTTGCACTGCAGTCAATACCAACTGAAAACCAAAGCAGCGAGTTATGTTACATCATGAAGACATCAAATCCATGGTGCACTGCACTTCCCACAAACAGAAAAGCTTTAAAAGCTGACAATCTTCTCATCAGAGCAGCTGGTCTTCACACAGTGCCAGCCATCAGCAGCTACCGATTTAAACAAAATGAGAAAGCCACTACTACTTACACCCTGCAGCCAGCAGCGTTGCTACAGATTCAAGGTGGAGCACAGTTAGAGCATGTCACAGTTAGCTCCAGGCAGAACAAAGTAGAGCTGCAGAGTTCACAGCATGAAGAGTACTTGAAGAAGTCTCTCCATCATTTGTTTTGCAACAAACATTTTTGTAGTAGTATTTATTTGACAGATAAGGGGGGGTGGGGAGTGAGGGGGGCGTGGAACAATTAGTATATGTACTTACAGAAAGAGTCAAAACTAGGATTTTATCACAACTTTTTTTTTTTTTTTTTTTTTTTTTAACCTTTCCATAAACTCTACTAGCTAGATACTAGTGCAGCATTGCTTTTCTGAGAAACTTTCAGTGATGGCCTGCAAAACTCTTTATGTTCACTGGGCATATTCAAACAATTTGGAGCAACTCCAGTAGATGTCAAAGCACACTAACATTTACTTGGAAACTGTATAAGCCTTGAAACAATTCATTGTTTTCCTAGGGCGTGGCTTTGTCTAACCCACACAAACAAAACTGATCTAAACACATACAGGGATTTGCTCAGCAGCACGGTATGACTATATGTATGCATGCATGTATGCATGCAGTAAACAGCAAAGGATGACCTAGCTTAAAAGCCTGAACCACAGGATTATTAACTCCCTGCCATGGTTGTTCTGAGTACTCATGAATAGCTATTTCCTTCTGCACTTTCTTCTCACCTCAAAACAAATGGAAAAAAAAAAAGCAAGGTATTTGGAAAAGAGCTCTGGAACTGAAACAAAAGGTAACAGTTCAAACCCTTAAGAACACATAGCATCCACTTAAACTTCTACATTACAAACCACAAGCCAGCGAGAGCATACTGAACTTGTTCGGACAGAAAACCACGTCTCCCCCAGGGAAAGAGGAGGTGGTAATGCCTTAAGGACAGAGATTTCACTGTCTTCCCCCTGTCAGTCAGGTTTAATGACAAAAGGCTTTCTCTGTACATGTAGCTTTCCTGTTGAAAACATGACACTGTGACCACAGCGCTCTGACCTTTTCTCCTGAACAAACAGCAAGCTCTACAAGTTGATCTACACTGCAAAAAGCAACATAAGGAAGATATCCTTGAGCTAGCTAAAAACAATCTGTGGATATTACTGTTATAACATTACAGTCATCTACAAGGGCCATTTATTGATTTGAAAAATCAGGTTAATTTACACTAGGTACAACGAAACTCACATGGCTAATCATCTTTTTACAAGCCACGCCCATAGCTTGGAACAACGTGACATGA
Organism: Gallus gallus; assembly: GCF_016699485.2. Taxonomy (NCBI): domain Eukaryota; kingdom Metazoa; phylum Chordata; class Aves; order Galliformes; family Phasianidae; genus Gallus; species Gallus gallus. The sequence goes on from NC_052534.1 coordinate 11,880,033, forward strand.
TACTCTATCTATGTAACCAATTCTGGTTCATGTTGAGTATACTTGCAACACACAAAGTGGAACTGTGCAAATATATTGTAGTTTAATCTACAGTAGCTGGGATGAGCTTCCAAAAGTTAAAAAGCAGTCTTGAGAAAGAAGAATCCAAACAGAGCTACTGAATGCAAACATGTTATCTCTGGTCCAGAAAGTCCAGGGATGAATCTGTCATGTTACTCAGCACGAGTTAGATGTGCATTAGTGGATGCACAAGCTGGAGTACACATGCCTTGTTCCCCCAGTTTGAACTTTCCCCGAGCTCTTGTGAAGTTCCATTCTTCTAATTGTACCTGGACAAATACTTGATCTTTAAATGATATTTTTCGCTTAAAGGGGTATTTTTGAAAAGAAAATGGGGGATTTTGGGGAAAATGGGGGATTTTCGAAGCGAAAACAAGTAATTTTCGAGTTAAATGGGGGATTTTAAAAAAGAAAACGAGTGATTTTTGGGATAAATGAAGGATTCTCGAAGAGAAAATGGGTGATTTTTGTGTAAATGAGGGATTTTCAAAAAGAAAATGCATGATTTTCTAGTTAAATGGGAAATTTTCAAGGAGAAAATGCATGATTTTGGCTTACATCAGGGATTTTTGAAAAGACAATGCATGATTTTCTAGTTAAATGGATAATTTTCGAAGAGAAAATGGGTGATTTTTGCTTAAATGCATGATTTTTTTTAAAAAAATGCACGATTTTCAAAATAAATGGGCAATTCTTGAAGTGAAAATGTGTGATTTTTGCTGAAATGGGGGATTTACAAAAAGAAAACGAGCGATTTTTGGGGTTAAATGGGGGATTTTCAAAAAGAAAATGGGTGATTTTCAAGGTAAATGGCAAATTTTCGAAGAAAAAACAGGTGATATTCTCTTAAATGGGAAATTCTCGAAGAGAAAATGGGTGATTTTTGGGTTAAATAGGGGACTTTCGAAGAGAAAATGGGTGATTTTCGGGTTAAATGGGGAATTTTCAAAAAGAAAATGAGTGATTTTCAAGGTAAATGGCGGATTTTCGAAGAGAAAATGGGTGATTTTCTCTTAAATGTAAAGTTCTCAAAGAGAAAATGGGTGATTTCTGCATAAATGAGGGATTAAAAAAAAAAAACCAAATGATTTTCTAGTTAAATGGGGGATTTTCGAAGAGAAAATGGGTGATTTCTGCGTAAATGAGGGATTCTCGAAGGGAAAATGCATGATTTTGGGGTTAAATGGGGGATTTTCAAAGAGAAAATGCACGATTTTCTAGTTAAAGGGATAATTTTCAAAGAGAAAATGTGTGATTTTCGCTTGAATCGAGCTTTTTCAAAGAGAAAATGAATGATTTTGGAAATAAAAGGGGGATTTTTGAAGAGAAAATGGGTGATTTCTGCATAAATGAGGGATTTTTGAAAAGAAAACAGGTGATTTTTGTGCTGAATGAGGGATTTTCAAAGAAAAAATGGATTATTTTTGCTAAAATGAAGGATTTTCAAAGAGTAAATGAATGATTTTCACTTAAATGGGGGATTTTCAAAGAGAAAATGGCTGATTTTCACTAAAATGAGGGATTTTCAAAGAGGAAATGGGTGATTTTTGCATAAATGAGGGATTCTCGAAGGGAAAATGGGTGATTTTGGGGTTAAATGGGGGATTTTCAAAGAGAAAATGCATGATTTTCTAGTTAAATGGATAATTTTCAAAGAGAAAATGGTTGATTTTTTGCGTAAATGGGGGATTTTCGAAAAGAAAACGGGTGATTTTCGGGTTAAATAGGGGATTTTCAAAGAAAAAATGCGTGATTTTTGGGTTAAATGGGATTTTTTTTAAGAGAAAATGAGTGATTTTCGCTTAAATCGGGTTTTTTTTCGAAGAGAAAATGCATGATTTGGGGGATAAAAGGGGGATTTCTGAAGAGAAAATGGGTGATTTTTGCGTAAATGAGGGATTTTTGAAGAGAAAATGCATGATTTTTTGGGGATAAATGGGGGATTTTTGAAAAGAAAACAGGTGATTTTTGTGCTAAATGGGGGATTTTCAAAGAAAAAATGGGATATTTTCACTAAAATGAAGGATTTTCAAAGAGTAAATGAATGATTTTCGCTTAAATGGGGGATTTTCAATGAGAAAATGGGTGATTTTCGCTTAAATCGGGTTTTTTTTGGAAAAAAAATGCATGATTTTCGTGTTAAATGGGAAATTTTCAGAGAGAAACTGCATGATTTTTGGGGATAAATGGGGGATTTTTGAAGAGAAGGTGGGTGATTTTTGGGTGAAATGGGAATTTTCGAAAAGAAAACAGGTGATTTTTGGGTTAAATGGGGGATTTTCAAAGAGAAAATGGAAGATTTTGGCTTAAATCAGGGATTTTTGAAGAGAAAATGGGTGATTTCTGCATAAATGAGGGATTTTTGAAAAGAAAACGGGTGATTTTTGTGCTAAATGGGGGATTTTCAAAGAGAAAATGGATTATTTTCACTAAAATGAAGGATTTTCAAAGAGTAAATGAATGATTTTTGCTTAAATTGGGGATTTTCAATGAGAAAATGGGTGATTTTCACTAAAATGAGGGATTATCAAAGAGAAAATAAGTGATTTTTGCGGAAATGAGGGATTCTCGAAGGGAAAATGGGTGATTTTTGGGTTAAATGGCGGATTTTCAAAGAGAAAATGCATGATTTTCTAGTTAAATGGATAATTTTCGAATAGAAAACGGTTGATTTTTGCGTAAATGGGGGATTTTCGAAAAGAAAACGGGTGGTTTTCGGGTTAAATAGGGGATTTTCAAAGAAAAAATGCGTGATTTTTGGGTTAAATGGGATTTTTTTTAAGAGAAAATGAGTGATTTTCGCTTAAATCGGTTTTTTTCGAAGAGAAAATGCATGATTTGGGGGATAAATGGGGGATTTCAGAAGAGAAAATGGGTGATTTTTGCGTAAATGAGGGATTTTTGAAGAGAAAATGCATGATTTTGGGGATGAATGGGGGATTTTTGAAGAGAAAATGGGTGATTTTTTGCGTAAATGTGGGATTTTCGAAGAGAAAATGGGTGATTTTCGGGTTGAATGGGGGATTTTTGAAGAGAAAATGGGTGATTTCTGCGTAAATGACGGATTTTCGAAGAGAAAATGAGTGATTTTTGGGTTAAATGGGGGATTTTCAAAGAGAAACGGCATGATTTTTGGGTGAAATGGGGAATTTTCGAAAAGAAAACAGGTGATTTTCAGGTTAAATGGGGGATTTTCAAAGAGAAAATGGGTGATTTTCGCTTAAATCGGGGATTTTTGAAGAGAAAATGGGTGATTTCTGCATAAATGAGAGATTTTTAAAAAGAAAACAGGTGATTTTTGTGGTAAATGGGGGATTTTCAAAGAAAAAATGGATTATTTTCGCTAAAATGAAGGATTTTCAAAGAGTAAATGAATGATTTTTGCTTAAATTGGGGTTTTTCAATGAGAAAATGGGTGATTTTCACTAAAATGAGGGATTTTCAATGAGAAAACAAGTGATTTTTGCGTAAATGAGGGATTTTCGAAGAGAAAACGGGTGATTTTTGTGGAAAATGGGGGATTTTCAAGGAGAAAATGGGTGATTTTTGCGTAAATGAGGGATTCTCGAAGGTTAAATGGGTGATTTTTGGGTTAAATGGGGGATTTTCAAAGAGAAAATGCATGATTTTTGGGTGAAATGGGGAATTTTCGAAAAGAAAACAGGTGATTTTCAGGTTAAATGGGGGATTTTCAAAGAGAAAATGGGTGATTTTCGCTTAAATCGGGGATTTTTGAAGAGAAAATGGGTGATTTCTGCATAAATGAGGGATTTTTAAAAAGAAAACAGGTGATTTTTGTGGTAAATGGGGGATTTTCAAAGAAAAAATGGATTATTTTCGCTAAAATGAAGGATTTTCAAAGAGTAAATGAATGATTTTTGCTTAAATTGGGGTTTTTCAATGAGAAAATGGGTGATTTTCACTAAAATGAGGGATTTTCAAAGAGAAAATGGGTGATTTTGGGGTTAAATGGGGAATTTTCGAAAAGAAAACGGGTGATTTTCGCTTAAATGGGGGATTTTCAAGGAGAAAGTGGGTGATTTTTGCGTAAATGAGGGATTCTCGAAGGGAAAATGGGTGATTTTTGGGTTAAATGGGAATTTTTTTAAGAGAAAATGAGTGATTTTCGCTTAAATCGTTTTTTTTCGAAGAGAAAATGCATGATTTGGGGGATAAAAGGGGGATTTTTGAAGAGAAAATGGGGGATTTTTGCATAAATGGGGGATTTCCGAAGAGAAAATGGGTGATTTTTGTGGAAAATGGGGGATTTTCAAAGAGAAAATGGGTGATTTTGGTTTTAAATGGGGAATTTTCGAAAAGAAAACGGGTGATTTTTGCTTAAATGGGGGATTTTCAAGGAGAAAATGGGTGATTTCTGCGTAAATGAGGGATTCTCGAAGGGAAAATGGGTGATTTTGGGGTTAAATGGGGGATTTTCAAAGAGAAAATGCATGATTTTCTAGTTAAATGGATAATTTTTGAAGAGAAAATAATTGTTTTTTGCGTAAATGGGGGATTTTTGAAGAGAAAATGCATGATTTTGGGGATGAATGGAGGATTTTTGAAGAGAAAATGGGTGATTTTTGCATAAATGTGGGATTTTCGTAGAGAAAATGGGTGATTTGGGGGATAAATGGGGGATTTTTGAAGAGAAAATGGGTGATTTCTGCGTAAAAGACGGATTTTCGAAGAGAAAATGATTTTCGCTTAAATCGGGTTTTTTCGAAGAGAAAATGCATGATTTGGGGGATAAAAGGGGGATTTCAGAAGAGAAAATGGGTGATTTTTGCGTAAATGAGGGATTTTTGAAGAGAAAATGCATGATTTTGGGGATGAATGGGGGATTTTTGAAGACAAAATGTGTGATTTCTGCGTAAATGAGGGATTTTTGAAGAGAAAATGGGTGATTTTCGGGTTGAATGGGGGATTTTTGAAGAGAAAATGGGTGATTTTTGCGTAAATGTGGGATTTTCGAAGAGAAAATGGGTGATTTTGGGGATAAATGGGGGGTTTTTCAAAGAGAAAATGGGTGATTTCTTCGTAAGTGACGGATTTTCGAAGAGAAAATGAGTGATTTTCGGGTTAAATGGGGGATTTTCAAAGAGAAACGGCATGATTTTTGGGTGAAATGGGGAATTTTCGAAAAGAAAACAGGTGATTTTCAGGTTAAATTGGGGTTTTTCAATGAGAAAATGGGTGATTTTCACTAAAATGAGGGATTTTCAATGAGAAAACAAGTGATTTTTGCGTAAATGAGGTTTCTTTGAAGAGAAAATGGGTGATTTTTGTGGAAAATGGGGGATTTTCGAAGAGAAAATGGGTGATTTTGGTTTTAAATGGGGAATTTTCGAAAAGAAAACGGGTGATTTTCGCTTAAATGGGGGATTTTCAAGGAGAAAATGGGTGATTTTTGCGTAAATGAGGGATTCTCGAAGGGAAAATGGGTGATTTTTGGGTTAAATGGGATTTTTTTTGAAGAGAAAATGAGTGATTTTCGCTTAAATCGTTTTTTTTCGAAGAGAAAATGCATGATTTGGGGGATGAATGGGGGATTTTTGAAAAGAAAATGGGGGATTTTTGTGTAAATGGGGGATTTTCGAAGAGAAAATGGGTGATTTTTGTGGAAAATGGGGGATTTTCAAAGAGAAAATGGGTGATTTTGGGGTTAAATGGGGAATTTTCGAAAAGAAAACGGGTGATTTTCGCTTAAATGGGGGATTTTCAAAGAGAAAATGGGTGATATTTGCGTAAATGAGGGATTCTCGAAGGGAAAATGGGTGATTTTTGGGTTAAATGGGGGATTTTCAAAGAGAAAATGCATGATTTTCTAGTTAAATGGATAATTTTTGAAGAGAAAATGGTTGTTTTTTGCGTAAATGGGGGATTTTTGAAGAGAAAATGCATGATTTTGGGGATGAATGGGGGATTTTTGAAGAGAAAATGGGTGATTTTTGCGTAAATGTGGGATTTTCGTAGAGAAAATGGGTGATTTGGGGGATAAATGGAGGATTTCTGAAGAGAAAATGGGTGATTTCTGCGTAAATGATGGATTTTCGAAGAGAAAATGAGTGATTTTTGGGTTAAATGGGGGATTTTCAAAGAGAAACGGCATGATTTTTGGGTTAAATGGGGAATTTTCGAAAAGAAAACAGGTGATTTTCAGGTTAAATGGGGGATTTTCAAAGAGAAAATGGGTGATTTTCGCTTAAATCGGGGATTTTTGAAGAGAAAATGGGTGATTTCTGCATAAATGAGGGATTTTTAAAAAGAAAACGGGTGATTTTCGCTTAAATGGGGGATTTTCAAGGAGAAAGTGGGTGATTTTTGCGTAAATGAGGGATTCTCGAAGGGAAAATGGGTGATTTTTGGGTTAAATGGGGGATTTTCAAAGAGAAAATGCATGATTTTCTAGTTAAATGGATAATTTTTGAAGAGAAAATGGTTGTTTTTTGCGTAAATGGGGGATTTTCGAAAAGAAAACGGATGGTTTTTGGGTTAAATAGGGGATTTTCAAAGAAAAAATGCGTGATTTTTGGGTTAAATGGGATTTTTTTTAAGAGAAAATGAGTGATTTTCGCTTAAATCGTTTTTTTTTCGAAGAGAAAATGCATGATTTGGGGGATAAAAGGGGGATTTTTGAAAAGAAAATGGGTGATTTTTGCGTAAATGGGGGATTTCTGAAGAGAAAATGAGTGATTTTTGTGGAAAATGGGGGATTTTCAAAGAGAAAATGGGTGATTTTGGGGTTAAATGGGGAATTTTCGAAAAGAAAACGGGTGATTTTTGCTTAAATGGGGGATTTTCAAAGAGAAAATGAGTGATTTTTGCGTAAATGAGGGATTCTCGAAGGTTAAATGGGTGATTTTTGGGTTAAATGGGGGATTTTCAAAGCGAAAATGCATGATTTTCTAGTTAAATGGATAATTTTTGAAGAGAAAATGGTTGTTTTTTGCGTAAATGGGGGATTTTCGAAAAGAAAACGGGTGGTTTTCGGGTTAAATAGGGGATTTTCAAAGAAAAAAATGCGTGATTTTTGGGTTAAATGGGAATTTTTTTAAGAGAAAATGAGTGATTTTCGCTTAAATTGGTTTTTTTCGAAGAGAAAATGCATGATTTGGGGGATAAATGGGGGATTTCTGAAGAGAAAATGGGTGATTTTTGCGTAAATGAGGGATTTTTAAAAAGAAAACGGGTGATTTTTGTGGTAAATGGGGGATTTTCAAAGAAAAAATGGATTATTTTCGCTAAAATGAAGGATTTTCAAAGAGTAAATGAATGATTTTTGCTTAAATTGGGGATTTTCAATGAGAAAATGGGTGATTTTCACTAAAATGAGGGATTATCAAAGAGAAAATAAGTGATTTTTGCATAAATGAGGGATTTTCGAAGAGAAAATGGGTGATTTTTGTGGAAAATGGGGGATTTTCAAAGAGAAAATGGGTGATTTTGGGGTTAAATGGGGAATTTTCGAAAAGAAAACGGGTGATTTTCGCTTAAATGGGGGATTTTCAAGGAGAAAATGGGTGATCTTTGCGTAAATGAGGGATTCTCGAAGGGAAAATGGGTGATTTTTGGGTTAAATGGCGGATTTTCAAAGAGAAAATGCATGATTTTCTAGTTAAATGGATAATTTTTGAAGAGAAAATGGTTGTTTTTTGCGTAAATGGGGGATTTTCGAAAAGAAAACAGGTGATTTTTGTGGTAAATGGGGGATTTTCAAAGAAAAAATGGATTATATTCGCTAAAATGAAGGATTTTCAAAGATCGGTTTTTTTCGAAGAGAAAAATCGGTTTTTTTCGAAGAGAAAATGCATGATTTGGGGGATAAAAGGGGGATTTTTGAAGAGAAAATGGGGGATTTTTGCGTAAATGTGGGATTTCCGAAGAGAAAATGGGTGATTTTGGGGATAAATGGGGGATTTTTGAAGAGAAAATGGGTGATTTCTGCGTAAATGACGGATTTTCGAAGAGAAAATGAGTGATTTTTGGGTTAAATGGGGGATTTTCAAAGAGAAACGGCATGATTTTTGGGTGAAATGGGGAATTTTCGAAAAGAAAACAGGTGATTTTCAGGTTAAATGGGGGATTTTCAAAGAGAAAATAGGTGATTTTCGCTTAAATCGGGGATTTTTGAAGAGAAAATGGGTGATTTCTGCATAAATGAGGGATTTTTAAAAAGAAAACGGGTGATTTTTGTGGTAAATGGGGGATTTTCAAAGAAAAAATGGATTATTTTCGCTAAAATGAAGGATTTTCAAAGAGTAAATGAATGATTTTTGCTTAAATTGGGGTTTTTCAATGAGAAAATGGGTGATTTTCACTAAAATGAGGGATTATCAAAGAGAAAATAAGTGATTTTTGCGTAAATGAGGGATTTTCGAAGAGAAAATGGGTGATTTTTGTGGAAAATGGGGGATTTTCAAAGAGAAAATGGGTGATTTTGGGGTTAAACGGGGAATTTTCGAAAAGAAAACGGGTGATTTTCGCTTAAATGGGGGATTTTCAAGGAGAAAATGGGTGATTTTTGCGTAAATGACGGATTTTCAAAGAGAAAATGGGTGATTTTGGGGATAAATGGCGGATTTTCAAAGAGAAAATGCATGATTTTCTAGTTAAATGGATAATTTTTGAAGAGAAAATGGTTGTTTTTTGCGTAAATGGGGGATTTTCGAAAAGAAAACGGGTGGTTTTCGGGTTAAATAGGGCATTTTCAAAGAAAAAATGCGTGATTTTTGGGTTAAATGGGAATTTTTTTAAGAGAAAATGAGTGATTTTCGCTTAAATTGGTTTTTTTCGAAGAGAAAATGCATGATTTGGGGGATAAATGGGGGATTTCTGAAGAGAAAATGGGTGATTTTTGCGTAAATGAGGGATTTTTAAAAAGAAAACGGGTGATTTTTGTGGTAAATGGGGGATTTTCAAAGAAAAAATGGATTATTTTCGCTAAAATGAAGGATTTTCAAAGAGTAAATGAATGATTTTTGCTTAAATTGGGGTTTTTCAATGAGAAAATGGGTGATTTTCACTAAAATGAGGGATTTTCAAAGAGAAAATGGGTGATTTTGGGGTTAAATGGGGAATTTTCGAAAAGAAAACGGGTGATTTTCGCTTAAATGGGGGATTTTCAAGGAGAAAGTGGGTGATTTTTGCGTAAATGAGGGATTCTCGAAGGGAAAATGGGTGATTTTTGGGTTAAATGGGAATTTTTTTAAGAGAAAATGAGTGATTTTCGCTTAAATCGTTTTTTTTCGAAGAGAAAATGCATGATTTGGGGGATAAAAGGGGGATTTTTGAAGAGAAAATGGGGGATTTTTGCATAAATGGGGGATTTCCGAAGAGAAAACGGGTGATTTTTGTGGAAAATGGGGGATTTTCAAAGAGAAAATGGGTGATTTTGGTTTTAAATGGGGAATTTTCGAAAAGAAAACGGGTGATTTTTGCTTAAATGGGGGATTTTCAAGGAGAAAATGGGTGATTTCTGCGTAAATGAGGGATTCTCGAAGGGAAAATGGGTGATTTTGGGGTTAAATGGGGGATTTTCAAAGAGAAAATGCATGATTTTCTAGTTAAATGGATAATTTTTGAAGAGAAAATAATTGTTTTTTGCGTAAATGGGGGATTTTTGAAGAGAAAATGCATGATTTTGGGGATGAATGGAGGATTTTTGAAGAGAAAATGGGTGATTTTTGCATAAATGTGGGATTTTCGTAGAGAAAATGGGTGATTTGGGGGATAAATGGGGGATTTTTGAAGAGAAAATGGGTGATTTCTGCGTAAAAGACGGATTTTCGAAGAGAAAATGATTTTCGCTTAAATCGGGTTTTTTCGAAGAGAAAATGCATGATTTGGGGGATAAAAGGGGGATTTCAGAAGAGAAAATGGGTGATTTTTGCGTAAATGAGGGATTTTTGAAGAGAAAATGCATGATTTTGGGGATGAATGGGGGATTTTTGAAGACAAAATGTGTGATTTCTGCGTAAATGAGGGATTTTTGAAGAGAAAATGGGTGATTTTCGGGTTGAATGGGGGATTTTTGAAGAGAAAATGGGTGATTTTTGCGTAAATGTGGGATTTTCGAAGAGAAAATGGGTGATTTTGGGGATAAATGGGGGGTTTTTCAAAGAGAAAATGGGTGATTTCTTCGTAAGTGACGGATTTTCGAAGAGAAAATGAGTGATTTTCGGGTTAAATGGGGGATTTTCAAAGAGAAACGGCATGATTTTTGGGTGAAATGGGGAATTTTCGAAAAGAAAACAGGTGATTTTCAGGTTAAATTGGGGTTTTTCAATGAGAAAATGGGTGATTTTCACTAAAATGAGGGATTTTCAATGAGAAAACAAGTGATTTTTGCGTAAATGAGGTTTCTTTGAAGAGAAAATGGGTGATTTTTGTGGAAAATGGGGGATTTTCGAAGAGAAAATGGGTGATTTTGGTTTTAAATGGGGAATTTTCGAAAAGAAAACGGGTGATTTTCGCTTAAATGGGGGATTTTCAAGGAGAAAATGGGTGATTTTTGCGTAAATGAGGGATTCTCGAAGGGAAAATGGGTGATTTTTGGGTTAAATGGGATTTTTTTGAAGAGAAAATGAGTGATTTTCGCTTAAATCGTTTTTTTTCGAAGAGAAAATGCATGATTTGGGGGATGAATGGGGGATTTTTGAAAAGAAAATGGGGGATTTTTGTGTAAATGGGGGATTTCCGAAGAGAAAATGGGTGATTTTTGTGGAAAATGGGGGATTTTCAAAGAGAAAATGGGTGATTTTGGGGTTAAATGGGGAATTTTCGAAAAGAAAACGGGTGATTTTCGCTTAAATGGGGGATTTTCAAAGAGAAAATGGGTGATATTTGCGTAAATGAGGGATTCTCGAAGGGAAAATGGGTGATTTTTGGGTTAAATGGGGGATTTTCAAAGAGAAAATGCATGATTTTCTAGTTAAATGGATAATTTTTGAAGAGAAAATGGTTGTTTTTTGCGTAAATGGGGGATTTTTGAAGAGAAAATGCATGATTTTGGGGATGAATGGGGGATTTTTGAAGAGAAAATGGGTGATTTTTGCGTAAATGTGGGATTTTCGTAGAGAAAATGGGTGATTTGGGGGATAAATGGGGGATTTCTGAAGAGAAAATGGGTGATTTCTGCGTAAATGATGGATTTTCGAAGAGAAAATGAGTGATTTTTGGGTTAAATGGGGGATTTTCAAAGAGAAACGGCATGATTTTTGGGTTAAATGGGGAATTTTCGAAAAGAAAACAGGTGATTTTCAGGTTAAATGGGGGATTTTCAAAGAGAAAATGGGTGATTTTCGCTTAAATCGGGGATTTTTGAAGAGAAAATGGGTGATTTCTGCATAAATGAGGGATTTTTAAAAAGAAAACGGGTGATTTTCGCTTAAATGGGGGATTTTCAAGGAGAAAGTGGGTGATTTTTGCGTAAATGAGGGATTCTCGAAGGGAAAATGGGTGATTTTTGGGTTAAATGGGGGATTTTCAAAGAGAAAATGCATGATTTTCTAGTTAAATGGATAATTTTTGAAGAGAAAATGGTTGTTTTTTGCGTAAATGGGGGATTTTCGAAAAGAAAACGGGTGGTTTTTGGGTTAAATAGGGGATTTTCAAAGAAAAAATGCGTGATTTTTGGGTTAAATGGGATTTTTTTTAAGAGAAAATGAGTGATTTTCGCTTAAATCGTTTTTTTTTCGAAGAGAAAATGCATGATTTGGGGGATAAAAGGGGGATTTTTGAAAAGAAAATGGGTGATTTTTGCGTAAATGGGGGATTTCTGAAGAGAAAATGAGTGATTTTTGTGGAAAATGGGGGATTTTCAAAGAGAAAATGGGTGATTTTGGGGTTAAATGGGGAATTTTCGAAAAGAAAACGGGTGATTTTTGCTTAAATGGGGGATTTTCAAAGAGAAAATGAGTGATTTTTGCGTAAATGAGGGATTCTCGAAGGTTAAATGGGTGATTTTTGGGTTAAATGGGGGATTTTCAAAGCGAAAATGCATGATTTTCTAGTTAAATGGATAATTTTTGAAGAGAAAATGGTTGTTTTTTGCGTAAATGGGGGATTTTCGAAAAGAAAACGGGTGGTTTTCGGGTTAAATAGGGGATTTTCAAAGAAAAAATGCGTGATTTTTGGGTTAAATGGGAATTTTTTTAAGAGAAAATGAGTGATTTTCGCTTAAATTGGTTTTTTTCGAAGAGAAAATGCATGATTTGGGGGATAAATGGGGGATTTCTGAAGAGAAAATGGGTGATTTTTGCGTAAATGAGGGATTTTTAAAAAGAAAACGGGTGATTTTTGTGGTAAATGGGGGATTTTCAAAGAAAAAATGGATTATTTTCGCTAAAATGAAGGATTTTCAAAGAGTAAATGAATGATTTTTGCTTAAATTGGGGATTTTCAATGAGAAAATGGGTGATTTTCACTAAAATGAGGGATTATCAAAGAGAAAATAAGTGATTTTTGCAGTAAATGAGGGATTTTCGAAGAGAAAATGGGTGATTTTTGTGGAAAATGGGGGATTTTCAAAGAGAAAATGGGTGATTTTGGGGTTAAATGGGGAATTTTCGAAAAGAAAACGGGTGATTTTCGCTTAAATGGGGGATTTTCAAGGAGAAAATGGGTGATCTTTTGCGTAAATGAGGGATTCTCGAAGGGAAAATGGGTGATTTTGGGGTTAAATGGGGGATTTTCAAAGAGAAAATGCATGATTTTCTAGTTAAATGGATAATTTTTGAAGAGAAAATGGTTGTTTTTTGCGTAAATGGGGGATTTTCGAAAAGAAAACAGGTGATTTTTGTGGTAAATGGGGGATTTTCAAAGAAAAAATGGATTATATTCGCTAAAATGAAGGATTTTCAAAGATCGGTTTTTTTCGAAGAGAAAAATCGGTTTTTTTCGAAGAGAAAATGCATGATTTGGGGGATAAAAGGGGGATTTCTGAAGAGAAAATGGGTGATTTTTGCGTAAATGACGGATTTTCAAAGAGAAAATGGGTGATTTTGGGGATAAATGGGGGATTTTTGAAGAGAAAATGGGTGATTTCTGCGTAAATGACGGATTTTCAAAGAGAAAATGTGTGATTTTCGGGTTAAATGGGGGATTTTCAAAGAGAAACGGCATGATTTTTGGGTGAAATGGGGAATTTTCGAAAAGAAAACAGGTGATTTTCAGGTTAAATGGGGGATTTTCAAAGAGAAAATAGGTGATTTTCGCTTAAATCGGGGATTTTTGAAGAGAAAATGGGTGATTTCTGCATAAATGAGGGATTTTTAAAAAGAAAACGGGTGATTTTTGTGGTAAATGGGGGATTTTCAAAGAAAAAATGGATTATTTTCGCTAAAATGAAGGATTTTCAAAGAGTAAATGAATGATTTTTGCTTAAATTGGGGTTTTTCAATGAGAAAATGGGTGATTTTCACTAAAATGAGGGATTATCAAAGAGAAAATAAGTGATTTTTGCGTAAATGAGGGATTTTCGAAGAGAAAATGGGTGATTTTTGTGGAAAATGGGGGATTTTCAAAGAGAAAATGGGTGATTTTGGGGTTAAATGGGGAATTTTCGAAAAGAAAACGGGTGATTTTCGCTTAAATGGGGGATTTTCAAGGAGAAAATGGGTGATTTTTGCGTAAATGAGGGATTCTCGAAGGGAAAATGGGTGATTTTGGGGTTAAATGGGGGATTTTCAAAGAGAAAATGCATGATTTTCTAGTTAAATGGATAATTTTTGAAGAGAAAATGGTTGTTTTTTGCGTAAATGGGGGATTTTCGAAAAGAAAACGGGTGGTTTTCGGGTTAAATAGGGGATTTTCAAAGAAAAAATGCGTGATTTTTGGGTTAAATGGGAATTTTTTTAAGAGAAAATGAGTGATTTTCGCTTAAATTGGTTTTTTTCGAAGAGAAAATGCATGATTTGGGGGATAAATGGGGGATTTCTGAAGAGAAAATGGGTGATTTTTGCGTAAATGAGGGATTTTTAAAAAGAAAACGGGTGATTTTTGTGGTAAATGGGGGATTTTCAAAGAAAAAATGGATTATTTTCGCTAAAATGAAGGATTTTCAAAGAGTAAATGAATGATTTTTGCTTAAATTGGGGTTTTTCAATGAGAAAATGGGTGATTTTCACTAAAATGAGGGATTTTCAAAGAGAAAATGGGTGATTTTGGGGTTAAATGGGGAATTTTCGAAAAGAAAACGGGTGATTTTCGCTTAAATGGGGGATTTTCAAGGAGAAAGTGGGTGATTTTTGCGTAAATGAGGGATTCTCGAAGGGAAAATGGGTGATTTTTGGGTTAAATGGGAATTTTTTTAAGAGAAAATGAGTGATTTTCGCTTAAATCGTTTTTTTTCGAAGAGAAAATGCATGATTTGGGGGATGAATGGGGGATTTTTGAAAAGAAAATGGGGGATTTTTGTGTAAATGGGGGATTTCCGAAGAGAAAACGGGTGATTTTTGTGGAAAATGGGGGATTTTCAAAGAGAAAATGGGTGATTTTGGTTTTAAATGGGGAATTTTCGAAAAGAAAACGGGTGATTTTTGCTTAAATGGGGGATTTTCAAGGAGAAAATGGGTGATTTCTGCGTAAATGAGGGATTCTCGAAGGGAAAATGGGTGATTTTGGGGTTAAATGGGGGATTTTCAAAGAGAAAATGCATGATTTTCTAGTTAAATGGATAATTTTTGAAGAGAAAATAATTGTTTTTTGCGTAAATGGGGGATTTTTGAAGAGAAAATGCATGATTTTGGGGATGAATGGAGGATTTTTGAAGAGAAAATGGGTGATTTTTGCATAAATGTGGGATTTTCGTAGAGAAAATGGGTGATTTGGGGGATAAATGGGGGATTTTTGAAGAGAAAATGGGTGATTTCTGCGTAAAAGACGGATTTTCGAAGAGAAAATGATTTTCGCTTAAATCGGGTTTTTTCGAAGAGAAAATGCATGATTTGGGGGATAAAAGGGGGATTTCAGAAGAGAAAATGGGTGATTTTTGCGTAAATGAGGGATTTTTGAAGAGAAAATGCATGATTTTGGGGATGAATGGGGGATTTTTGAAGACAAAATGTGTGATTTTTGCGTAAATGAGGGATTTCGAAGAGAAAATGAGTGATTTTTGTGGAAAATGGGGGATTTTCAAAGAGAAAATGGGTGATTTTGGGGTTAAATGGGGAATTTTCGAAAAGAAAACGGGTGATTTTTCGCTTAAATGGGGGATTTTCAAGGAGAAAATGAGTGATTTTTGCGTAAATGAGGGATTCTCGAAGGTAAATGGGTGATTTTTGGGTTAAATGGGGGATTTTCAAAGCGAAAATGCATGATTTTCTAGTTAAATGGATAATTTTTGAAGAGAAAATGGTTGTTTTTTGCGTAAATGGGGGATTTTCGAAAAGAAAACGGGTGGTTTTCGGGTTAAATAGGGGATTTTCAAAGAAAAAATGCGTGATTTTTGGGTTAAATGGGAATTTTTTTAAGAGAAAATGAGTGATTTTCGCTTAAATTGGTTTTTTTCGAAGAGAAAATGCATGATTTGGGGGATAAAATGGGGGATTTCTGAAGAGAAAATGGGTGATTTTTGCGTAAATGAGGGATTTTTAAAAAGAAAACGGGTGATTTTTGTGGTAAATGGGGGATTTTCAAAGAAAAAATGGATTATTTTCGCTAAAATGAAGGATTTTCAAAGAGTAAATGAATGATTTTTGCTTAAATTGGGGATTTTCAATGAGAAAATGGGTGATTTTCACTAAAATGAGGGATTATCAAAGAGAAAATAAGTGATTTTTGCGTAAATGAGGGATTTTCGAAGAGAAAATGGGTGATTTTTGTGGAAAATGGGGGATTTTCAAAGAGAAAATGGGTGATTTTGGGGTTAAATGGGGAATTTTCGAAAAGAAAACGGGTGATTTTCGCTTAAATGGGGGATTTTCAAGGAGAAAATGGGTGATTTTTGCGTAAATGAGGGATTCTCGAAGGGAAAATGGGTGATTTTGGGGTTAAATGGGGATTTTCAAAGAGAAAATGCATGATTTTCTAGTTAAATGGATAATTTTCGAAGAGAAAATGGTTGTTTTTTGCGTAAATGGGGGATTTTCGAAAAGAAAACGGGTGGTTTTCGGGTTAAATAGGGGATTTTCAAAGAAAAAATGCGTGATTTTTGGGTTAAATGGGATTTTTTTTAAGAGAAAATGAGTGATTTTCGCTTAAATCGTTTTTTTTCGAAGAGAAAATGCATGATTTGGGGGATAAAAGGGGGATTTTTGAAAAGAAAATGGGTGATTTTTGCGTAAATGGGGGATTTCTGAAGAGAAAATGAGTGATTTTTGTGGAAAATGGGGGATTTTCAAAGAGAAAATGGGTGATTTTGGGGTTAAATGGGGAATTTTCGAAAAGAAAACGGGTGATTTTTGCTTAAATGGGGGATTTTCAAAGAGAAAATGAGTGATTTTTGCGTAAATGAGGGATTCTCGAAGGTTAAATGGGTGATTTTTGGGTTAAATGGGGGATTTTCAAAGCGAAAATGCATGATTTTCTAGTTAAATGGATAATTTTTGAAGAGAAAATGGTTGTTTTTTGCGTAAATGGGGGATTTTCGAAAAGAAAACGGGTGGTTTTCGGGTTAAATAGGGGATTTTCAAAGAAAAAATGCGTGATTTTTGGGTTAAATGGGAATTTTTTTAAGAGAAAATGAGTGATTTTCGCTTAAATTGGTTTTTTTCGAAGAGAAAATGCATGATTTGGGGGATAAATGGGGGATTTCTGAAGAGAAAATGGGTGATTTTTGCGTAAATGAGGGATTTTTAAAAAGAAAACGGGTGATTTTTGTGGTAAATGGGGGATTTTCAAAGAAAAAATGGATTATTTTCGCTAAAATGAAGGATTTTCAAAGAGTAAATGAATGATTTTTGCTTAAATTGGGGATTTTCAATGAGAAAATGGGTGATTTTCACTAAAATGAGGGATTATCAAAGAGAAAATAAGTGATTTTTGCGTAAATGAGGGATTTTCGAAGAGAAAATGGGTGATTTTTGTGGAAAATGGGGGATTTTCAAAGAGAAAATGGGTGATTTTGGGGTTAAATGGGGAATTTTCGAAAAGAAAACGGGTGATTTTCGCTTAAATGGGGGATTTTCAAGGAGAAAATGGGTGGTTTTTGCGTAAATGAGGGATTCTCGAAGGGAAAATGGGTGATTTTGGGGTTAAATGGGGGATTTTCAAAGAGAAAATGCATGATTTTCTAGTTAAATGGATAATTTTCGAAGAGAAAATGGTTGTTTTTTGCGTAAATGGGGGATTTTCGAAAAGAAAACAGGTGATTTTTGTGGTAAATGGGGGATTTTCAAAGAAAAAATGGATTATATTCGCTAAAATGAAGGATTTTCAAAGATCGGTTTTTTTCGAAGAGAAAAATCGGTTTTTTTCGAAGAGAAAATGCATGATTTGGGGGATAAAAGGGGGATTTCTGAAGAGAAAATGGGTGATTTTTGCGTAAATGACGGATTTTCAAAGAGAAAATGGGTGATTTTGGGGATAAATGGGGGATTTTTGAAGAGAAAATGGGTGATTTCTGCGTAAATGACGGATTTTCAAAGAGAAAATGTGTGATTTTCGGGTTAAATGGGGGATTTTCAAAGAGAAACGGCATGATTTTTGGGTGAAATGGGGAATTTTCGAAAAGAAAACAGGTGATTTTCAGGTTAAATGGGGGATTTTCAAAGAGAAAATAGGTGATTTTCGCTTAAATCGGGGATTTTTGAAGAGAAAATGGGTGATTTCTGCATAAATGAGGGATTTTTAAAAAGAAAACGGGTGATTTTTGTGGTAAATGGGGGATTTTCAAAGAAAAAATGGATTATTTTCGCTAAAATGAAGGATTTTCAAAGAGTAAATGAATGATTTTTGCTTAAATTGGGGTTTTTCAATGAGAAAATGGGTGATTTTCACTAAAATGAGGGATTATCAAAGAGAAAATAAGTGATTTTTGCGTAAATGAGGGATTTTCGAAGAGAAAATGGGTGATTTTTGTGGAAAATGGGGGATTTTCAAAGAGAAAATGGGTGATTTTGGGGTTAAATGGGGAATTTTCGAAAAGAAAACGGGTGATTTTCGCTTAAATGGGGGATTTTCAAGGAGAAAATGGGTGGTTTTTGCGTAAATGAGGGATTCTCGAAGGGAAAATGGGTGATTTTTGGGTTAAATGGCGGATTTTCAAAGAGAAAATGCATGATTTTCTAGTTAAATGGATAATTTTTCGAAGAGAAAATGGTTGTTTTTTGCGTAAATGGGGGATTTTCGAAAAGAAAACGGGTGGTTTTCGGGTTAAATAGGGGATTTTCAAAGAAAAAATGCGTGATTTTTGGGTTAAATGGGATTTTTTTAAGAGAAAATGAGTGATTTTCGCTTAAATCGGTTTTTTTCGAAGAGAAAATGCATGATTTGGGGATAAAAGGGGGATTTCTGAAGAGAAAATGGGTGATTTTTGCGTAAATGAGGGATTTTTAAAAGGAAAACTGGGTGATTTTTGTGGTAAATGGGGGATTTTCAAAGAAAAAATGGATTATTTTCGCTAAAATGAAGGATTTTCAAAGAGTAAATGAATGATTTTTGCTTAAATTGGGGATTTTCAATGAGAAAATGGGTGATTTTCACTAAAATGAGGGATTATCAAAGAGAAAATAAGTGATTTTTGCGTAAATGAGGGATTTTCGAAGAGAAAATGGGTGATTTTTGTGGAAAATGGGGGATTTTCAAAGAGAAAATGGGTGATTTTGGGGTTAAATGGGGAATTTTCGAAAAGAAAACGGGTGATTTTCGCTTAAATGGGGGATTTTCAAGGAGAAAATGGGTGATTTTTGCGTAAATGAGGGATTCTCGAAGGGAAAATGGGTGATTTTGGGGTTAAATGGGGGATTTTCAAAGAGAAAATGCATGATTTTCTAGTTAAATGGATAATTTTTGAAGAGAAAATGGTTGTTTTTTGCGTAAATGGGGGATTTTCGAAAAGAAAACAGGTGATTTTTGTGGTAAATGGGGGATTTTCAAAGAAAAAATGGATTATATTCGCTAAAATGAAGGATTTTCAAAGATCGGTTTTTTTCCAAGAGAAAAATCGGTTTTTTTCGAAGAGAAAATGCATGATTTGGGGGATAAAAGGGGGATTTCTGAAGAGAAAATGGGTGATTTTTGCGTAAATGACGGATTTTCAAAGAGAAAATGGGTGATTTTGGGGATAAATGGGGGATTTTTGAAGAGAAAATGGGTGATTTCTGCGTAAATGACGGATTTTCAAAGAGAAAATGTGTGATTTTTCGGGTTAAATGGGGGATTTTCAAAGAGAAACGGCATGATTTTTGGGTGAAATGGGGAATTTTCGAAAAGAAAACAGGTGATTTTCAGGTTAAATGGGGGATTTTCAAAGAGAAAATAGGTGATTTTCGCTTAAATCGGGGATTTTTGAAGAGAAAATGGGTGATTTCTGCATAAATGAGGGATTTTTAAAAAGAAAACGGGTGATTTTTGTGGTAAATGGGGGATTTTCAAAGAAAAAATGGATTATTTTCGCTAAAATGAAGGATTTTCAAAGAGTAAATGAATGATTTTTGCTTAAATTGGGGTTTTTCAATGAGAAAATGGGTGATTTTCACTAAAATGAGGGATTATCAAAGAGAAAATAAGTGATTTTTGCGTAAATGAGGGATTTTCGAAGAGAAAATGGGTGATTTTTGTGGAAAATGGGGGATTTTCAAAGAGAAAATGGGTGATTTTGGGGTTAAATGGGGAATTTTCGAAAAGAAAACGGGTGATTTTCGCTTAAATGGGGGATTTTCAAGGAGAAAATGGGTGATTTTTGCGTAAATGAGGGATTCTCGAAGGGAAAATGGGTGATTTTGGGGTTAAATGGCGGATTTTCAAAGAGAAAATGCATGATTTTCTAGTTAAATGGATAATTTTCGAAGAGAAAATGGTTGTTTTTTGCGTAAATGGGGGATTTTCGAAAAGAAAACGGGTGGTTTTCGGGTTAAATAGGGGATTTTCAAAGAAAAAATGCGTGATTTTTGGGTTAAATGGGATTTTTTTTAAGAGAAAATGAGTGATTTTCGCTTAAATCGGTTTTTTTTCGAAGAGAAAATGCATGATTTGGGGGATAAAAGGGGGATTTCTGAAGAGAAAATGGGTGATTTTTGCGTAAATGAGGGATTTTTAAAAAGAAAACGGGTGATTTTTGTGGTAAATGGGGGATTTTCAAAGAAAAAATGGATTATTTTCGCTAAAATGAAGGATTTTCAAAGAGTAAATGAATGATTTTTGCTTAAATTGGGGATTTTCAATGAGAAAATGGGTGATTTTCACTAAAATGAGGGATTATCAAAGAGAAAATAAGTGATTTTTGCGTAAATGAGGGATTTTCGAAGAGAAAATGGGTGATTTTTGTGGAAAATGGGGGATTTTCAAAGAGAAAATGGGTGATTTTGGGGTTAAATGGGGAATTTTCGAAAAGAAAACGGGTGATTTTCGCTTAAATGGGGGATTTTCAAGGAGAAAATGGGTGATTTTTGCGTAAATGAGGGATTCTCGAAGGGAAAATGGGTGATTTTGGGGTTAAATGGCGGATTTTCAAAGAGAAAATGCATGATTTTCTAGTTAAATGGATAATTTTTGAAGAGAAAATGGTTGTTTTTTGCGTAAATGGGGGATTTTCGAAAAGAAAACGGGTGGTTTTCGGGTTAAATAGGGGATTTTCAAAGAAAAAATGCGTGATTTTTGGGTTAAATGGGATTTTTTTTAAGAGAAAATGAGTGATTTTCGCTTAAATCGGTTTTTTTTCGAAGAGAAAATGCATGATTTGGGGGATAAAAGGGGGATTTCTGAAGAGAAAATGGGTGATTTTTGCGTAAATGAGGGATTTTTGAAGAGAAAATGCATGATTTTGGGGATGAATGGGGGATTTTTGAAGAGAAAATGGGTGATTTTTGCGTAAATGTGGGATTTTCGAAGAGAAAATGGGTGATTTTGGGGATAAATGGGGGATTTTTGAAGAGAAAATGGGTGATTTCTGCGTAAATGATGGATTTTCGAAGAGAAAATGAGTGATTTTCGGGTTAAATGGGGGATTTTCAAAGAGAAACGGCATGATTTTTGGGTTAAATGGGGAATTTTTGAAAAGAAAACAGGTGATTTTCAGGTTAAATGGGGGATTTTCAAAGAGAAAATGGGTGATTTTCGCTTAAATCGGGGATTTTTGAAGAGAAAATGGGTGATTTCTGCATAAATGAGGGATTTTTAAAAAGAAAACGGGTGATTTTTGTGGTAAATGGGGGATTTTCAAAGAAAAAATGGATTATTTTCGCTAAAATGAAGGATTTTCAAAGAGTAAATGAATGATTTTTGCTTAAATTGGGGATTTTCAATGAGAAAATGGGTGATTTTCACTAAAATGAGGGATTATCAAAGAGAAAATAAGTGATTTTTGCGTAAATGAGGGATTTTCGAAGAGAAAATGGGTGATTTTTGTGGAAAATGGGGGATTTTCAAAGAGAAAATGGGTGATTTTGGGGTTAAATGGGGAATTTTCGAAAAGAAAACGGGTGATTTTCGCTTAAATGGGGGATTTTCAAGGAGAAAATGGGTGATTTTTGCGTAAATGAGGGATTCTCGAAGGGAAAATGGGTGATTTTTGGGTTAAATGGCGGATTTTCAAAGAGAAAATGCATGATTTTCTAGTTAAATCGGGATAATTTTTGAAGAGAAAATGGTTGATTTTTGCGTAAATGAGGGATTTTCGAAAAGAAAACAGGTGATTTTTGTGGTAAATGGGGGATTTTCAAAGAAAAAATGGATTATATTCGCTAAAATGAAGGATTTTCAAAGATCGGATTTTTTCGAAGAGAAAAATTGGTTTTTTTCGAAGAGAAAATGCATGATTTGGGGGATAAAAGGGGGATTTCTGAAGAGAAAATGGGTGATTTTTGCGTAAACGACGGATTTTCAAAGAGAAAATGGGTGATTTTGGGGATAAATGGGGGATTTTTGAAGAGAAAATGGGTGATTTCTGCGTAAATGACGGATTTTCAAAGAGAAAATGTGTGATTTTCGGGTTAAATGGGGGATTTTCAAAGAGAAACGGCATGATTTTTGGGTGAAATGGGGAATTTTCGAAAAGAAAACAGGTGATTTTCAGGTTAAATGGGGGATTTTCAAAGAGAAAATGGGTGATTTTCGCTTAAATCGGGGATTTTTGAAGAGAAAATGGGTGATTTCTGCATAAATGAGGGATTTTTAAAAAGAAAACGGGTGATTTTTGTGGTAAATGGGGGATTTTCAAAGAAAAAATGGATTATTTTCGCTAAAATGAAGGATTTTCAAAGAGTAAATGAATGATTTTTGCTTAAATTGGGGATTTTCAATGAGAAAATGGGTGATTTTCACTAAAATGAGGGATTATCAAAGAGAAAATAAGTGATTTTTGCGTAAATGAGGGATTTTCGAAGAGAAAATGGGTGATTTTTGTGGAAAATGGGGGATTTTCAAAGAGAAAATGGGTGATTTTGGGGTTAAATGGGGAATTTTCGAAAAGAAAACGGGTGATTTTCGCTTAAATGGGGGATTTTCAAGGAGAAAATGGGTGATTTTTGCGTAAATGAGGGATTCTCGAAGGGAAAATGGGTGATTTTGGGGTTAAATGGGGGATTTTCAAAGAGAAAATGCATGATTTTCTAGTTAAATGGATAATTTTTGAAGAGAAAATGGTTGTTTTTTGCGTAAATGGGGGATTTTCGAAAAGAAAACGGGTGGTTTTCGGGTTAAATAGGGGATTTTCAAAGAAAAAATGCGTGATTTTTGGGTTAAATGGGATTTTTTTTAAGAGAAAATGAGTGATTTTCGCTTAAATCGGTTTTTTTTCGAAGAGAAAATGCATGATTTGGGGGATAAAAGGGGGATTTTTGAAAAGAAAATGGGTGATTTTTGCGTAAATGAGGGATTTCTCGAAGAGAAAATGAGTGATTTTTGTGGTAAATGGGGGATTTTCAAAGAGAAAATGGATTATTTTCGGCTTAAAATGAGGAATTTTCGAAAGAATCGGTGATTTTTTGCTTAAATGGGGGATTTTCAAAGAGAAAATGAGTGATTTTTGCGTAAATGAGGGATTCTCGAAGGTTAAATGGGTGATTTTTGGGTTAAATGGGGGATTTTCAAAGCGAAAATGCATGATTTTCTAGTTAAATGGATAATTTTTGAAGAGAAAATGGTTGTTTTTTGCGTAAATGGGGGATTTTCGAAAAGAAAACGGGTGGTTTTCGGGTTAAATAGGGATTTTCAAAGAAAAAATGCGTGATTTTTGGGTTAAATGGGAATTTTTTTAAGAGAAAATGAGTGATTTTCGCTTAAATTGGTTTTTTTCGAAGAGAAAATGCATGATTTGGGGGATAAATGGGGGATTTCTGAAGAGAAAATGGGTGATTTTTGCGTAAATGAGGGATTTTTAAAAAGAAAACGGGTGATTTTTGTGGTAAATGGGGGATTTTCAAAGAAAAAATGGATTATTTTCGCTAAAATGAAGGATTTTCAAAGAGTAAATGAATGATTTTTGCTTAAATTGGGGATTTTCAATGAGAAAATGGGTGATTTTCACTAAAATGAGGGATTATCAAAGAGAAAATAAGTGATTTTTGCGTAAATGAGGGATTTTCGAAGAGAAAATGGGTGATTTTTGTGGAAAATGGGGGATTTTCAAAGAGAAAATGGGTGATTTTGGGGTTAAATGGGGAATTTTCGAAAAGAAAACGGGTGATTTTCGCTTAAATGGGGGATTTTCAAGGAGAAAATGGGTGATTTTTGCGTAAAT
The DNA here is from genome assembly GCF_016699485.2 of Gallus gallus. NCBI lineage: Eukaryota > Metazoa > Chordata > Aves > Galliformes > Phasianidae > Gallus > Gallus gallus. The sequence continues at coordinate 11,903,932 of NC_052534.1, forward strand.
GAGGGATTCTCGAAGGGAAAATGGGTGATTTTGGGGTTAAATGGGGGATTTTCAAAGCGAAAATGCATGATTTTCTAGTTAAATGGATAATTTTTGAAGAGAAAATGGTTGTTTTTTGCGTAAATGGGGGATTTTCGAAAAGAAAACGGGTGGTTTTCGGGTTAAATAGGGGATTTTCAAAGAAAAAATGCGTGATTTTTGGGTTAAATGGGATTTTTTTTAAGAGAAAATGAGTGATTTTCGCTTAAATCGGTTTTTTTTCGAAGAGAAAATGCATGATTTGGGGGATAAAAGGGGGATTTTTGAAAAGAAAATGGGTGATTTTTGCGTAAATGGGGGATTTCTGAAGAGAAAATGAGTGATTTTTGTGGAAAATGGGGGATTTTCAAAGAGAAAATGGGTGATTTTGGGGTTAAATGGGGAATTTTCGAAAAGAAAACGGGTGATTTTTGCTTAAATGGGGGATTTTCAAAGAGAAAATGAGTGATTTTTGCGTAAATGAGGGATTCTCGAAGGTTAAATGGGTGATTTTTGGGTTAAATGGGGGATTTTCAAAGCGAAAATGCATGATTTTCTAGTTAAATGGATAATTTTTGAAGAGAAAATGGTTGTTTTTTGCGTAAATGGGGGATTTTCGAAAAGAAAACGGGTGGTTTTCGGGTTAAATAGGGGATTTTCAAAGAAAAAATGCGTGATTTTTGGGTTAAATGGGAATTTTTTTAAGAGAAAATGAGTGATTTTCGCTTAAATTGGTTTTTTTCGAAGAGAAAATGCATGATTTGGGGGATAAAAGGGGGATTTCTGAAGAGAAAATGGGTGATTTTTGCGTAAATGAGGGATTCTCGAAGGGAAAATGGGTGATTTTTGTGGAAAATGGGGGATTTTCAAAGAGAAAATGGGTGATTTTGGGTGAAATGGGGAATTTTCGAAAAGAAAACAGGTGATTTTCAGGTTAAATGGGGGATTTTCAAAGAGAAAATAGGTGATTTTGGGCTTAAATCGGGGATTTTTGAAGAGAAAATGGGTGATTTCTGCATAAATTAGGGATTTTTAAAAAGAAAACGGGTGATTTTTGTGGTAAATGGGGGATTTTCAAAGAAAAAATGGATTATTTTCGCTAAAATGAAGGATTTACAAAGAGTAAATGAATGATTTTTGCTTAAATTGGGGATTTTTCAATGAGAAAATGGGTGATTTTCACTAAAATGAGGGATTATCAAAGAGAAAATAAGTGATTTTTGCGTAAATGAGGGATTTTCGAAGAGAAAATGGGTGATTTTTGTGGAAAATGGGGGATTTTCAAAGAGAAAATGGGTGATTTTGGGGTTAAATGGGGAATTTTCGAAAAGAAAACGGGTGATTTTCGCTTAAATGGGGGATTTTCAAGGAGAAAATGGGTGATTTTTGCGTAAATGAGGGATTCTCGAAGGGAAAATGGGTGATTTTGGGGTTAAATGGGGGATTTTCAAAGAGAAAATGCATGATTTTCTAGTTAAATGGATAATTTTTGAAGAGAAAATGGTTGTTTTTTGCGTAAATGGGGGATTTTCGAAAAGAAAACGGGTGGTTTTCGGGTTAAATAGGGGATTTTCAAAGAAAAAATGCGTGATTTTTGGGTTAAATGGGATTTTTTTTAAGAGAAAATGAGTGATTTTCGCTTAAATCGGTTTTTTTTCGAAGAGAAAATGCATGATTTGGGGGATAAAAGGGGGATTTTTGAAAAGAAAATGGGTGATTTTTGCGTAAATGGGGGATTTCTGAAGAGAAAATGAGTGATTTTTGTGGAAAATGGGGGATTTTCAAAGAGAAAATGGGTGATTTTGGGGTTAAATGGGGAATTTTCGAAAAGAAAACGGGTGATTTTTGCTTAAATGGGGGATTTTCAAAGAGAAAATGAGTGATTTTTGCGTAAATGAGGGATTCTCGAAGGTTAAATGGGTGATTTTTGGGTTAAATGGGGGATTTTCAAAGCGAAAATGCATGATTTTCTAGTTAAATGGATAATTTTTGAAGAGAAAATGGTTGTTTTTTGCGTAAATGGGGGATTTTCGAAAAGAAAACGGGTGGTTTTCGGGTTAAATAGGGGATTTTCAAAGAAAAAATGCGTGATTTTTGGGTTAAATGGGAATTTTTTTAAGAGAAAATGAGTGATTTTCGCTTAAATTGGTTTTTTTTCGAAGAGAAAATGCATGATTTGGGGGATAAATGGGGGATTTCTGAAGAGAAAATGGGTGATTTTTGCGTAAATGAGGGATTTTTAAAAAGAAAACGGGTGATTTTTGTGGTAAATGGGGGATTTTCAAAGAAAAAATGGATTATTTTCGCTAAAATGAAGGATTTTCAAAGAGTAAATGAATGATTTTTGCTTAAATTGGGGATTTTTCAATGAGAAAATGGGTGATTTTCACTAAAATGAGGGATTATCAAAGAGAAAATAAGTGATTTTTGCGTAAATGAGGGATTTTCGAAGAGAAAATGGGTGATTTTTGTGGAAAATGGGGGATTTTCAAAGAGAAAATGGGTGATTTTGGGGTTAAATGGGGAATTTTCGAAAAGAAAACGGGTGATTTTCGCTTAAATGGGGGATTTTCAAGGAGAAAATGGGTGATTTTTGCGTAAATGAGGGATTCTCGAAGGGAAAATGGGTGATTTTGGGGTTAAATGGCGGATTTTCAAAGAGAAAATGCATGATTTTCTAGTTAAATGGATAATTTTTGAAGAGAAAATGGTTGTTTTTTGCGTAAATGGGGGATTTTCGAAAAGAAAACAGGTGATTTTTGTGGTAAATGGGGGATTTTCAAAGAAAAAATGGATTATATTCGCTAAAATGAAGGATTTTCAAAGATCGGTTTTTTTCGAAGAGAAAAATTGGTTTTTTTCGAAGAGAAAATGCATGATTTGGGGGATAAAAGGGGGATTTCTGAAGAGAAAATGGGTGATTTTTGCGTAAATGACGGATTTTCAAAGAGAAAATGGGAGATTTTGGGGATAAATGGGGGATTTTTGAAGAGAAAATGGGTGATTTCTGCGTAAATGACGGATTTTCAAAGAGAAAATGTGTGATTTTTGGGTTAAATGCGGGATTTTCAAAGAGAAACGGCATGATTTTTGGGTGAAATGGGGAATTTTCGAAAAGAAAACAGGTGATTTTCAGGTTAAATGGGGGATTTTCAAAGAGAAAATGGGTGATTTTCGCTTAAATCGGGGATTTTTGAAGAGAAAATGGGTGATTTCTGCATAAATGAGGGATTTTTAAAAAGAAAACGGGTGATTTTTGTGGTAAATGGGGGATTTTCAAAGAAAAAATGGATTATTTTCGCTAAAATGAAGGATTTTCAAAGAGTAAATGAATGATTTTTGCTTAAATTGGGGTTTTTCAATGAGAAAATGGGTGATTTTCACTAAAATGAGGGATTATCAAAGAGAAAATAAGTGATTTTTGCGTAAATGAGGGATTTTCGAAGAGAAAATGGGTGATTTTTGTGGAAAATGGGGGATTTTCAAAGAGAAAATGGGTGATTTTGGGGTTAAATGGGGAATTTTCGAAAAGAAAACGGGTGATTTTCGCTTAAATGGGGGATTTTCAAGGAGAAAATGAGTGATTTTTGCGTAAATGAGGGATTCTCGAAGGGAAAATGGGTGATTTTGGGGTTAAATGGGGGATTTTCAAAGAGAAAATGCATGATTTTCTAGTTAAATGGATAATTTTGAAGAGAAAATGGGTGATTTTTGCGTAAATGGGGGATTTTCGAAAAGAAAACAGGTGATTTTTGTGGTAAATGGGGGATTTTCAAAGAAAAAATGGATTATATTCGCTAAAATGAAGGATTTTCAAAGATCGGTTTTTTTCCAAGAGAAAAATCGGTTTTTTTCGAAGAGAAAATGCATGATTTGGGGGATAAAAGGGGGGATTTCTGAAGAGAAAATGGGTGATTTTTGCGTAAATGACGGATTTTCAAAGAGAAAATGGGAGATTTTGGGGATAAATGGGGGATTTTTGAAGAGAAAATGGGTGATTTCTGCGTAAATGACGGATTTTCAAAGAGAAAATGAGTGATTTTCGGGTTAAATGGGGGATTTTCAAAGAGAAACGGCATGATTTTTGGGTGAAATGGGGAATTTTCGAAAAGAAAACAGGTGATTTTCAGGTTAAATGGGGGATTTTCAAAGAGAAAATAGGTGATTTTCGCTTAAATCGGGGATTTTTGAAGAGAAAATGGGTGATTTCTGCATAAATGAGGGATTTTTAAAAAGAAAACGGGTGATTTTTGTGGTAAATGGGGGATTTTCAAAGAAAAAATGGATTATTTTCGCTAAAATGAAGGATTTTCAAAGAGTAAATGAATGATTTTTGCTTAAATTGGGGATTTTTCAATGAGAAAATGGGTGATTTTCACTAAAATGAGGGATTATCAAAGAGAAAATAAGTGATTTTTGCGTAAATGAGGGATTTTCGAAGAGAAAATGGGTGATTTTTGTGGAAAATGGGGGATTTTCAAAGAGAAAATGGGTGATTTTGGGGTTAAATGGGGAATTTTCGAAAAGAAAACGGGTGATTTTCGCTTAAATGGGGGATTTTCAAGGAGAAAATGGGTGATTTTTGCGTAAATGAGGGATTCTCGAAGGGAAAATGGGTGATTTTGGGGTTAAATGGCGGATTTTCAAAGAGAAAATGCATGATTTTCTAGTTAAATGGATAATTTTTGAAGAGAAAATGGTTGTTTTTTGCGTAAATGGGGGATTTTCGAAAAGAAAACGGGTGGTTTTCGGGTTAAATAGGGGATTTTCAAAGAAAAAATGCGTGATTTTTGGGTTAAATGGGATTTTTTTTAAGAGAAAATGAGTGATTTTCGCTTAAATCGGTTTTTTTCGAAGAGAAAATGCATGATTTGGGGGATAAAAGGGGGATTTCTGAAGAGAAAATGGGTGATTTCTGCGTAAATGACGGATTTTCAAAGAGAAAATGTGTGATTTTCGGGTTAAATGGGGGATTTTCAAAGAGAAACGGCATGATTTTTGGGTGAAATGGGGAATTTTCGAAAAGAAAACAGGTGATTTTCAGGTTAAATGGGGGATTTTCAAAGAGAAAATGGGTGATTTTCGCTTAAATCGGGGATTTTTGAAGAGAAAATGGGTGATTTCTGCATAAATGAGGGATTTTTAAAAAGAAAACAGGTGATTTTTGTGCTAAATGGGGGATTTTCAAAGAAAAAATGGATTATTTTCGCTAAAATGAAGGATTTTCAAAGAGTAAATGAATGATTTTTGCTTAAATTGGGGATTTTCAATGAGAAAATGGGTGATTTTCACTAAAATGAGGGATTATCAAAGAGAAAATAAGTGATTTTTGCGTAAATGAGGGATTTTCGAAGAGAAAATGGGTGATTTTTGTGGAAAATGGGGGATTTTCAAAGAGAAAATGGGTGATTTTGGGGTTAAATGGGGAATTTTCGAAAAGAAAACGGGTGATTTTCGCTTAAATGGGGGATTTTCAAGGAGAAAATGGGTGATTTTTGCGTAAATGAGGGATTCTCGAAGGGAAAATGGGTGATTTTGGGGTTAAATGGCGGATTTTCAAAGAGAAAATGCATGATTTTCTAGTTAAATGGATAATTTTCGAAGAGAAAATGGTTGTTTTTTGCGTAAATGGGGGATTTTCGAAAAGAAAACGGGTGGTTTTCGGGTTAAATAGGGGATTTTCAAAGAAAAAATGCGTGATTTTTGGGTTAAATGGGATTTTTTTTAAGAGAAAATGAGTGATTTTCGCTTAAATCGTTTTTTTTCGAAGAGAAAATGCATGATTTGGGGGATAAAAGGGGGATTTTTGAAAAGAAAATGGGTGATTTTTGCGTAAATGGGGGATTTCCGAAGAGAAAATGAGTGATTTTTGTGGAAAATGGGGGATTTTCAAAGAGAAAATGGGTGATTTTGGGGTTAAATGGGGAATTTTCGAAAAGAAAACGGGTGATTTTTGCTTAAATGGGGGATTTTCAAAGAGAAAATGAGTGATTTTTGCGTAAATGAGGGATTCTCGAAGGTTAAATGGGTGATTTTTGGGTTAAATGGGGGATTTTCAAAGCGAAAATGCATGATTTTCTAGTTAAATGGATAATTTTTGAAGAGAAAATGGTTGTTTTTTGCGTAAATGGGGGATTTTCGAAAAGAAAACGGGTGGTTTTCGGGTTAAATAGGGGATTTTCAAAGAAAAAATGCGTGATTTTTGGGTTAAATGGGAATTTTTTTAAGAGAAAATGAGTGATTTTCGCTTAAATCGGTTTTTTTCGAAGAGAAAATGCATGATTTG